>NC_080437.1:8770185-9074560 GCF_028018845.1 Melospiza georgiana | reverse complement strand
TTCTCCTGTAAAGCTGAGAAAGGTATTAGAAGAGTATGACCAGATGTGTATTTTGCCTCAATAGATATTCCATAGGAACTGTAATTTAATCAGTGCAATTTCTGAAAAGGAAAATGACAATCTATTTTCTAACGGAGAATACCCAGTATGGTTTCTCACTTTTCTTGAGCCACACTGCCCAGACAGAGGAAAATTATTCTCTCTCTGAGGCTGCTGCTAGAGCAGGAGGAGTTCAGGTGTGCTGCTGCTGTGCCCTGCATTGCCAGCTCACCTCCTGAGCTGTGGTGACTGCAGCAGCAATGGCACAGCCTGCCTGGGACAAGGCTCTGCAGGCTGCACATGGAGCTGCCTCTGTGCAGGACTGCTGCCTGCATTCCCCACCTGAGCTGCCTTCCACAATGGGCATTCACCATCTGTTCTTTTACCTTGTTCTTGACCTTTCATGAGCACTTGCAGCATTGATTTAGAAGGGAATATGATTTTAAATCAGGTGCTAAGCACTTGATCCAGCCACAAATGTTCACAAATACAAAAATACACCTTAAGGAAACTAGCTGTGCACTTGATTGACTCACTGCATTAAGGGGAAAAGAAAAAGGAAAAATCTAATTCCACAAGGAAAAAAAACCACCCCAAAACCAAGACAAACCACCTCCCCCCCACCCCCCACCCCAGCCAACCAACCACACCATGCCATGACACCAGATCCCCAAAATAGCATTTTTCTCAGTGGTGAAATGTCCAAACAGAGTCATTTGCTCCCTAGTCCACCATCAGCCTCTGCCCATCAGCTCCCACACCTATGAGCACTCCCCAGGTGCAGTTTCACTGATTTTTGGCACTGCAGAGAGGCCCAGGTGCACCCACTCTGATGAGGGAACACATGGTGGATCTGAAGAGACACAGAGTGGCTGATGGCACAGACAATACTCCAGAGCTGCTCAGACAGACAAATGCCTGGTCAGCAGGAGCAAGGGGGACAGTAGACAATCTCAGGCTGGTGACTCTGCACACATCTGGCTGATGGAGTGCTTGGGGACCACTTCCAGAGCCACCCTTCACTGTGCAATGTCAGGGCTTGCCTATCCCACTTCTCTTCCCCAGGCATCATGTTCCATTTAACAACAACACATAAGAGCTCCAGGGAATGCCAAACAAGCCAGAAGAGGTAATTTGTTTTGCTTTAAACCTGCTCAGTGGTCTCTCTGTCAGACCTCGTCAGGTAATTGTGGATAAAGATGGTGCTGAGCCATACCAGACATCACAGGGCAAACGTCAGCCCCAGCACATTGCACTGTGTTTCAAGGCTGCTGTTACAGAGCTGCTCCAGCCCTCAGAACACCCTCTCTGAACTCTGTGCTGCAAAGGCACCCTGTTATTCTCTTTCCTATCTCTGAATCAAGTCTCTTTCACCTCTACGTGGCACTAATAATTTATTTTTTTGTTTTCCTTCTTAGGAAATATAATTTCTTCATACCCTTCTTGCATACTCACTCCATCCCTCAGCTCTCATTTCAAGCCCAAAGAAGATGAACAAAAAGGAGGTCAGAGTCAGATCACAATTTTAACAGCTGGCATTTTTTTAGACAAACAGTGTTGCAAGTTCCCTTTACCACAACAACTACTAGCCACAAACAGACATTCACAAGAATACAGACATTGATATCAAAAAAGAAATTCCTCAGCTGTGTAGACAAATTTTCAAATCATCACCTCACCAATTTTGGCATTTTTTTACTTGCACCTACATTCAGCAATGAAGTCCCCTGAAGACATTTTAAGAAATAGTTTAAGTCCTGCTGTGTAGTAAAGGCAAACATATACAACAGGTCATGTAATTTTGTAGTTCATATCTCAGCTGGTGCCCTATATAAAACCTTCCTCAGCTGAAAAACATTCTAATCATACATGATAGCAGAGTCAAATCTCCTGTGAATATATAATCTTCCAATTAAATCCTCAAACCTTGCATTTTCCAATCATGGAGAGATACAGAGCCACTTTTTATTTTACTTTAATTTCTAACATATAAACCAAATTCATCAGTATCAGAAAACAACATTTCTACCTGAAAATTAGTTTCAAATAACTAAAATTATGTTAATTGTGTAAAATTCATCTAAATATATTTAATATACCAAAGATATTGGTGAGAGAAGTTAGACAATTTTTAATTTACCTATCTTTCCATGGCATACTTACAGGTTGTCCATGAATACTCTCAAAATATAGTAGACATTTCTGAAGATTGATTTTTTCCAAAGCCATTTGCTTTTTTGTCATATCCTATTTAAAAAAGTTATTTATAAGATTGTGAGTCAGGATTTCATGACAAGGGTACAGGTACATATCTGTGTAATAATCTCTTCTTCCCAGATAAACATCAATTATGAATTCTATTTCTGTCTGCACTGAGGTCAATGGGGACTTGGCATTAACTTAGCAAGAACAGAGTCCAGAATTACATGACATATATATTAAGTATGTTTTGTTGTAAAAAATGAGAACAACCAACATTCCAGCAAAATACTCAGAAAGCTGAAAAAATTCATAGAGAGCATTCCTCAACTTTTTAATTATTCAAGAAAGAGAAATAGATTTGCCTTGGCTGGTCAGGATGTAGAACATGAAGATCTAGCAATGCAAACCCAACCTGCAAGGGCAAACAGTTTATTTCTGTTCAAAGATTGCAGTATGAATCACTGGTACCAAAAGAACGCTGATTTTTCAGTGTTGGTGAATACCAGTACTTGCCCAGGTGTGTGCTGTGGGGAGCACACAGTGTAACAGGTATTTGTCTCCTCCCTCTCCCCAGCCAGACCTGCTCCTGACAGTTGCTGATTTTCACCTGGGCCACAACACCAAGGCACACATGAAGTGAATGTCTCTGCCAGGTCACAACAGAGCCACCTGGGTTAGGGCCAGGTGCACTGAGGTGTGGGAGAGATGAAGTCTTGTGAAGATGCATGGACTTGGGGCACACACACACACAGGGGCCTTTCTGCAGAGAGCTGATGACAAGGGGGCTTGTAGTGACAACTTTTACTAATTAGACCCTATCTTTAAAAATAAATCAACCTCTTCTTATATCAGAGCACCTTGCTATTAACTTCAACAGGAGAAAAATCTTTTTTCTTTGATGCTCAAATGCAAAAACCTCACAGAGCCATTAATCAGAACTGCTAATCACATTTTCCTAAAAGGTCTGCATGAGTTAATCACTCTAAAATCATCTGTCATTCATGTTAAGAGATGAGCTGCTAACCAGAATGCAGGAATATTACAAATCAGCTAATTTGTTTATTTATAGCTAGTTCTGCAATTAATACAAGGTTAATTTTTTCAAAACCTATTAAGCCTGGAGCAGCTGAGTGGTTGGGAAGAAATGGGGTGATCATTAATATTGATTTTACACAAGAGAAACTATCTCAAGAGGGCTTAGCATTTGAGCCTATTTCATTAGCTCATTTTATTAGCAATCTCAAGACAGGTTGGTATTCAGCTAAGTTTGAAATAGCTGATAATTTCAAAATGAGAGAAGGCAGCTGGAGTCACAAACTACAGAATTGTCTGAGACATCTTAGGGCTGTAGGCTACATACAGCAGCAGGAGATTCAATGCTAATTAAATAGAAACACTGCTTCATAGCCAAGGAGAATATGAACTGAAGTGGGTCAATGATGAGAAGACAGATACATAAAGGGAGCCAGTCTGAGAAAAGCCTTGGGGGACAGGCTGCAAACATTCATACAGAAGGCAAAAGTTATTTGTGATCTATAAAGAAAGAAAAGGAGGACTTCACCTAAAGATAAGGTAGTAGTTTGGTTTTCATAACTTGGAACAGAGGCACACAAAATGTTGTGTACAGTCATCTCCTTACTAGTCTGCTCTGTTCCCTGCATGCTTATGCCTTAAAGCTTGCTGTTGTTTTTCCAGACAGAAAATACAAACTGGGGACAGAAGGACAGACAGTCCAGTGAGGGCTGGGCCTGCCCAGAGCCTGTCAAAGGCAGTGCTTTGTTTCCATGCAGGCACAGAGTCAGGTTCCCAGGGCCTTGGTCTGCCACTTGGGGATGTGTGGTGGCTCATTACAAAGCAGCATTTAACACAAACTTAGAAACAAAAAGTATAAAGAAAGGCAACGAGTGACATGACACCTCCATAGAGCAGTGCCAGCTCCCATCAGGGCAGCTCCAGCCCTCCCCCTCTGGGAACGGCTGTGAGCCAGAGCTGAGCAGCACAGAGCTGCTGCTCCCCCAGGGCACTGAGGCACAGTCACCCAACATTGGATGCCAAGCTGGGAGCTGGGTCTTGGATTTGTTTTTGGGGGGATTTGGTGCAGCTTTTTCAGTAGTATTATTAAAGTTGTGTTTATTTGCCTTTTATCTCTTGAACTCCTACATTTATACTCTTAACCTTATTTTTTTCCCCTAAAGCCTTGTAGCTAAACCCAAGATGAGCTATTACATAAATTACCATCTCCCAATAATATACTGGGAGGTGTAATTTATGTAATACAAACAATAAGAGGTGGCCACCCCTTTGTGGGGTACTGAGCCATGCACAGGCCAACCCCAATTTTCTCTTTGCTTTCTCATTCAATGACTTTACTCACAGGCTTTTTGCAGGAGGGGTGTTTGGTTCTGGAAACCATATTCTGTGTTTCCTATTCAGGTCTTGTGCTCTGTACTCTTTAGATATACTGGGATTTTACTCTGCACCTTTCTTAGGACACACATGCTCCCACATGTATTTCAGCTGGGTTTTAGAGGTTTTCCACAGGGAACTTCAGGGGAGAACCTGGCAGGCTTTTGTGGAAATCCTATCTTTGGCCAATATAACTAAATATCAAAAAAAAAAAATTTAGCTGCTGCCTAGTTTACTATTAATCTAGCTCAGATTCCAGTGCAGGATCTAAATGTTATATGGAAAACAAAATGTTGCACATAAAATATATCTACAGTAAAACCAAAGTTGTTTGTAGCTGAAATGAAGCCTTTGATCTTTGCTGTTACCACAGACATCCTTGATTCATTTCACATCATCGGTGCCACAAACCTCATTCTCCCCCAAAAGTCCAGGATGACTCATAATCAAAATCCAATCTTTTTTGATATTATGCTTAGGGAGCTACTAAAATATATCATTTTGGAATAGATCAATTTGATTTCATGCTATTCCTGCTCAAGTCTCTGTTCCCCAGCAGTTTTGATAAGTATTACCAAGAACCTTTGCTAACAGTTTTTAAAACACAAGTTCTCTCCACAGTAAAACAAAAAGAAAATTAATAGGATCTTTAAAAAAATTGAAAATATTGTCATGTGCAAACATTTAATTTACATTACTTCCTTGTTTGCGAAAATATTCCAAGCCTGCATTGCCATTTCTTAAATTTAGAAGGTTCTCTTGGAAAATTAGGGGGAGTTCAGAAAACTTGAAAAATGAGTGGGACAGATACCCACTTATTTTTATAAGAAAGATTTTTGAACTGGATTTCATCAGAGAGATTTGTTTTGGTGTCATCTGATCTCACCCCATTAATAAAAAAATTAATGACTGAAAATATTATCCTACAGTCTGCACTGTTAGGATGTTAGAGCTATACACAGAATAGCATGGTTTTGTTGCTTTTTTTTTGTTTTCTGGTTATGAAACACATTTTCCATTTCATTTCTCTTTCTAAAAAAGTAGCACAGAAAAAGAAACAATTAAAAAATCAGTCATGTATGCAGCACCCAAAATGTGAGAAGCGTGGCATTGTTATGCACAGTCCTGGTTTTTATATAGCAACTAGTTGTTTGAGAACCAAGAATAGAAACAAAACAAAAATTAAAAATTATCTCTGCTGGATACTCTCTGGTACTGACATCCACCCAGAATAATTTCTTAGTTCTCACATAGTTCAACATTTAGTTCTTCACCCTCTCACCCCTTCACCTTTCTAATTCACCAGCCAAAGTCTAAATGTTACTGTCAACACTTTGATTTTAGGTACCTTTGAGGGCAGAATTTATTGTTCTGCTTGGCTATAATAGCATCAGGACAGCATCCTCTGACAGCAAAAACAGCCCCCAGAAGAGTGGGGGTTTGGGTGGCACCTATTGTTTTAGAGAACCCCATATTGTGCCAGCAATGTGAAGGCATAGCAAAAATTTAAGGTATGTACTGGTTTTAAAACAAAAAAACTGATTTCTCAGCCAAGCAATCATGTTCCATGGAATATTGCTCCTACATTCAGAAGAGTAATTGAGAACATGGGGGAGCAGAGGCAGGATCAGCACAAATGTACAAGCTCAGGAGAGCAAAGCAGTCTGGATGGTTGTGCTGTCCCTGTCACCTCAGTGCATGCTACTGACTGCAGAGGCTTTCAGCATTTCTCAGCTGAGAGGGGATTTTTATCATCAAAATACCTTCAGGAATGTTTTTAGTCACACAGTTTCTGTGGACTCAAGGTGTTTGTGCTGCCACCACTTTCAGAACACCAGGTATGCAGTTCTGGGCACAGAGCCTCAAGTCAGCAGGTTCCAGCAGTGCCTGGCAAACAGTTTCACATGAGCAGAAACATGCTCAGTTTCTCTGAGCAGAAAATGCTTAGCACTGCTTGAAAAGCCTTCTGCACCTCAGCAATTCTTCTCAGAAGTGTCACTTCTGGGAACAGCACTAGAGCTCCCACCTCATTAGAGAGAAAATGCACTGCAATGCCAGCAGATAGAGGATGTGCACTCCCTGGCACACCCTGAGCCAGCCACACACCAGTATCTGCCTCAGGTGAGAGTTCTGGGGAAACAGCCATGCTTCTTAAATACCTTAATAGTCTCAGGGAGGTTGAAGTGTTGTCTTTTCTCCTTTAGTCGTCTCAACACACTGTCCATGGTTTCTTCCACTGAGGGAGCTGGTTCCATGCTGGTGGCCTCCTGTGTGCCAGCCTCTTTAGAGGTGCCACTGCCTTCACACTGCTCATTTCTTTGGGGCACTGTGGAGGTACAGTTTTGCTCTTCTGACATTCTGAGTTTAAGCTCTGAAAGGCAAAATGCATGGCAAATAAATAGATTAGAAGAATTTGCAAAGTAGTTTTCTGTGACACTACTAGGAAAAAAAACCTGAAACTTTCCTATTCCTTGCTAACAATTATTATCATACCACAGGCATGTAGGAAAGTAATTCTGCTTCACTTTAATGCGTAACATCTTTTGCTTCCTAGAGCAATTTAAACTGTCCCTCTCCCTTCCAGAGGTCACCCTGCCATGCTGCTCAAGTGGTCCTCACAAGGAGAAGCCACCCCTTTCTTAAATGACTACCCTTGGCAGAAGAGCACCTGAGCACCCCAGCAGAAGACAGAAGCTTCCCAGTCAGCAGCCTGCCTGGATGTGATAAAGCATGTGTGACTCTATTAACTTGACACCAAGCCAAAGCCCCTGGAGCTCCAGGGACCTGCACAGAGCAACAAGGAAATTGAATTAAAATCTGAATTAGCCCCCATAAAACCAGATTTTGTTCTGAGCACACGCCTGTCTGGTGAAGGACCTTGGGCAAGGCAGGAGATTGATGTCTCCAACTGTGCTAAATTTGTTGAAATCCATGCAGAAACAGTAACATAATTTTTTATTTGTGACAGTCTGAGGATATAGGCCAGCTTTGAGGGGAAAACCAGTAATTTTTAGTAAACCCATAAGAGCTAGAAAGGATAGACAAGCCTTGCAAATTTGAAGAAGGATCTACAAACATTTGAGTGTTTTCCATTTCAATTGTACTTGGCATGTGATCCTCACGAATCTGGCTTCATTTAAAAGCAGTGCCATTATCCAAGATAATAAAAATCAAGGGTTGTCACAGGATTGAGGCATTTGGGGTGTGAAGGTGAGGCTGATCTATGAAGCCTAGACCCTCTGGACAGGAGATTCAGTGGATGAATCAGAGATACAATCTTCAGAAAATAACCATGCAGATTGGCCATTTCTTTGCATTTGCCCTTCCTGTATTTGCAACAGAGTTCAAGGGGAAATAATAATAGTAATTAGCATCATCATCTCATAGACATATAGGATAGTACTCAAGGGAGAATTTCCAGAAGAAATTTACTGAAAGATAAGTTTCTACTTCTTTATTTACCACAATCACATCCTCTATATCTACATTATTAACTACATCCAGAACAGAGATGAAAGATAATACTACAATTTATTTAGTAGTGAGAATCCATTTATAACAGAGCAAAAAAAAAAAAAAAAAAGATTTAGTGAATTATAAATAGCCTTCAAAAAAAAAAAATCAATCAGTCTTGGCTACAGACTCCCCAAGGGAAAGCATCTGATACACCCACAGACGTAATGGAGTGGTATGCTGACGGTCAAGGGCAAAACCTGACCCTCAAGGCCAAATTTATTATCAAGTAAAAATATGTTTTTATGATCAAAATAAATTAAATCCTTAGAGATATGTATCCTCAGTCCTAAAGAAACAGTTACACCTACATTTGTGCTATTGCAAGGAAACTTTTAACTTCTGTGTTTTAGACCCTCATGAAAGTGCTCAGAACAGCACTGCCTTTTTCATGAATGTTTATAGTGATGAGGGAGAGATGATGGTGTTTCCCCCTTCCCCTTTCCAGCCTTGGTGTGGAGGCTGAACTGGCTCATTTTAATCCCTGCTTTCAGGAATCAAGGCAAGCCATATCACATAATATCTTTCTTGCCATTGGGAGACTTATTGCCACACACTGCGAAAAATAAGCAGAGCAGTGAGGTTAGAAAACTGACTTGAAAGGGTTCCAGGTACACTCCCACTTGCAAAAGGCTCAGCAGCAAAGGGACACAACACTCTATTATGTACCTTTGAGCTGCTTCCGACCTTTGGCCAGAGCATTCATCCACTTCAGAACCTCAGGATTGGAAGTCTTGTCACCATGAGAAGGCTGAATGCAAAGGAAAATGTGAAGAATGTAAAGAAAGAGAAGGAACTGACAGTTAAAGGATCAAACAGATAAAACCCTCCCCACCCCCAGCGTGCTACAAAATGTCCGTAGTTCTGACTGCACTCTGTCAGAGCCATGCAGAGCATCTGGCTTGAGCATGGCATTAATTTGCCATGGCTTATCTCTCCCCATTGTGACACAGTGCCACAAGGATCTGAGTGTTATGTCTCTGATCCCAAAAAGGACAGCAATGAACGTTTCAATCTCTGACTAATTGAATAAATAACTTCGGTGACTTCAAAAGGATTGATCAAATACCTAATTTTAGTCAAGTTCCTACGTGATTTCCAGGATGCTAACTGAAGCTCTCTGTCCTTTGCAGGAATAAGCTCTTACCATAAGACTGGGATTCTCTTGGGATACAGCATTTTCAGAATTTCAACTGATCTGCTTAATTAATCAAATGAAAAATACTGTGCAAGAGTGATTTCAAAAGAAATAAACAACAAAGGCTTTGTAGATCAGGGGTTATTTTGCATTTAGAAATTGTCTGCAAATTAAAGTGAATTTACACAAAACTCAGATATATAAAATTGCAAAATAATTTCGCAAAATCAAGCTTCTGAAATAATTTCTTTTCTGACCATATTGTGAGGGTTGTTTAGGTATGAAATTGTCCTCCTAGGAGCATATGATGCCCACAGTGCACAAGGTTTTGGCCATTAACAGGATTAAAAGGTAATATATCATTTGCTTAATTTTAATACAGTCAGAAAATGTCACAAACTTCCCTGATTTGTGTTGTGCACCTCCTTAGCATCAGGTATGTTTTAATATTCTTATACTGTACAATTCCCAGCACAGCACTCACCACTGACCTCAAACAACCCCCACAAGTTTTATTTCTCTGATTTTACCATCAGCTTGTACAGAGCCCCAGGCTTTGGATGTTCATAGGAGCCTGCCTGAATGAAGGGATCTGCACAGCAGAACAAGTTTCCAGGCAAATGACTCCTACAAAGCAAATAAGTGGCTTTTCACCTTTTGCACAATTTTGTTTCACAAGCCTGTCAGCCGTGTTTCACTGATTCACACTTCTCAAAGATGGAAATTTTGCAACAAAGGTAATTCAAAGAAAATTAAAAGTCTCAGAACTACTGCATGCACTGAAAGATGCTGAAAAGCTATTCATTGAAGTTTTTCCTATTTCATTTTACCAGAAATACCATATCTCACATTGTTTGAATAAGTTTAAATATACTGGGATTCTTGCCTCCCTCTTGGAGTATTTACCTTTTCAAATATTGTCTTACCAGGTATTTTTTTTCTTGCTCAAACTTTTCTTCATACTTCCTAATTTTTCTCTTGAGGCTCTGAAGATGCTTGGTAAGCTGTGTTACTGTCTGTGGTTCTTTGCAGTCTTCACAGCTACACCTGGCAGAACTTCTTGGCCTGCAAAAGCCAAAAGCAGAGTTATGGGATCTAAGAGCTATAACAGACCCTGCCTTGTTTTCAGGCACA
Source organism: Melospiza georgiana (assembly GCF_028018845.1). Lineage (NCBI taxonomy): Eukaryota > Metazoa > Chordata > Aves > Passeriformes > Passerellidae > Melospiza > Melospiza georgiana. The sequence continues at coordinate 9,064,128 of NC_080437.1, read as the reverse complement.
CTTCACACTTAGCATTTCAGAATTCATGGCTATTCTACTCTTTCACTGAACAGAGACAACTTAGTTTTATAAAGTAAGCATAAAATAATTGCTTTTGCTTGAAGGTACCCCTAGAGTATTCTAATGGGTTCACCATCTGTCTTTCATTCTCTCTTTTTTTTAATTAATCATGGGATTTCTGAATATATTTCAAAAAAATAATCTACTAGGCAAAAGCCTGATCCAGTATTTACATTTAACACCCACACCTTTATTCACAAATCTTTCAAGTATAACAGGAGACTGTAGTGACATGATTTATAAAAGTAAACTCAGGGAGTTCTTCATTACTGGAAATGAACATTATCATTTGGAAGACAGTTTAGTTTCTGATTATTTACAGTTACAAGTCAATAGAGTTGATTATTATCCATATGCAGCTGAAGCTAAAGCTCTGTATATCAGCTTTTAAGAAAGTTTGATTTCTCTCTGAGACTCACAGTTTGATTTCTGGAAATCACATACCTGGATTGTTCATATGCTTTATGTCACTGTCACCCCTCATCAGTGACTCGAGCTGCAGCTCAATTACAGCTGAATTTTTTAGTATTATACCTAGAGAGCCCTCTCTATCTTGTGCTCACTCATCATTCTAATTACTAACATTTAAAACTGTCCTTGCTAACTGTAATTAACAAAGACTTCAAAAAAAATATTGTACAGTGTTATGACTGAGGAAACACTAGTTCCTATTTCTGGTGTTGCAAATCATCCACTTCAAAATATACCACAATAAAAACATTTGCTTTTTATTACATAGCAACAACCGAAAAAAACCCCATGAAGAGTCAAAGGTTGCGAATTGCAGAAAAAGTCTTAAAAATGCATAAGAATTAAAACAGATTTTCTTACATCATGAAAGGTTGAGCACTTGGTGGAGAAGGGGCAGACTCTGTGTCTAGGTTAAATCTCTGGCTTTGGCTAAAGATAGAGCAGCGTGGTGACAGGAGAGGATTGTCTCCATCTGTGATGTGATACAGCAGTCGGCTGGTCCCTAGCGAGTGGTGCTCCTGTGGGCTGCTCTCCATGTCATTCTGCCACTCCCTGTGCGCCGGCACGGGCTCTAGAAAGAAAGCAGAAATCACTGAGGACTGAGGGGCACTCACATGGGGTACAGCTACCTAGGTCAGTAAAAACTTGTCTTTACAGAAGTATACCAAGCATGAGTATTCAAAGTGAGCAGCAAACAGATCAGCAAAGTGTTGCATGCAGGGTGGACACAGCACTGAGGATGAGAAAATAGAAGTACTGCCACTGGCTTCACAAAAATCCTTTCTGAGTTCCACAGGAGGAGGTGGATGGGTGTATTTATAAACTATGAAGTAAAGATGGAGAGTTTCCCAGAATAGAAGCATTACTTATATTTTCATAGATCTGTTTGCTTTTGAAAACCACTTTCCTGAAGAAGATGATGACTGCCCACAACAAGTTTAATTTTTTGATTTTTCATTTAGTCCCTTGGTGAAGAGAAAAGAAGATAAAAATATAATATGTCCTGGTGGTAAGAACCTCCAGGGCTGTTTGCACATCCTGCAGAATTTTGTTGGGCAAGAGTAACATAGCCTTGGCTCAAAGAACACAAGATAAGAAAATAACAACCACCACCAAGAACATTCAGTTTATTTACTCAAGGTCATGGACAGTGGCTGCTCCATGGAGGAGTCATGCTTGTGGTACTAACAATGCTTGTGGTGTTAGCAATCTCTTGGACTGTAAATGCAAACCTCACCACAGATGCTTAAAAGGTAAAATTTGTTTTATAATGATGGTCAAGCTAGAAAAAGTAGGATGTGATGAAACTCCTCACACTGGTTCTGTTTATAGGTAACATGAAAAATAATGGCACATTACAGGGCCTACCTAGGGAACATCAGGGGTTCATCTTCCTGTACTCTACCTGAGTCCATTGAAGGGAATATTCAATATTGAATCTTCTTCCTCACCCTCAGTAGGTGAAATGCATGATGATGATCAAACCTAATCAATATTTTTGCTATCAGATGATTGAGATTTAATGCAGATTATACTTTCTAGGGAGAAACTCCATAATCTCATAAAAGTTCTTGCCTAAAATTTTTTCTCCTTTGCTTTGCTAAAGCAAAGTTTGTACCCTGACTCAGATTCTCCTACAGCAGTTTCCATAGTACATTATATTTTGCACCATCTGCATTATTTTCTTTTTTTTTCTAAGCCCATTCATATATACAGCTTTTTAATTAATATCTATTATTTTGCATTTCCAGGCAGCATGTGTGTCATTCTAACCAGTATTATATTTGCCATATATCATGCATTCTAATACATTTCACAGAATCTTTTTATTCAATGGAAGTCTAAAATTGCCCTGAAAAACAACTGTGCATGAGTTTACTCACAGAAGAACTGGCAGGTTTAGGTAAATTCTTTTATCTTCACTTTCGATTTTCTGCTTTGCACATGGGACATCACATTCCCATGCTGAGTGAGTATTTTTTCCAGGATTTGAATAGAACCTTTGTAGTACATTTTTTTGCCCTCTTCCCAAAACTAATACCAAAACTGCAAATCCCTATTGCTACACTGTGGCAGTGGTGAAAACCAGGTCTGAATGGAACCCTTCAAAAAAACCCCAATCCTATATTTCTCTAAAAAAATAGAAATTACAATGGCTTAAATATAATTTTATTGGACACTATCCAACTGCTTTTGCTTTACAAACAACAACAAAAATCCTATTTTATATTGTATAATCACAGTTTAGTCTGCCAAGCAAAAGTTACACAACTCTTGTACTTACAAGCTCATCTACTTTTACCAGCATCATCAATTAAAATTATGTTAAGCATTTTCACAATGAGACAATGTAGTTGATTAATTCTAACCTTGCATCCTTCCTCTAAGTACTTGATCCTCTGTAGGTCAGATTCAGCTCGCCAAGATACCAGAGCAACACCCAAATCTCCTAAACCTTGTATGAGATTCAAATCCTCCCACAAAGAGACCCCAGGAAGGCACCTGGGAAAGGCAGGGGTGGAGCACTGAGCAGTCCTGGGCAATCATGGACACTGACAACAGGCAGTGACAATGGCTGGAATAATTGGTGTTCTGCAACAAAAGTGTTCCCTCTTTCCTTACCCTGTAAAATTTTTTAAAATTAATACTTTCGTTTGGGTTTTGATCTGTTGTTGTTGCTGGGTTGTTTTTTTCTGAACAACAGTATTGTCAGTGAGAAGAACCTGGCTTCCCTTGCTTTAATTTCACCATCTTTGAACTTCAAGAAACACATAATCACTGGGAAATAGGTCGACTAAGAACAATTGCACAGTTTTTCATGTTGTGTTATTACAAGGAATAAGTATTAAGTAGCAGTGCCCTGACTGTGAAAGGAAAATGATGTTATAAAAAGATCAGCTAGTCTGTGTTTGATAAGTGAAGGAAATAACTTTCCAACATTTGAACTCTGACTTCCTGTGGACCTAAAAATGTCCTTCATGCAGGAGACAGCCTGTACCACTGCTAAACCATATGGTGACAGACATTTGCTGCTCCTCACATCTACAGCCAGACAATTTCATAGGCACAGCCCAGGCTCAGAAATGGAAGAAATGCACAGGTTCGAGACTAAGCACTCCTGGAAAATAAATACACAGGAAAAGTAGTGGCTGGTGCAGCTCCAGTGTAAAACCAAGCACACAAAGTTCAAGGAGGTTCTTTTATTCTGCTAGCAAACAAAAGGGAGACAACCTGCATGTTTATAATTTGGGAATATTTCCCAAAGGCCAGGGCACTTTCATTTCCTTGGCCTTCTGACAGCAAGGCTTGAATACTCGTGCAACTTTGCTATGGCCCAAGAAAGAGTTTAGTTCCAACTCTACTAGAAGTGCATTAAATTACTACCAAATAGTCAGAAGTGGTCAGCAAATAATTCAGACTGATTCATTTCAGTGGCACAACTACTGAAATAGTAGGACATCTCAGGGTGATGACAAGTTCTAATCAATTCAATTTTTAATTAACTTAAGGCCATCATCCTGATTCCAGTTCTGTGTAGATCCTAAACAAGACACTAAATATTATCCTAAGAGTAGCCCATGAACTGACCAAAATTCTACCTGTCTTCATGTATCTTGTCTAATTTTAGCCTCTATTTTTGCCAAAACTGGGAATTAAAGCCACCTCTACCCAAGCAAGTAACTTGCCCCTTTCAGCATCTATTCCATCCTATCTACTCCATGCAGCTTAGCACTGACAGGAGAACACCACAGGAATTAAAGCCAAATTCTAGTGTCTGATAATCTGCAGCATGGTTCAACAGGTGGACTTCATGTGACAAGTCCTATGGTACAATCCTGCATTTATACCTGTGATATGCTTCAAGTGAAACAATAATACACAGAAATCTCTTGTATAGAAAAAATAATATTCAGATGTAGTGTGATCAGTCCTAAACACATTACATCTGTGAATGCCTCTATCAGAATTTTTAATTTGAAAGTCATTTAGAAGTCATTTCCTGTAGTTAGGTTCAGCTGCTCATTGCTGCAGGCACTTCTGTGGTGTAATCTCATATCCAAAAGTTACAGATATTGCACCCTACTTTTCTATAATTACCCCTTTAAAAAACTAACTTTGGTACCCATCACAACTCTTTACAGACTCACTTTGGCAACTCTAATTCAGCTCTCACATATTCAAAAGTAAACTGGAAATTGCTGACTTTTCTCAGAGATAAGTTACTGCTCATCCTCTTAAAACTGAGGCACCCTGTCATCTTACTATACTGTTGTATCTTCAATCTCCATCCATATGATGTACACTTTCTAAAATTTGTTGATTGAAAGGATTGTGTTAATTTTCCCATATCCACTGAGGAAAGGCTGATAACTAAAGATGTAACATGCATGGCACATCCTCTAGAAACTCTTCCCAGCCTGGTACAAATCCCTGGACTTCCAGCTAAGGTGGAGCTCAAATAGCCAACAGTGCCATGTGACAGCTCAATGCATCAGAAGATTTCAGCAGCAATTTAAGAGACAGAATTAGGACCAGCTCTGTCTGTGCAAAATGGCAAGTTACTAAAAATGCCACAAACCACAAAGCAGATGTTAAGAGGAATGAGGGCACAATAAAACCCATTAAATAGATAAGCTTTAACTAAAGCATGAGTTTGAACTGCTGGAGTGGCAGAGCATGCTCTGAAACTGTGCAAGAGAAATGCTACATCATGCAACATTTCCCCATGTGGCTGCAGAGGGGAAATGGGAGTAGAGAGAGGATTGGAAGCAGCAGTCACCACCAGCATAAATAAAAAGAAAATCTAATCAAAACAGCAAAAAATAATTAAGGGGAAACAATTAAGAACCATCCTAACAATGAACTATGAAACCACCAGAGCAAAATAATGCAGCAAACTACTGGGAAAGGAGTCCTTTCCACCCTGACACAAAGGAAAGGAGTCAGTGCAGGTTTTGGGTGAGCTGCAGAATGTCTTTTCCTGTGCAGCACACAAATGAGACCTGTTTCTGCTTCAGATACCCATCAAGGTTAGTCCCAGTCCAGGCTCCATAGCCGTGTTCAAGAGCTATTAAAGTATTTGCCTGGCTGGACTAACACACCCTCTTTTTAAAAAGAAAACAAAACCAGGACATTTAGCATTTTTAGATTCCTTCATCTTCATAATAATTTGATTTTTACATGCATCGTTCCTTGATTTTTCCAGTGCCAACCTCAAACTTTGAAATTTTTTAAGTAAAACACTATAATTTGTGTAATACTATAAATTTTTTTTTGTAAATAACCTAATGTTATTTCTTGCTGAAAATGCTGAGCAAGCAGCTCCTAAAATAAGTTCTTCTTAACCCAGATTTTTTTTCTGATATGAAACAACAATTGCAAAGGGATTACTGACCTACCTGCCTTAATTTGAACCATACATGGTGCACGACTTAGGTATTTGTGTATTCATGTCACTTGTCTGTGAGATGTCTTAGTCACACTGCCTTTGACCTATTTTTCACGAGCAGTGACTCCTCTTCTATTGAGCATCACGACTCTGCCAGCCCTGTGACTACAAGCCATGAATTGACAAAAACAGTGCTGAACCTTAGGGCTATTTATTTCTCTATTGAGGGAAGAGGGAGAGATAACACACCACAGTTTGCCCAGCTGGGTAATAATACAGGATCATGAATGATTAAAATCCACATGCTGTAAAACTCACCTTCGCTATCTCTCTGCTGATGCATTAAATTAAAATCAATAATAGGAGAAATGAAGTGATATTGCTCTGACAAAAAGAATGACAAAAATAGAATTACATGATATGGCAGGTGATCTCACACAATACAGACATAGGAAGTAAAGAGAGTAAATTTACTTGGGGAAAAATAACAGATTAAAACTAAAAAATAAAATAATTTGGATTCTTAAAACCTCTCTGAAAAGGAAAATTCCCTCTCAGAAAACAGGACAGTTACAGCGGTTAATTTCCATTCTTTTAACAGGTATCACCCCTTTTTACGTTACACAGCGTTTGCAGGAGGAAATGGTGCTTTGCATTAGCTCTGCACTGTTTCCCAGAGGGCTGCAAGCCTGATTTTAAAGTGCAAGTCACAAGGCTTTTTTATAATTGCAAATGAGAGCACATCATGGCACGCTGGCTTACCTCCACAACTGGCCCCATCAGCTTGCACGCTGCTGTGGGCTGGAGAAGGGGCTGTGTCCTTGGGTGCCGGCAGCTGGGGAGTTTCCTCCTGGGCTGGCAGAAACGCAGAGCACAGATCAGTTTCCAGGGCTTGCAGCTTCAACAAAGAATTCTGCAGACAAAAGCAGAACATTGGGCTGGGTAGAGAACAACGGGGATCAGCAATTGCTCTTCAACTCCCGGAGCCCATCGGCAGCGCCTGCAAAGGGGTGTTCCACTGCCAGCTCCGGGAGGACGTGGGGGAGCAAACGTGCACTATTCCATGAGTTTCTTGACTCCTGGTTATTTAAGTCCCAATTTACATGGATTATTCATGGCACGTGGGAAAGATGACTTTGTCAGCAAGAGGCGATTTATTCCAGGCAGCCAAGCTGAGATGGTGTCCCTCCTCCTGGGCTCGAAGCAATACATTAAGGAAGTATTTCATTCATTGGGCTGACATCACGATCTGATGACATTATGTCCCTCCCCATTTACCATTCATAAAAAATCAAATCTCCCTCTCCAGCCTGTGAGTGCAGTGCACAGCAGTGAACAAAGAGTTACTGACAACACGATCACTCAAGGGATTCTTGGGAGAGAGATTTTTTTTAATTGGCTGTTTTAGAGATACTTCATTATGTAGATAGGGCTTTTATGAGGGCTGCTGCCAGTTCTACAGGGCAGCAGATCATTTGTGATCCTCTGCAAAGGTAAAATCAACACATCGTTGTCACTGGCTGCAGGCAAATCAATGGCAGGGACAGTTATGTGCCACCTCACTTCCAGCCTCTGTGCCATGCGTGGTCCAGCTCTGATCTGAATTTTTAATGCTGCATGCAGCACTGAGCTGCACGATCTGACACAAGCATCTCGCTGTGATGGAAATGCTGTGAAAGCCCTAATCACCATCTGACTGGGCAAAATGAGTCACTCCCCACACCCCACGCATCCAGCTCCCCCATCTCAAGGGAAATACAGCTCAAAACATAAAACAAAACCACACAAGGCTGTCCTAATAACCACACAGCTGGCGCACACAGAATGTACATATTACATTAAGTCACTCAAGTGATACATATTTATGAAGGACATTTTCTGAAGAAAATAATCTGAGATGCAAAAAATAAAAAATTCCTCAAATTTATACCCTGAAAAGCCTTTCCCTCATTCTGTCAAACACCTGAAACCAATTTATTGATTCATTTAATGAAAAATGAATTTATTTATTGGCCTGATTTCCTTTGTGTGACAATACATCACCTACATGACGAGTAGTTTAATACATCTTTGCATAATTTTTGTTGTAAGGCACTCATTTTGTAAAACTGAAGATAACTTTTGGTCAAAAAAAAAAAAAAACAGCTTGGTTGTCTGAGAAGATCAGGGATGACTTTCTGCCTTTATCCTTTCATTCCTTTTATAAAATTCAGGAAAACCATAGAAACCTTCTTGCCCCTAAAAGCTTTCAGGGGGCAGTGCATTTCCTTGTCAAGGAAAGGATGCTGACTTGTATCATACCTATGGCACTGCTTTGGGAAGTCCTCATTTCCCACTGTCTGTCATCCCAACTAAACCCAAACAAAGTGGCTGTGAAATTATCACAGACAGGCAGAATTTTACAGTCATTAATGTCATCTAGCAAAAGATGACAGTTTGTACCAGTTACAAACCAGTGAGGACTCTGATGACAGCATGGACCTTACCAGGAGAACAGCTGAGGAAAATTAGGGAGAACACAGATGACAACCCAGAGGATGTGCCAATAAGGAAAATGTAAGTGAATGTCTGATAAAAGGACTTAACCTTCATGGACTATTACTTTAAGCATTTGACAAGAAAAATCCCATTTCAAGAAAACACATTCACTTTGCATCAATATTCCTTATGACACATTGATATTTATGGGAAGTTCAGTGTAAAAGCATTCTCACAGACTGCATTGTTAAACACTGCATTTCAGCAATGCTTATGCTGTTATTCACCAGCTGGTTTATATTCAGTTGCTCTAAATGATATTTTTCACCCAGCTGGGGAAGGTGGGCGGATGGCAAATTTCCAGCCACTGCCATAACACTAAAAGAAAATCATATAATAATGATAATAGAAATACCTTATCTATTTTCATGAGTGTGCCCTTGACAGGGATTTGAGAAAACACTAAATAGTTTTGATTGTCTTGATGTTACCAGGGAGATGATGAATCTGGAGTGTACCACCAACCCCATCTTATCCTCACCCACAGCAGAGTGCTACAGCACTGCCACACTGCACTGTCCAGGAAAAAGTCACCACAAATTAACAGGAAATGTGGCAGGGTACACAGCTGAGAGCAAAGGCCAGCACATCTGCTCTGGAGGAGAAGCAGCCTGTGCACATGCTGCTCACAGCTCTGCCATGGCCAGACCTGTCCCCAGGGCCTGCCTGGGCCACCTCTGCTCATGGCTGGTCAAAGGAAGCAGCTAAACACGTTAGAAGCCAGTGCAAACAGCTGAAACACACAGAGGGAAAAGTCAGGCCATGGTGGGCATCACCATCAATTTGAGAATGCCCCTACATGGAAATCCAGTATGACAGAAGTAATTTAAGCTGTGGTGTCCTATATCAGCTAAGATCTCAGTTCAAATACTTCAGATATGGTGTTCATTCCAGGTTCATTATGGTGCCTAACATGAGGTTTCCTGATGCAGTAATTACTATCTCAAATGGATCCATAAATTGCCTTGGAAAAATAACCATATTGTTTTCTCTTAAGAAGAGTATTCCAAAAATTTGAAAAAGAAGCAATTATAATTGTCTTGGATGAAGGTTTCTTATCTCTTCTTATGTCCTCTTTAAGCAACTGACAATTCAAAGATCCTAAGCTAAGCCAATTCCCCTAGTGAAGAAGCATTGTACATTATTATAAATAATGGTAAAATGGGGAAATTTATAGGAAGTCAGAGAAAGACAGGAAGAGAAACAGTGTAGTCCTTCTCAGCCATTTGCTATTTTTGATAATACTTTAAGAAAACAGAGTCACTGACGTGCGATAGCCTTTGCTGGAGAAAGCACAGTACAAAAGGATGCCACTCCCAGAGGAAGCTCAGCCTGTAGGAGAGACACCTTCTCTACAAACTGAGCCAGGACCCACTGATCATCACTCCTTCCAACCAGTGATTGTTGAAAAGGAAGAGGGGAGGCCTTAGGGTAAGGAATTACTGAGATAACAGATAGTCTCTCACATCTAGATGAATGCCACGCACTGTCATATCCCTCTGGAGAGTGGGATACTGAAAGAGCAAATTCTCCCAGTTCATCACCAAAATGCTGTGGCACTGAGAGGCAGTACCCTGGCATGGCACAGGGCCATGCCCAGCAGGATCAGCACTGAGGGATGTGTTGGTCAGCATGTCCAGGAGGCCATAGCCTGACAGGAGACAATGTGACAAATGAGAAAGAATTTGCCTTTAGGAAGAATTTATTTCCCAGATAAAGGATTACTATTATCAGCACTCTTTGTCTCATTCTTGTGGACACCAAAGGTTCAATAAATTTAAGAACCGAGGGAAAAGGAAAGGACCCAGGTGTGCCCCAGCCATGAGCTCTGCTCAGACTCACACAGGAGGGTGAGGAGCAAAGCCAGGCTTGGAGCTTCCTGCATAAACTGTTACCACCCTGACCCTCACACAGTGCTCCTGAATGAAAGGATGCCTGCAGCCTGCCCCTGGGCCTGCCCCTGTGCCTCCCAGACAGGAAGGCAGCTATTCTATTATACCCAGTTTATTGATGGATTTACTGGATTTATGAAACCGGCTGGGGCAGAGAAGGAGAGTAATCCAAGCTTTCAGCATTTAATAGCCTTTGAAGTGATTCATATTGGAAAAAAAACTGAGCAAATTTCAACCTGTTCCATTTTTTCACTCTAAGGAAATTAATGCTTTTATATGTCACACTGGAACAGCTTTTTAATCTGAGAATTCAGGTTAAAATAAGATAGGCACATTTTATGGGAATATAAATAAATCTCTGCAGTATCCGTTAAGGCAATATTTGTGCCTTGAGGCATATGACATTTTCAATTCAGAACTTCCTTTATGGGGAACAAACAAGCAACAATAAGATAGAACAAGATATGCCCTGGGTCTGCATAATGCCACGGGTGAGCAGTGAAGAGAGACACCATTTTCTCTATTCCAGAAAGAGAATTTTTCTTATGGCACAGATTTGCAATGGACCTGAGGCACAAAAGAATCTAAGATTTTACAAAAGAAAGCACCAGGTTGTAACCCTTACTCATTCCTCATTGGTTATTAACAATTTATTTACATTTCTAAGCTAATAATTGGTTTTATTATTTTACACTGATTTATTACAATATCTTTATTTTAGCCTTTAAGGAATCCTTTGCAAGGATTTTAAATGGAAGCTTCCAAGCGGAAGCTTCAGTGAATATTTGCATTGGGGCTTCTCAAAAGAAACAATGACTTAATGATTTCTCCCAGGGCCTGAGGTGGCTCTAGAGAGGCTGAGTGTACTCTCTTGTATTGTCACTGAATGTGCCCTGCCTGTCAGCATTGAGATTTTCTACAGTGAGCTGCACAACAGTGACACAAAATGCAGAGGAAACAATTCACTGCAAGGAGAAGATTAGGTCTGAATTCCTTTAAAAGGACACATTGTGGTCTTCCCCTAATGAAAGTCAGGCATCTATTAATAGACATAGATGCTCTCTGGCTCATCATGGAAACAAAGCCCTCTTTCCCAGAGTTTTTCAGGAATGGGCTTCTCTTCACCCAGCTCTTTTCTCCCACTGGTTTTGTTGTGTTGTCTTGGCCTGCACTAAAAGCCCAACTGCTCCCTGTGTAAGTCCCGTGTCCCCACTGTCCTTGCAAGGTGAGTGGGCTCTGTGCTGGGGTGCAGGGTCCCCAGGTGTGGGGAGATGCTTTACAGGGTTTCCCACTTGGCATAACTGCAGAGCTTGGCTCTACCCCCTGCCCCTCCCAGGGTATTGCTGACTGTGAGGACCTCACCCAGGCTCATCCATGGTTCGATGTCATCACACCAACAGCTTTTATGCTTCACCCACACTGTGCTCCTGACACAATCCCTGTGAAAGCAGCTTGTTCCAAGTCTCTCTGGTGTTATTTGGCTTTCCTTGATTCCCCTCTTCAGCTCTCCCCTCCTTCCATCTTACAACCAGAGCACCTTTTAGACTCCATTGCACTGCTCCTAGCTTACTGCAGGATGTAGCAACTTTGAGAACTCCTTATTTTTAAACAAAACATATTTATGGTCCATATTTATATGACATATAACATATAAATATATTCTATAAACATCTACTATAAACATATGATAAATAACGGTTCACATTTAACAGATGAACTGTTTTGAGCTGTAATAAGAGGGAAAAAAAATCAAATGTTCTTGAAAGATGTCCCTTCACTCAGTCAGTATTAAGTGTTTGCTTCTTTTCTGAGCATAAACAAAAAGTGATCTAAAGTTGGCTTAAATCTCTTGCTTCTAGCTTTTAAACTATTTTAGCAGTCTCATATCACATTTTTAAGCTTTTCTTCAAAAACATGACTACAATCTTTCATTAAAAAGCAAATCTAAGATTATTAAGAAATTACATTATTTCAAGACCTTGAAATTAAGAAAAAACCAAAACATATATTCAAAATTTATAACATCTTATTTCAACTTTTGGTTTCACTTACCTCATTTAAGCTGTTAAATTGATCAGTTGCTTCTTTTGGTGAAATGCTTGTGCTCTGATCTATTCTACAAAATAAAATTTAAAAACTCATTCAATAGATTGCCTATCTGTGCTGCAAATACCTCAAGCTTTTCATCATGTATGTATGTAATTTATAAATTACAGAATTAATCTGTTTAAGAAACAGCATTTCTATGAAAGTAACATCTCTATTTTTTAACCCATTCAAAACGACAGTGATTTTATTGGAATCCTAAATAATACATTTAAACTTGTAATGCAGTCCTGGAAACTATGACATGAATATCTGGGCTCACTCTGTCGTGTCAAAAACTTCTACAGATGAATGATCTGTGACTTGGTGAGCTAACAGGGTTAATGCCAAGAAAAAGCTCAAACACATGCTTAAATCTAAGCACAATTTGTCCCACATGCTTTAAATCAGGAACAAGAGTTTTCCCATATCACAGCCATAAAGAATAAAGCTTTCCATATTTAAATTTGCTGGCATTTCAGGCTCCCAATCTTCTGCTTTTGGAAATTTCAGAAAGGCCCCAGATGCCTGGAAATCCTGTAAGAGAGATGTCCTCGTTTTCTAGTGAGTGTCACTTGGCTGCCATCAGAGATGCCCACACCTTGGGTTTTCTCTCAGTGTGTAGCTGTTTCTCCACACGAGAAGAGGAAAGGAAGGCCCTGGGCTAGTGAGGGGCAGATCTCTTCCCCCTGGCTGTGGCCACTGAGGAGCTGTGCCCCACCCATGGCCCACCCAGCTCCCAGCCTCAGGGTTAGCCACTAATTCAGTACGCCAAGGAATGAAACTGAAGTCTGGAAACAGCTTCCCACAGACTGAGTGACCCCAGCAGCCTCCCACCAGCACTCTGTCCATCCCCAGAATGAGCTGAGGCTCCCCACACCTGATCTCAGAGCCTGACATGGGGGTACAACAAGCTGACTCTTGACTCAGGGGAAGCAAGAAAACTGCAGCTGTCTCAGAGAATGAGATTTGTCAGTGCAGAAAAGGTGCTGATGTCTGCTGGACCCTGGAGACTCACTCAGAGATGTGATCAAACCCAACACAAAACCCAGATTTCTTTGCACAAGATAACTCATATTTTTCTGGGCATAGCATCATCCCAGCAAAAAGAAATAGCTGTAAAATCCTCTAGAGACCTCAAAATCAGAACAAAGAGATGCAGAGGTGTTTGTTGTAGTTCTTCCTGGATTTGTGAGGCATTTAATGACTGAAATGATGGCTGTGCCACTTCTCTTACCAAAGCAGACACACTAGATAGCTACACCAGGATGAAAAACCACTTGGCTCCAAACAGGATCCAAGATGTGCAATTCCCATAGGAACAGAAATGAGTCATGAGAACAGCAAAAGGACTAATTTAATAGGAAAGAGTGAAATATTTATAGTTTGGTTTAATAAAACGTAAGGAGGCAGCTGCCAGGCTGCAAACAGCTGTAGAACTAATTCACTAATGAAGAAATAATATTTAAGGTGATTTCTTGCATTGAACTAGAGCTAGACATGAGGGAAAGGATGAAAACAACATGTGTCAGACTTGCACATTTCTAGTCTTTGTTTCAATAACACCTTTCAGGGGGCATAACAGAGCAAATGGGAACTCCCTTTAATATTTGAAAAAAAAAAACAACTTTTTTTTAAAAAATATAAAAACAAACAGTAAATGGTAGCAGCACTCTGTACAGGAACTGTACAAAGTTCTACATCATTCACAGCTGTACACCTCATGAATCTTGCACTCTGGAGAGTAGAAGGTTTACAGCAGCCATGAGGTACCACATCTCATTCAGGCTGATGCTCTTGCCAGATGTTTTAGGATGCCCTTAATCTTTCATTTTACTGTTCCCTTTTACACTAGAAATACTGGAGTAAGATGCTTTTATTTATGCATTCTTTGGTTTCTGGAGATACTGAAATCATTAAGATGAGTAACCATTTCTGGGTGATGAGCATTTGCATTTTCAGTCTCCTGTGTGCTGAGCTGATCTTACTCTACACAAAGTTTTGGGGTGTGCTTTTTCATTTTCACCAAGATTAATTGCTCTGCTAGGCAAATGCAGGTTTTCTGATTGTCACCAGGCAACACAGGGCTTACAATTTAATAACTATGGTTTGGATTCTACTCTCATTAAAAGTCAATCACAAAATATCCATTAACTTCAAAAGCAGCAGGAACAAGCCCTCATTTTCCATCTGTGCTGAGTACATTAAAATTATTTCAGGCCTTAGCTGAAATTTTGAATAATTGCAGGCACCCTTATTTTGTATAATTTACATCCTGTAAAATAATGAAAATTTAATTCTCTCTGTGGCTACTACTCAAATATATGTCTCTCACCCTTCTTTATAGACTGGCTTTGGCAGAATTATCCTTTTCTCCATGACAGAGATGGCAAAGATGCAATAAGTAACATGTACATTTGAGGTTTGTGGATATAAGTAAAAAAAAAAAAAAAAAAAAAAAAAAAAAAAAGAAAGGAAAAAACCCCACCTAAATTCTAATTACCATAACAGAGCTCCTACTTGACTTCAAGGGGGAAATAAATTTGCATGAGCACTGTGCTGTTTAAAATACAGACCAGGACATGTGAATTTTTGAATTATGCACAACATCACTTTTAAACCTGCATAAAATTCAAATAAAACCACATAATTTTAAAAGCTGGGGAAGATGTTTGAAGATAACTTAAGCAAATCCCCACCACATTTCCCTTGTGAAACCCAAAAAGGAGCATTCCATTCTGTAACTTGCAAATGTCACTGCAGCCCAGCTCTGGTGACACAAACCCCATCTCCAGGCTGTTTATGTGTTTATGCATCACAACACCACATGTGTGGTGTCTTGGCATTGGTAATGCCAGTGTGAGGCCTGCCCCTCAACCTCCCAGTATTGTGTGGGATGAAACTCCTTTTCCAGAGTCACCTGCAGTGTACCCTGGCCCAACCCTCGTCCCCTGTGTCCAGTCAGGAGCCAGTGAGGGTGGCCTGGGTGGTTGACAGCTCAGCAGTGGCAGTCTCAGCTCCCTGGCAGGGCACTGATTCAGCCTGTCCACAGCTACAGCAGAGCACACCACCAGCACCTCTCAGCACCCAGAAAACAGAAGGTTCCTTTCTGAGACCTTCCCAAATGGCAAAAAGCATTTTGAAATCCAAACTGCTGCAGGTGGATGCTTCACAAGCACACCTATGATTGATTCCTTAGAGAGCAATGCAGAACTGCAACAGGCTTTGGGGTGAACATAAAGTGCACACCTGCAATGAAAGAGAAATCCACCCTGAAGGGCCCAAGGGCAGTCCCTGAGTGCTGGAATGGGAGGTCAGACAGAGAGCCAGTGTAGCAGTTCCCGTCTCAGGAGTCCCAGCCCTTGTGTAACCCAGCCAGCCCTTGTTATTCTTACCATGACAGCTCTCATACTCAGCAGGTGTGGCCCTTACTGGGGCTGCAGCAAGAGCTGCTCTTATCTTCTTCCTCCTCTATCCTCTCCCCATCCCCACTTTTGCTTTGTTTTCTTTAATTGCACTGCAACCCAAAAGCTTGCTCAGAGACTTTTCCTTGCCTTGGTACAAGTATCACTGGAACCATAAACATCAGTATTTCAATGCCACCATCTCTGAAGAAATTGTTTTAAGAACCAGTCAATCATTTCCCAGCTTTCTCCTTGCTCACCTGGCTGCCTGTGCAGGTGAGGAAATGCAGCCTCTCAGGCTCTGCCTCAGCCATGCAGGTCTGCATGGGGACATCAGGACTTCTGCAGCTTCCCTGCTGCCTCCCTCTCATCTCTGAGTTGTAGCTGTTCAGCAGAAACCAGGGAAACCTCAAGAGTTCCCACCTGAACTGCACTCTCAAAATATACTTGCCTTGCAAACTTAAATACTGAAAGCCTTGCTAGAGCTTGGCCTCCCCTCAGGGAAGCACAGAAACCTCAAGAGGCTCTGGCTGACCCCAAGATCCAGGGCATTTCCACCTCTACTGCAGAACAATCACAGCTCTGACAGCAAGAGCCACTCTACAGCCTCTGCCAAAAATAGAGTTACAGAATCACAGAATAGAGACAAGCCCTGGGACCAGATAAATCCTGATAAATGAAACCACTTCATTCCCAGTTTATTTGGGGAATGGTGAAGAGGCAGAACTTAAAGGAATTTTTCTTTGGCAGAAAACTTCACCCCAAACTGTAGTTCTGAATTCCACACTGACTTGACATGCAGCCTTTGCTGAACCATCAACCTTCCCACTGCCCAGGGGTGCTTGGTTTCAGCCTCCTCTCTCTGTAGCAGGCACCTGAGAAAAGCACCAGGCTCTGCTCAGGTAACTGCACACAGCCTGCAGCCCACTCCAGTTTTGCTGATTGCCTTTGAGAAAGCAATTGGCAGAAGCAGCTGTTGTAATCATGTGTATTGTTCCATACTGGCTTTTCTAGTCTCTGTTAAAAAAAAAAAGGCAATTCCTTTATTTGTTCCCAGGACCTGTTTATAAATTTTATCTGCCTTCTATCAAGGTGCAGATTATTTTGCACTCGTATCCAAACCCAGCTACACACAATGACCAGAGCAGTATTCAGAGTAATCACTGGCAATAGTATTAGAAATTCATGTTCTGGAAAAAAGGTGCAAAGGTTCCATTCCATGCAGATGGCATTTCATCTACTAAATTGATGCTGATTTTCATAAGTCATACATGATAAACACCTCTTGAGGTTGAAATCCTTGCTTCACAGGTCAGGTACAGCTTAGCCAAAAACAAGACACTATTCCCTTATCCTTCTGACTGCAAATCTCTTCAAGTCTACTCTCCCATTTCCTTCAAATCCCACAAAACTTTCCTTTATTGTTTCAGTGATTACCATAAATTGAAATTACCCCCTCAAAGAAGCAATACGCATTTTTAAGCCAGTTCTGTGGATTGTTGCCCTTACATGGCCTGGTTTGTTGTTCTCTGTCACACATCTGTTTATGAGAATCCCTTGTTAGAATATCCTAAACTTGGATTATTCTGCTTAACAGGAACTGTACTGAAAAGTTGTTCATATTTCAGCAGTCTTTAATCCATATTTAGACAAGTTAAAATGATCTGGTTTTTAGCTGCCTCACAGATTTCTTAAAAACCTCTGTAGAGTTCAGAGGTATTTACACCTTTAATCCCCAATGAGACTAAAGGCAGAGCTGTAGCCCCCTGCAGCAATTCAGTTAAAGCAGAAGTAACAGCAGGATGCACTGGAAACAATCAACCTTGATCCTTTATTTGAGACAGAAATAAATCCTTCTTCTCCTTTCCTCCCCCTACACATCTGATATTTGAGGAGAGGTGTATAGGAACACTCCTGCAGCAGTGTGTCCCTCTCCTCTCAAACCCCAGAGAGCTTTTAGTCTGACCCAGGGACACAGGCAGGTGTCACGTCCCAAAGCATTGCTATTTTTGACCAGCAGCCCAGCAAAACCAGTGGAACACAGTGAAACCTGGGGGTTTTGGTGCTGACAGATGTGTTCTGCCCAAATCTAGCTGTGATTGCTGCCTGTTGCCAACACTGAATGTTTAACCTTTGCATGTCCCACAGCAGAGAAGGCAGAAAACAAGGCAGGACATCATGCCCTGGCAGCAGTGTCCCAGCCTGTGCTGGAGTCAGTGCTGTGAGCCTGGTGCAGTCACCAGAGACCCCTGTGAGCTGACACATGGACTGGCACCTGCTGTGGCCCTGCCAAGGCAGCACAGGGAGGGTCACCAGACACAGCAATCCTCAGACTGGAGCTGGGAACTCCAGCATCGGTGAGTGGAAGTGCCCTGGTTGGTGGGAGTGCCAGTTCAAGGACAGTTAAAATAAATAAAGTGTGTGTGTGAGGCCAGAGACCACATGGCAACGTTTGTTTATGTTTGAAGTTCCTTATTTGAGAGTAAAGTCACCTACTTTCTTTTTTCTTTTTCATAATGTAATCAAATTGAAACATGGCCAGAACTGAGATGTGATCACTGTGCTTGCACAGCACTTAGAATTGTAAATCCAGGCATCTTTCTTTTACAGATTTAGCCCTTTTGGATAGCAGGCTTTCTAAGGAGCTACCATGGTGTTAAACAAGAATAAATAGCACAGTGAAAAATGGTTTAATACCAGGCAGACTAAAAAGACCAAACAGTTGAAGTGGACAGGGGAACTTTGCTGTGGTTGCTGTTTTATTCATGCACACTCCAATCTGGTTCCTGTCTTTAAAGTCCGTGTCTTTCATCATGTTCCTTTCAAAATTAACCAGTTATTTGTTACCTACCCATACACAAACATCCCACCAGCAGAGCCACTGGGTAGGTCTGATACCACACTCAGGAAGCTCCTCTTTACTAGTCCATGGGATTCTTTTCTCTCATAAGGAATGTCAGAAAAGAAGGCAGGCTTCCTAATTAAAAATTCTTCCTGAGATGCAGTGTTTCAATTGCACATACAGGCATTGGAGGGCAAAAGCACTTTGTTGTCCAAGCTAATTAAATGCTTTTTCATTCTGCTAAACCTTCCTTTGAGTGCACAAATTAAAACCATTTACAATGTTGCCTCCTAAAAGCTGTGGAGAAAGCCACCAGCTGATGTCAAATGAAGCACCAAAGTGCCATTGGATGGCAGCTGTCACTGCTGTCCCTCTCCTGACTGCAAACAAACCTCGAGCCAGTGAGCAACAGCTGTCAGCCAGCTGTGCCCTGAGCCACTGAGATGGACTGCTGCTGCTGCTTCAGACCCTCCAAAGGGAGCCAGAAACTCTGCCACAGGGCACCAAGGCTGTCATGCACATCAAGGCAGAGACCTGCCTCACCTGACAAACACTCTGTGCACAGAAAATCAGAGCCAAACCAGCACTTGAACATGGGAAATTTGTGCCCCTAGATTTAGTAAGGACTAAATCTTATCCTTAGGACACTCCTTCACTGGTCAGTTGGGTGAGTTGAAACTCCATTTTTAGCCATTTGCAAGGCCATGATAGATGAAAGCAGAAGCTGTGACTTCCAGTACTTACCAGAGCTGAGTTACTTCATCACCTGCTGAGTTACCTGCCATCAGGACATGGTCAATGCCAGACCTGAGCACACAGTGCCCTTCAGCACCAGAACAAGCGCAGCTGCCACAGCACCCAGAGCCTAAACTGTACATAAATGGATACCCTTGCTATAATCAGGTGTGAAGGTTCCCTTTCCCATTGCTCAGACAATGCAGCTCTGAGAAAGAGAGGCAATTCAGCACTGGGGGGAAAAGGAAAGAAGTGGAGAAGTATTTTTGAAACTTGGCACAGAGGAACTGAAGTTTCTAAACTAAGGATGTTCTTTCTGCTTCAGCTGTAAGGGATTTAAAGAATGATGAAATTTGCATTCTTATCTTTATCCCTTTCACTTTCTCCAAACAGTCCTAGATGTATAAATATAGAATACACAGCCAACAAGAGCCAGGAGCCTGAATATTTTATGCAGTAGGCAGCATATGAATTAGCCTTTCCTACAGTTCATCAGAAGTGAAACGTGCTGTGTTATCCCAAGCCTTACCTTGGCTGCAATCTCACCACTGCCTCCTGGCATTTCAAAGCCACATTCTGTGCATAGTTATTAGCTGAGCATCCAGCCTTCCCCTGCCACTCTGACAGGCCTGGCAATGCACACTCCAGCTCCTGCACAAGAGAAACAAAAAGAAAAACTGAATGCGCCCTGTCAGTACCAATCCAAGCTTGGCTAAATATTTTGCTTCAGGAAAAAATGCTCCATGAGACCAGGTGCTGGTTGAGGATCTTAGTTTTTTTTTTGTAATAATCTTGAAACAACTGGAGACCACTGAAGATAAGAGTCTAAAAAAAGTAGTATGTTATTTCACTGGAAAACAGTTTCTGAAACCAAAGCAGAATGTAACTTTTCTGTTTTTTACTTAAATACCAGATTTCAGCTTCAGAGCTAAGAAGTTCTATACAAAGAATTAATTTGAAATTATTTATTCACACATCAGTAAGATTTTATTACTTGGGTATCACAGATTTCAGCATCAGAGCTAAGAGGTTCTGTACAAAGAATTAATTTGAAACTATTTATTCACATGTCAGTAGGATTTTATTACTTGGGAATCATCAAAAAATCTGGCTGACAAAGGTGAGTGCAGTTAAATATCACTTAAATAAAATATGTAAAATTTAACCATTTGCCTCTTTCCCTTCCCTAGCATATGTGTAGCTTTATGAATAGAGTATTACACTGGGAGGAGGGAAAGGCAGTGAGGGGGAAAAAGCCACATCACGCAATCTGCTGCACAGAAAATAAAAAAGGCAATTTAGTCCAAAAAACTGAGTCACAGAACAGGAATGAGAAAAGTGTCCATTCAAATCCAAGGTTTTGAAAACCAGTTGTAGGGCTGTGAAAAGATGTGTTCGGTACTTCCTCATTTCCTTACCTAAGAAATGGGTTGCAATATTTCCTTTGCACTGCAATGAAATAAATTTTTTAAGATCTTTGAAAATGTGGTAATCAAAGTGGGACTTTTTTTCTACCTCTTTATTAGCTTTTGGAATCAAATATTTTAGTCTAATAGTTTAAAAAATTAAAATACAATTTGGCCTGCTAATGCAATGACTTTGCTCCAGTGTCAAAGCTTGCCTGGATGCATGGATGCAAAAGTTTGGGTAGGACCCTTCAGATGGGAACCTGCAGGGCAGAGAGTACACAGCAATTCCAGGTGCTTTCTGCTGGATGGAGGGGAAGGCTGAGGACAGGAGCACTGGCCATAAGCCCTTGCTTGCAGGCTTGATGTTAGAGGACTTGGGTGGATTTGGGTTGTTTCTGTATTATTTTTTCTCTTTTATGTCTTTGTTGCTGCTCAAAAATCATGTCATTAGGGTGTTAACAAGTAACACTAGGGAAACAGCGTTGATGGAATCTGTTTTTAAAGAGCAGTGAAATCCTGATGTGCCACAGGCACCTACAGCAGAGCCCCATCTTCTACTGCATTTTTGTTTCTTTTCACTAAAGAGGGTGACTTCTACAGTGAAATTGCATCATAATAAACATAAACAGAGTATACCCACAAACCAAAGCAGAACTTCCAGACTGCCTGATGTGTTCATGTGTTTTTGCTGCTGATGTGCCAATATCAGCTCTGGATTTTTGATTTCTGTGCACTTAAAATAATAATTTTAATGTGAAATTATTGGAAGTTCTTTGACATACAAGCAATTTACACACTTCACATATACTCAAAATACAAAACTTTACTCAGCAAGTTTCAGCATTGTCATCTGTAGGCACTGATTGTCAGGCCACCATTTTTATAGCCATTTACCTTGATAATAAGACTTTAAAACTGAAATTTTATTGCTTCTGCCTATTGGCTAGGAAGTTTGGTGTTCTTTTGTAAATATGTCCCTGTATCAATAAGGAGTTTGAGGGTGACTCATTCAAGAATCCATACTCGTGACTGTGCACCAAAGGTGAGTGACAGGAGAAAGGACTGGGCAAGGAAAGCAGACTTTCTGTTCCTCACCATCTGTTCCCACACTGACTCCCTGGAGTATGTTCTGGGCATATGCTTCCTCACCTCTTGAAGTCAAATAAATCTTAATTAATTTGATTTCCTATAGATGAGTGCTGCAGAATTGATAAAGAAGCTGATGGAACCATGGAAAAGATGAAACCAAATAGCTGGAATACAGTGGTGGAGTCACATTCCAGCAGCCTCCTCTCTTCCCATGTTCTGTTTGGAAAGGTTACAGCTGCCTCCAGAGCCAGCTCCTGCCCCCAGGGAAATAACTGCAGGCAACATGCAAAGTACAGCTTTACCCTGCTGACATTTTGCTATCTGATAAGTGGTCAATTGAAGTCACCTGATGCTGTTCTTTTATTACACTTGGGTTTTTTAATCATCAGTGTAAATCTAATAACCTTTTCTTCATGAAGACCAAAGGCACATGACTACAGGGCTAGAATTGTGCCAAAAATATCAGAGGCACAGGAATCACACTTCAGCTGAGAGCCTTGTGAAGCTCAAAATCCCATCTTCCCTCTACTTGACCACAGCTGTCTGTTCCCTCTCAGTGATCTTTCTACAGTGGAAACCCCTTGGATTCTCACAACTAGAAAGGCACACAAAAATGGTTCCCATTAATCCTTCCAACACAAACACCAAACTTATCTCCCAACAGCCTCTTCTAATTTTAAGGGGACAATTTTCTTTAAAAGAATCTTATGGGCTTATAACACATAAGAGGGAATAGCAAAGAGTTCCTTGGCTTATCAGAGCAACACCTTTAACAGAGATTCTGTCACTGCTCTGGTGTCACTCTTTCTGATGCCACAGACAAGTCAGCTGGGGAAGTGAGGAGACTTCTGAGAAGGCACTCTGCCAATAATCCCAGGAAAGCAAGGATGAACAGTTCAATCACCATGTGCAGTGCATCCTGCTTTTCTTTCATAAATGCATGTGCTCACAAAGTGCTGTTTGTCAGCTCCTTGGGAATACATAATTTACCCCATCCAGAGGCTTGGTGGCAAGGGGTTTCACCAGGGAAGGTTCATGCAGTTACAGTGTTTCACCACTTCTGTCTCTCCTCATTCAAGCCCTTGAGCCATGTGAAAATTATCTGCCTGGCACTGTTTTTCCTTCCAGGGCTGCATACTTAAGTCATGCTGGTGTCTTATGGCAGCCTAATTATATACTAAAAAAGTTTCCCATGAAAGAATTTCACCATTTCCAGTTAACCCCTCTGGACCATGTAAAATGCCACAGAGCAGCAAGTCTGTGCTGTGCTGGCTTTCACTGGGTGAGAGGTACAGGCAGGATACACACAGCAGGCTTGGAAGAGGCTGAAAAAGCAACAGATGACCTCTGAGACAGACCTTGCCCCATTTATGGCTTCTTCATGATTCCTTTTCCTAATCTGCCTCCACTTGCTCTTCACAGAGCAAAATTCTCATCATATTTTTCTGTTCAGCTGATAAACACGCACACCTCATCTCTCTGAAGGTTAAATAATATTTCCTAGGAAGCAGTGAAGTGGCAAAAAAACCTCCCAGTTATTGCTTTATTTCTGAATCAGCTCCAGAAGAACAGACAGGAATTTTAGGGCAAGAGTTTGACATTGGTATTCCAAAAGAGACTGTGATAATACTATTTGCCATTTGGTTTTCATTTTCCTTCCGGGATTCAAAAAGGACCTTCAAAAAGGAACTTCAAAAAGTTCTCACTTAGAAGGTAAGACATTCTGTATAATATTATGAAATCCTATTCTAAACTTGGTCCAAAATAATTCCTAGTCTATGACAGGCTTGAAGTACTTCAGAAAGAGCTCTGCAAATTTCTATCCACAAGGACGAAGAGAGGAGAGACAAAAAGTAGCCAAATACATTATACAGCCAAGATATGGAAATACAGACATCTGTATTTGTATATGCACAATTTTATGTAAATACAGACATCTGTTATTTGCAGATGTCAGGCCTTGTGCCTACTACAGACCAACAAATCCACCAACATTAATATTAACTATCTTGGATATGAGAATATTTCCAGCTGAGGGGTTAAATCTGCATCAGAGCTCAACCCCTTACACTGCACATCCAACACAACTTGGGAAGCACCAGAGGCATTTTCAGCAGCTGCTGAGAGGTGAAATTCTAGAGTCAACAGAGCAAATGTACCACCAGAGGCAGCAGCAGAGGTTTCCTCATTTCTAGTCTTCCTTGGCACCTTTGACAAAATTTACAGTTCTGCTCCCCCCAGCTCCACCTAGGAAGATGGTGGGGGATAGCACTGCTGCCAGTGTGCTACTCCACTGCTATGGTCTTACTATTTAAATATGAGAAAAACAGAAATTAAGATGAAGGAAAACAGTGAAATCCCTCTATTTGCAGCCAAAATACAGTAAAGGAGATCATTGATCAAATAAACAAAACAGAAACTGTCTAAATAAATATTTGCACATCTTCAGCTATGCTCTCCACTCGCTTCTGAAAGCAGTTGCAGCACAACCCTCTGCAATTCCCTAGCAGAAAGAAACTGTTATTACAGGAGGGTTGCAGACTGCAGGTCCCTGGAAATCAGGGTAGATTACTGTGGGGTCTCAAATCTCACCATGAATTACCAGGGAGTCCCTCTTTGCATTTCAAAACTTGCTTAGGCATTGTGCCACAAGCTTCCCCCTGGTAAGTTTAATTTTTTACCTGACTTTCCTCGTGGCTTTTTCCATTTTCCAGCTTTGCAATGGGCTTAGGTTTCCTCAGCTTTAAGTTACCCATTTCAGGCTTTAGAGCACAGTCAGTTAAAACCTGCTGCTTGTGCTGCTGGGTGTCTTGCAAAGGCAGCTGCCTTTCCTCTAAGACAGCAGAGTTGTCCGGGTAATTTTCTTTGTTATCATCGTCTCTGTAAGAAAATAAAATTGAAATGCATCAGGCAGGATTTCAGACATCTGTCAAAACATTATGAGGGAAGAAGAGCAACAAGTTCTTAGCTATTTATGGCATATAGCTTTTACTAAATTTAGTGGTCTACACATCAGTTATAGATCTAAGTTAGCATTATTACACACTCAACTGGGAAGCTACTTAAATGATAGCTTTAGAAGCACTCTTGGGCTCCAGACGTACAGTTCCCATTCCCCAGATAAAATCTGAAACTCTTTTTTTCATGCAGAAGACTTCCCCCACCCAATGATTTGCAGTAACCTCACAAAATATCATCACAGACAATAATTCCTCTCAACAGCACACTTCCCTTCTGTTGGTCTCTAGCTTTGAGGGCCATTGCACAGAGGGAAGGAGGAAGCCACTCAAAGCAAGGTCTGAACAGCCAGGGATGTGTTTGGAGAAAACATCCCCCTGTGTAAGAGACACCTGATGCCTTAAAATACAGTGTTACTCAGGGATGCTTAATCTGGGACCTGGGGCAGACATTTTCAATCCCCACCCAGACTACAATGTGCAAGCTCTGTCCAAGGACACTTGCTAGTGTCACCCACAGCCAGTGCCTCCAGCCTCAGCCTGCTCTCATGCCTTCCACAGGGAGCACCTCGGTGGCACCGCGAGGTTACCGCAGTGCAGGAGGCAGGGCTGCTCCAAAACCCCTGGCTGCAGCTTGGGATTTCAGATGTCAGCTCCAGCTGGCAGCATTCTAATGGTCAGCTGGGAGTGACCTCTCTCCTGATGTGAAACTTCCACGGCTGGGGGAGTCAAGGGCTATTGAATTAAATCCCTCTGAGATTCATTTCTTTTTTTCCAGAAAGCATAACTTGCTGGTTCAATGTTTTTTCCTAAGGATTTTGAGCTGCCAAACTCACTTTCCATCTGTGGCCCATCAGCATCCAGATGGATGCTTGCAGGGTGCCTGTGGAGCTGAACACCATTGCTGCCCATGCCTTCTGCAAGTGTGCTCCAAGGCAGTTGTTATAGTTACAGCTTTATAGCCCACAAGCGCCCCAACAATGTGCACCAGTGCTGCTAATTTTAAGGTATCCTCTGATTTTAAGATCTTCCTGAAAGGTTAAATTGCATACCTTAGCAATCAATATGTACTGACATAGCCATGAGAGAGGCATGCCTCAAGAATACTTCAGTTAAATTACAATTTAAAGGATTTCTTTTTACCAGATACACACAGCAATGAGCATATCCTTGCACAGTTGCAAAACTCTGCTTACTACTGCTTTGCACCAGCTGCTGTACAGTAAAATTCAGTGTATAAACACCACAGCCGCCTCTGAATGACAGGAGTATGATGTGAAGTTGAGAATATAAACCATAACATATTTACATATATAATAGCAACAGTAAATAATCTCCATATTGATCACACAAAAGTGCACAAGATAAATATGTATTCCCAGAAATACTAACAGCTTTTGCAGGTAATACCCTAGAAATTCTGCATTCCCTTGAGAATAAAGGCTTTTTTCTAATGCAGAAGCAGTCACAGTTTCAATTGCTCCCAATGGATTTCAGACAAAGTTTGTAGGAGAGTACCTGGGACTGGAGCTGCCTGCTTGATCTTCATGCACAGAGTCTGAATACCCGTCACACCTTGAAAATGAGCACAAGATAATTATTGGTTCTCTGCCAGCTGCAGAAACTTAGCTTTTAATAACATTACAGTGCAGCTCAAACTATAAACACATTTCTTCTTCTCCTCACGCTTTAGTCAGGGTCATTTAATGCCATAACTGCTCCATGATAGTCCAAATCTCAGAGGAAGAAGAAGATTTGAGACATTAAGTATGCACAATTTGGTATATCATGTTCAGACAAATGGAAATAATTACAAGGAATTCAGATGTTACCATAAAAATCACGGGAAAATTACAAGAAACTCTGTATTCTAATTGCTTATAGTATACTTCACATCAACCTCAAAAATAATTAGACACAACTAAGGATGTTTTCTCACAAACTCACAAAAATATTAACTGTGATAGACCAGTCACCCTTTATGCAGCAGGAAAAAGAATCCCCAAGTAAATTATGAAGCGAGAGTTAGTCTTAAAAAGTGAACTAGCAGTATTTTTTAAGAAGCCTGAACAGCCATAATGAATTACTTCCTTTAAGTCACAAACAAAAGAATTGTCCCAAGGCTGCCTAATCAGAAGAGAAGTCTGGATAAATATGCTAAACCACAACCACTAAGAGCTGAACATGACACTGTGGCCGCATGGCTGAACTTTGAAGGATGATTTAACCTGCAAAGCCCATGAGCAGCCTTTCTTCAGATAAACATGCATCTATAAGCATGCACTCCCAAAATATGCAAACACAGAACCTGGTATTGCTGGGGTAAAGTCAGGGCCCTCTCCTCACCCTCAGTTAATACTCACAGGGCACAGACACTAAGGAGGCCTTGATCCCTTGAAGTTTTCTGGCAGAGGAATCTCTTCATTATGGGGGAAGCAGCCTGTACTTCTGCTGACTTGTTAAATTTTGAGAAGAACTGCCCCACTTAGAAGAGAGTACATTAAGTGACACATTCATAGCTCTGCATTGCAATTTGATGGCAAGGGTTTAATATATTCCTCTTCCCCACCAGTCTTCTGCTGGTGTCTATATCAAAAGTCAGACTGCAGCAGAAAATATTTAAAGGGCCACTCAAGTGTTTACACTTCCTGAATACATCAGCATATGCATGAAAGCATTTGCTGCTCACAACTGGAGCAGAGAACTACAGTGGCAGATCACCCTAATCACACAATATTCCTGCAGTGAGTGCAGCTTTCCCCACATGGCAAAGTGGGATGATGGGTGGAAGACCAGGCTTGATGTGCAAAATGGAAAAATTCACAGTAGAAATCTGGTTACCTCTGGATGCCAGTCACACCTTCCCCTCTGCCCAATACCTGACTGCTTCACAGGAAGCAGCAAGGACACACTGGGGGTTTGAATAAGGAAGCCCAGTGTGAAAGGAAGCAGGAACCTGGCTCTAGAACTAGAAGGAATATTTCAGAGGGACAAAACAACAGAAAGAAAATGTGCTGTATGAGGAGGCAGTGCCAAGGTCAGAGCTGGATGGACAGAGCTCCCAGCACAGACACAGGAGAAGGTGTCACCAGGTGCACCACGGGCCAAGCTATGGCCAGCAAAGTCCAGGAATCCCCTAAAGGGACAAATTCTCCCTCCTGGGTGTGCCTCAGAGAGAGGAGGTGGGAGGAAGCAGCTCTGCCGCCAGTTTTTCTCCCTCTCCTCTCACCAGTCACCTCACTAGGCACCCTCCTGAAAGACCACCTTGGCAATGGGGAACGCTCTCTGGAGGGACAATGGATGGCTGAGCACAAGTCCAGTGCCCAAGTCAAGTCCAGTTAAGGAGCACTTTCCTGAACTGGGGGAGCTGGGCTGGCTGTAAGGAGGTGATCTTGAGAGGAAGAGCTCCTAACTCAGCACCCAGCAGCTGATAGAAGTCATAAAATATGACTTCCACAACTTATAAACAACATAAGTGAGTGTGACAAAATGTATTTTAGTAACTGGATGGCAGCAGATAGGAAAGAGAAGCAATAATGAGTCAGAGAATACAACGACCATCATGAAATTTAAAAGATCCTGAGGAAGTTCAGAAGCAATAAACTCCAAAATTTCCCACCAAAATTTTTGTCTGTGCAAGAATAAATAATAACCAGGAGGCTGAGAGCTCACTCAAAGAGGACAATGTTTGAGACTAGGACCATAACAGGACCTTTAAAAAGATGAATTTGTCATGCAATGCAAATACCCATCATTAAAGCATGGAGTGTTTTTACCATGATTTCTTATAGAAATGTGTCTTCTGTGTTCATGCCACCTGCCTGCACCTATCAAAACAATCATGCACACCTTCCTTTCGTCTCATCAGTAACTTGTAAATCTTGTTGTTTATCTTTAGCTGTATATAATAGGGTGATATTCAAGAGTTTGGTACATTTTTTGATAGTTTGTGGCCGTGCAGCAGAAAGACAGAGAGACTTTTCACCAACAAAAAACTGCAGCAGCATCTTCCTCACTCCTAAACCAATAGAGAATGTTGCACAGCAGCTTCAGGTCAGAAATCCAAATGGGTTGAGGCTTACATTGGGTAGGAGCTGTCTTTCAACCAAAGCAGTGATGTGAATCATCCCTTCAGTGCCCAATCGAGCTACTGACTGATGGATATCTCTCATAAGTAAGAACATGCATTATTGATGTTATGGCACGGGCCAGAGTCAGGTCAGAGATAGGATCCCAGCCTGGATGGAGTGCTGCTCTCACTCTGGCTAGTCTGTCTCTGTGCTCCTTCCAGGGGCTCTGGGTTAATGGCACCAGCTTCTTTAACTCCCTACCATTTTCACCTTCCCACAGGAGCCATTTCAGACCAGAGTGAGCTCTGCTCCCTTTTACTGACTTGACCTTTGAGGAGCTCACGTGAGCAGTCCCAAACCAGGCTGCATGCATGGCTTGCTGGGAGCTTGGCACCCCCAGGCACTCTCCTTGTCTGGAGAAATGTTCCTGAAGGTGCTTTACCACTGCCTTGATTTTATTCAGGAAGCCCTGGCTTTGCCTTTGTCACAAATAAAGACAGAAATTGTTAAATGAGGATGTCTAGATGTGCATGGCAAACTCTTTCTTCTGCTAAATAAAAGTAAATCTATTTTCATCTGTTTTCAGACATGGTCAACACAAGCAATAAGTGCTGAAATCAGTAAGAATTGTGTATCCTCAGCAGCTCTCAAAAGCAGGTGTTGGGGGACAGCTCCAAATGAGATTTAGGGAAGAATGAGACTTAGGGAACCAAGTTTGTTCAATGGGACAATGCTTTTCAGATACCATTGTTCACTCCCTTTGTTTTCTAAAAGCACGTTTCTACCCCTTTGTTTGGAAATATAAGATGAAACATGAAGTCCCACGAACAAGAACCAAAAGCAGCTGAAATGGGGGAGATCCAACCCCTCTCCATCTCTCCAAGGGCAGGGCTGGTACCACACTCTCAGATTTTATACCCTCCTGGTTTAACATGAAGCCCCACAGAGAAAGCCATCACCTCTGGATCCCAGAAACCTCAGGGGGGAGGCAGGCTTAGGGACTGCTCCAGGGGAATCTCTGCAGGAAACAATGGATGTACTTAGGGACAGAGGAAAGGGAAGAAAAAAACATGAAAATATAATTTCTGTAATCTGGCTATTTTTCTGTGAAGGGGGAGCAACCCATAATTTTACAGACCAAAATTCATCACGTAGCTAACAGGAACACAGGAAATGAAAACAAACAAGCATGCAAGCAAACAAAAATCGCTCCATGATTTATTAGCTTCAGTTTAATCTTTCCCTATCCGCCCCAGCCACACAAAATGTGTGACTAAATTCAAATATTAAATAAAGCAAGGAAGTATAAGCAAATAAAGCAAAGCAGTATAAGAGAGGGAAATTCTTTAGATCCCATTGAAATATTACTTCTCCTGCAGAGGTTATGACAGCACTTAGAGATGGCTCAGATGATTACAACTTGGCCTGCTTTCAGAGTGTCCCCTGTCCCACAGCACTCAGCAAACAGCTCACTGTCCAGCTGAGATGTTTTACATTATGTGCATTTTAACAGTGTAAAGCTCACCTAATACACAAACAAATCCATACATCATTTTCCTCCTGAAAAACAGCTTGGCTCCTTACTGCTGCAGAATCTTCCCCAAAAGCTTTTGAAACAATCAAAAGCATGCAAAGTAAAAATGCACAGAACACCAATATTGAAGTGGTTTAGACTAAAATAAGACAAAGACCATTTCATTTGCAATAGTTCCTAGAGGGTTTGCCTTCCTAACTTTCTAATGTCCTCCCTTGTTCTGCTGTCTCTGTAAAACAACCAGAAAAATCAACATATACATCCTTTTGATTATGATATATACAAAAGGCCATCTAAGGAGTTTATGGAATTGATAACAAAGAAATGAAAATTTTGGTACTTGGCCTGTCTAAATAATGTATAGGGATTTTTCAAAATATTTCCTAATGATTTTTTGTTTCCTAACAATGCTTGTGGTAAGTACAGACCATGTGTCCTTAGAAAACAGACATGCTTGTGTTTGACAGGATCATCAGTATCAGAAATGAGCAATATTTTGACAGGAGGTTCATCCGACACTGCAAATCATGCACTTAAACATTTGTGATGTGCACCCAGCACATATTCTCCCAAAAAAGGGATTTCACTGCTAAATAGTCACAGAGCATTTAAAAGCAGCTGCTTTATGCAATCCTTCCCATACAGGCAATAATATATTTAGATTACAGAAAACTCAATCCAAATATATGACAGATAGCTTGGGACTTCTCACATAGCACTTACAATTATCCTGTACGGTAACTAAACTCATCATTCCTGTTTAAAAATAAGGACATCTTTAAAGTGTTCACTTACTCTGCTAAAGCTGTCGTGTTGAAGGACTTATCCTGAATGCTGAAACAGAAACAAGAAAACATCAGATAAATCAGCAAGGCAGGCAGGCTCCCTGTATCCTCCTCAGTTGTAGGAACACATGCACAAACATGGCATTGCGAGGCACGTCTGTGTGCTCGCTCTGCATGCACGGCTCTACCTTGGGCTGCTCTGCACATGCTCATAATCAAGAAACCACAGGGATTAGTCCTACAACACTCACAAAGCCCAGCCAGCAGCACCCAGGATTCAGGCAGGGGTGCAGGTAGATTGTGAGGCTCAGATCATGATCATTTATAGCTGTAACTGTGCTGTTAATAGAGGCTTAGGTTTGCAGACAAGTATTTGGCATTCTGTCCTTTTAATATTTGCTGTGTGTAATTGGCTCATCAAATGCAGGAGTTTTTTTACTTAAATAGGGTTGCCCAGCTAGCTGTGTGGAGGTTTTCTTGTTTAGTGCTCTCTTACATGCTCAGTTCATGGCCAAACCACAAGGGATTCTATGAAAAAAAAAAAAATCTGGCAGAATGGACAGCTCAAGTAGGAAGAGGTTATTAAGCTAACAGCAAGCAGTAGATGAAACCATCGCTGTGAAAGGAATAGGCTGCTGTGCTCCTGCAACAAAATGTTTCTGACCTGATGTAATACGTTCAGCAGGGTCAGCTCAGGATATTGCAAACCGCTGGGTTTGAGGCAGCAGTGGAATTCCCCCTCCAACAACACCCCTCAAATCCAGTGAACAACACTCTTGTATCATCCTGAAATCTTACAGCAGCATAAAAGGAAAAAAAAAAAAAGTCCAACCAGCAAACAATCTCAGTGCTACACAGCAGAGATGGGATTTTCGTTGCTGTTGTTGTTGTTTGGGCTGGGGGAGAGAAAGCAGAGCAGACAACGCCTTGTGAGCACTCCTGTTTGTGACAAAGGCATCTCTGAGGCGCCAGCATCAAGCCGAGCAGGGATAAAGAGGCACCTCCTCCTCCTCCCCAGCAGCAGCTTGTGCCTCTGCGTGGTGTTGACACACATTTCCCAGGCAGCAGTGGCAGCCAGGAATCACAGCCTGACAATGGCTTTCCTTTAGCAGCAGCACTGACAATGCAGCACATCTCCCCATCCCAGCCTCCCTGCCTCTCACACACTCAGCCTGCTCTGTTCTTATATTTGGACATATATACCAATGTGGATAATGGCATGAGTTACCTGGGGATCAGAACATCACAGCCAGCCTGCAGGGACCTCTGCCCTTCAGAGAGGACATTTTGTGAGAGAAGGATGAGCAGAAAAACCTAAATTTAACGGTTAGTAATTAAATCCTACCTTAAAACTGAAATACCGAGTTTTTTCTCCTCCTGTTTCCAGTTCTATTGCTCTGACCATACAAATACAAAGTTCTTTATTGCTATTCTATTTGCAGGACAGCAACTGATCAAAGGTATTCTTCTAGGTGATGTGGGAAGCAAAAGCTTAATTTACATGCTCAATAAGTAGAGTGCCATTAAAAATAAGTGGTTTTTTTTAAGGAATATATTCCAGAATGCCTAAGTGAATGCTTTACTCTTATTTGGAATGGTTAAGCAGGGTTCACAGCCAGCACTTCAAGTGTGTCATGGAGGAATCACTGCATTTATCACAAAATACCAGTGACAGGCATCACAGCTTGACTAGAGTAGAATTTAAAGGGCTGGGTACCTGCACACACCCCACAAGAAAGGGAGCTCTTGCAAACATGACTTCTCTATCTGTGGGTGCCCAAGTCAAGGTCTAATTCTCTGTGAATTCATTCCCTGTGCAAACGCACTGCAGCGTTTTGATGTTGCTCCTGGGAAGATAACAGGACTGAAGATCAGTTTATAAGTCAGGGATGCTTTGGACTGAGGCCAAGTTTAAAGCATCATCACTTTCCTGTCATTTGTCTGGACTTTGGTGCTGAACAGCAATTGCTACATCTCCTTTAGGGAAGCACTTCACATTGCAGCTCACTCCCAAACTTGCACTAGTTTTAAAGATAACACTGATCACTGTAAGTGGAGAGTCTCTTCCTGTAAGGTGGTGAAACCATTCAACAAAATGAAACTTCACATAAAACAGGCATAGCAATAACACATGCATATAAGTAAAGGCCAGGCAAACTCAGGAGCCTGTTTCAGAGCAATGCCCCAGTCAGATAAATGGAGCCACTCTTCTCCTGGGCAACACAAGAGAGGAGCTACAGTAGGCTCACAGTAACTTTTCTTCTTTTAACAGACAGAAGTAATTTGTCTTTAGGGGCAAACACTCATTTCAACAGTGATGTTGGCTTAGGCCCTCTTGGCTGACTCCAGCTCCTTCCACCTCCTTCCCATCCATGTGGTTGGGGTGAGACCAGAGTAGGCAAAGAGACTCTGCCCTCTCAAGGGAGAGCCAAAGGTGCTTGAACCTGCATCTCTGCTTCCTTCTAAGTCCCAGGCACAGAGAAAACCTAAAACAGTTGTTACCTCCTTATTTTCAATAGTGACATGCCAGCCAATTAGGTCCATAATGCTATAGCATATCACTCTTTAGCACACTGAAATTCTCAGTGCCAGATGTATTTCACCACCACATTCAGATGACATGCCAGACTTTTCATGTCCTGAAGTCCCAATGAAAATAAAGCTACACCTATATGTGAAGTGAGCTTTGAACTTCCCCACTGAATAACAGATAAACTTCGAAGAAGGAGTTTTTATCTTGAATTCATCAGAATATGTATTTCTGAAAATCTGAAAATAAAGGCTTTTAAATCAGTTTTTCCTTTTTTCTTCTAAGCAGCTTCAGTGATTCATATTTTTGCAAATCCTATGTCTAGGAAAAGACACTTTCTTTGCAGAAAAGCTGCCCATTTTATACCCACTTTTGTTCTTACCCTCTTTTGCCAAGTGCTGCTCCAGCCAACATAAACATCACGTGACAGCCCTTAGCTGATGACAAAAATGCCAGAGATCCCCAAAGCAAACATCTACATACATTTTGGAGATACCAAGAGTCAGAAATATGTTGCTATTCACTTCTGGAAGTTTGACTAATATATTGTCTATTTATGGCTAACAAATAGATTGGCATAGAAATTCCATGCTTTATTTGGTTTGTACCATCAGGAGAATTACTGCTGGGTCAGGAAGGAGCATGAAACAGGAATCACAGCATCCAGCTTGGTTTTGCATGTAATAGAGACACATATTCAAAATAAATTATATGTTCATAAGCTCAGCGTTAGCTGGCAGTGTGTGCCTTAAAGGCAGTGTAAGTCTGCAAAAGAAGAGAGGCAAAAGTGGGCAGAAGTAGTTCTGGCTTTAGCAGAACAGGAGAGAACAACAATCAAAATGCTGTAAAAAAGAAGGAGGAATAGTGAAGCTCTCCAAGCTGCAGTTGTCTAAAAAGTTACACACACACCCCACACCCACATCCCTGCAGGCTTTGTGGATCTTTGGGTTCACCTGCAGAGCAGAACCTTCACCTCAATTTCCTGAATTTGCTCATCTCAATAAATGACTGTTTTCTTTTCAGGGTGTTTCTGACTCAGTCAAATGATGAGGTCTTTCAACCCTAACTACAGAATAATGAAGAATTTACACTGGGAAATAAACTATATTTTAAAGGGGAAATTACACATTTACAAAGAACTCTAAGCTCTCTAAGGTTCTGGGAAAGTTACTATTTTGCATGTAATATCTACTACCTAATGAAAAACTCAGTGCAAGCCTATAGGGTGTGATCAGCATTTATTGCCAGACTATTTTCTTCATTATTATTTGTTATCCCACAGAGTCCAAAGGGCCTGTGCTGGAATTGCTGCATCAAAGGCAATTATATTTTGCAGTGCAGTCAGGCCATACAAGGGAGCTGCCCTGGGCCCCATGGAAGGATGTGAGAGGCACAGTGTGACACTCACACTGCAGGATGAGGAGCCCAGGGCAACACCCTCCAGCTCGGGGAAGGAGTTACTCATGTTCCACTGCCCAAATAAAGGGAAACTTGGAATGATCTCCCCACTACTGTCTCTCTGGATGAAGTCAAATCATCCCTGCCAGACCCGGCTGAGCTCAGAGACTCATAAAAATACTGAGCAAATTTGTTTTTCTTGGAGCATGTGTGCTCCTGCCAAGAAACAATACCCAGAAGGGCTCCAGCCATCCTTCACCTCCCTCGGGAGCTGTACCCACAAGGAGGTGCACTGAGTCCCACCTGTTTGCATGCACAGAGTTTGCTGCCATGAGCACATGAGCACCTTCAGCTCCCCTGCTCTGAGGAGCAGCTAAATATGCTTCCTTGGCAGGTCGCACTGCTCCTTCTGAGGCCACACTTCTGACTTTTCTTTAGGCAGTGAGGCAGTAACTCATTTCTGACTTTAGCAAGTCTGTTGTCTTCCCACACACAGGATTTTCTTGAGGGGTGAAGGCAGGAATCATTCTGCAGCAAAATGTTAGCACTGGGGATGGCTCCAGTGCCTTGCCCTTTCCCCAAAAGTGATCCTGCAGGATACTTCTGCTGTTTTCCAGTCTGTAAGGCATAAACCAAGGAGCTGCCATGTGAGAGAGGAGTCACATGCTCTCTCCTGTAGTGATAAATACTGAGTGCTACATGCTGCAGCTCAAAATATTCATGTGTTCACCGACTTGCTTTCTTGAGGAGCAGCCTGCCTTTTTATGGGCAAGATTCTCCAAGACATCACCAAACAT
This sequence comes from Melospiza georgiana, assembly GCF_028018845.1. NCBI lineage: Eukaryota > Metazoa > Chordata > Aves > Passeriformes > Passerellidae > Melospiza > Melospiza georgiana. The sequence goes on along the minus strand of NC_080437.1, from coordinate 9,028,143 downwards.
CTCAGGAGAAATTAAGCTAAAATACAGCAATTACAATGTAGGAGCTGACTGGTGAGCACTCAGTCCATCTTCTACATCTTTGATTTTCTCTGTGACCTAATTAGGACATCATCTGAGAAGGGAACCTGGGGGAAACAGCACTCAGCTGATCTTGTTGTGTGTCTCAAAATGAACTGACAGACTCATGCAGGAAGAGATTCCAGCTGAGCATAGATGCAGACACAGTTATCATAATCCAGTCCAGGGAAATTCCATAACATGCCTTTCATTTGGGTTGGGTAAAACTTGGTGCACCTGCACAGACCTTCAGGGCATGCATATATACGTATTTTCTGAAGATATTTCAGTGTGCAATCAAACTGCACATAATTCCTGGCTCAAGCCTTATAAGCATAAACCCCATACACACTCCCATAGTACATCCAAGTTTGCACTGAGGGGGGCACATCTACCCTGAACTCAAAAAGCACAGATCCCTGCTCTTTTAAAGGGAAAAATGTCATGGAGCTACACAATTTTGTGCAGATTGTGAACCACTACAATCCCATAGCTTGATCACATTTCAGGAGCCCAGGTGCATACCTGAGCTGCCACCAGCACAGGGAATTGCTGGAGCAGGGAGCACACCCCAAGATCTCTTGGAAGGCTACAGCACTCCTGGTGCCCTGCTCAAACAGCATCAGCTGATTTCATACAGGCCGCTGGTCTGAGGAGGAGTGCTAAGCTGGAAATACAGAACCAAGACTCGAATTTTGTTATTAAAGAACAAGTTGTTTCATGGAGTCCCATCAGCTCTGCTGAAAATCTCTGTAGAGATGCCCCACAGTCATCACAGAGCACTCACAGGGCTGCATGATGAGCCCAAGTGTTGTACCAGCCCAAGTGGTGCTGCTGACTGAGCCCCTGCTCAGCTGCAGCGATCCTCTGCAGACAATTTAATACCATCACAGATGACAAAACTGTTTCCAGCAGGTTTACACCATAGTCAGGCTAGACTCAACACAGCACTAATTCATAACCAGTTTTTCCTCTCAGTATTGCAAGATGAGGAAAAATACACATGTATCTTTAATTTTTATGTTCTTTCCAAACATCTATTCACAGAATCATATCCCTGAAAGGCTTCAATATTTGGCTTTTTCACATCTGCCTATAGCAGTGAACTCACCTATGAGGTACTTTGCAGATCTTGCTCCCTCTCCTCCAGGTAACTAGCAGACCAGCTCATATTACCTTTCATCGTACCTGTAGCTTTATCTTGCCAGCAGCAGAGAAGCCAGAATGATATAAAACAAAATCAATACCAATCTAGAGGACATGTATCAAAACCTACCTAAAGCAATTGCTGTCTAATTTCAGAGCTCATTCTCAGTGACATACAGAAGCACCTCTTTAATTAGCATTGTCCAAGAGTTCCATTACCAGCAATTATGTGTTTTCAGAGGACACCTGGCCTTCCCCCAAGCATCACTGTGCACCACGTGGCACTCACTGATTAGTCCTACTGATATCTGAGGACGGGCCAGGTAACATCAAAAACAGATTTGCCACGAATCCTCTAATGCCTTTTTCTGTGATTGGGTATTTTATCCTCTGGCCACCAGCAGAAAACACCCACAGGCTGCTCTCAGAGGGCTGGGCAGCTGTACCAGGGGGCCATGCAAAGCTTTGCTAATTACACCACCCAAGGATGCTGCCCACAGTATTTATAGCCCAATAGAACTGATCCCTGTGACCACATGTGCCTGAATTTTGGGTATGAAAACAGACTCTCCAAGACCCTGAATATTTTCTTTATCAAGAGCTTACTTCCTATTTTGTACTTTTTGTTGAACTGCAGGAAAATCTGATACAGACAGATTATGAACTATTAATGCATAAACTAACCCAGGACATGAAATTTAAAATTACACCATTATGTGAAGCTTATGCCACTTAACAACTACTTTATGCATTTAGATCACATTCAGAGAACTCTGAATAATCACTACTGTTTGTGTGACTGAAGTTGAGAAAGAGAATAGCAATAAATGCAGTTACAAAAGTATAACCTGTATCTTAAGTCTCCTGTGTCATAATAAATAGCCAGAACTGCTTTTCTTTTGGAAACAAAAGGAAATACAGACAGTAACACATGTATGCTTAGCAGTGGATTTAGATTTACTCTGCATTACTCTGAACACATGAATTATCTGAAAACCTAAAGATAATATTCCTTCCTACATGAAAAACAGGGGAAAGCAAGGAGTCTCCATTTGCACATATCAGATACAACTGTGCAAGACATGGGATCCCACAGAGAGCTTTTTAACCCCATTCACTGCAGTCAGTTTCTGTACATATAAATCTTGTTACTCTTCTGCCAAGTGCTTATTAATTTCAGGGGCTAGTATGGTCAGAGAAGAAGCTGATGTCATTTAATCAAAATTGATGTAACGTGTTTATGCTCCTTTCTGAACTTACATCAATAAATACAAACCCAAGACAGATCCAGCTTCTCACAGGCCCCTCTGGAGCCCATTCTGAGCCATGGAAAAATATCCTACAAAGAACTCCATGTAGTCAACTTATTCCTGGCTGTCAATTCAGACATAATATTTCTTCCCAGCCATCTTAATCTCATAGAAAGGAAAAGCTGTCCACATGTCAGAAAAGAAAATAATGAGGTGGACAAAAAGAAAGAAAGCTCACATTGGGGAATATAATAGGAAGGCACAAGCAAAATCCAGAATAAATCCAGCAAATGTGAGCAAGCAGTCCCAATGTAAAACTCAGTTATGATGGGCAGCTGAGGGAGGCCTTCTGGGCATTAACTCATCCATTTTTGTGGGGGTTTATAAAGCTCCAGTTGCTCATTCGCATTTCTGCCATGAAAAGTCCATGGTAACAAATACTAAAATTTTTTTACAAGTTGTTTTCTGAATTTCTATTCACTAAATATGTAGCCAGTGACATTTGAAACCCACTGATTCAGGCCATTAGCTTTTCTAATATCATGATCCATTGACATCAGAAACATCTCATCAGTTATACCATATCCCCTGCACTTGTATTTCACCAAAATGCTCTGAATAAGCCACCAAATATTAGCAGCCACAATCAGTGGTCAATTCCTGCTCAGCTTCCACCTTGCTGTTTTAATTTCCTCTGCCAGAAAAGTCCTCCTCTGTTTGGCTTCTATTTCTGTGCAGGATCATGATCTGTGCTTGTGTCCCACCATGCACTATTTAATTTACCAGCACAATCCACAGCTCCTCAGCACAGACATAAATTTGTTCTTCCAAACTCTGAGAATATTTTTACCTTTCAATACATTTTGGGTTGCTTTGGTTTTGCTGGATTTGTTTTTGGAGGTTTTTTTCCCAGTATTTTTTTCTTTTATATTGAGGGAAAGATAGAGGATATTTCACCTAAATGTCCATTCTCAGCACAGTGTCTTGCAACACAATAAAACAGCCAGGTCAGCACTGGTCACAGTAAAATAAAACAGTAAAATAAAACAGCCTGGTCACAGCACTCTATAGAAACTAAATAATACAATTCTGTTATATAACATTCAGCTTTGTGGCATCAAATCAGAATCCTATAGAAAATATAAGAGAATGGCACGTGTCATAAATCACAAATGTCTAACACACCGATTCAAATTGATTTTCTCATTAGAATAGAAGACTTAGAAGGATTTTCTTTTGCACTGTGGTACTTTGGGGAGGAGAGGAACCTGTGGCAGTCACTGGAACAAGGACCAAATTTCTTTACAAAGCTGAGGAAATATCCATATAACCACACACCATCTGTGCTCTTGCCTTTCTATCCTCCTGCTGCACTCCTCCTGCTTAATGTGTGTGTTTATCTTGTGGGCTGGCTTGGCTGCCTGGCTCAGGGGTGTCCTGAGGTAGCACCGAGCCCAAGCCTGTGTGCAGACGTGCCCCGTGCCAGGGCCACCAGGACATCTCCTCTCCTTAGGGAATGGAGTCTCCTGCCCCAGACACCGGCATCTGAGCCCTGGCACAGCCAGGCCACAGGGGATTTACCATCCATGGCACCACAGAGAGGTTCTAACAACAGCCAATTATCATCATGGGTATAAGTTTAGTACTTGTCTCCAACTCCTACAAGGAGATGTTCTTCCAAGGACCAGGACAAACCTCACTGAACAAGATTTTACAGAAGAGCTTTCTTCTCCTGGCTCAGAGCATCTCACAGGGGTCTCCACAATCACCTCTGAAGTGCTGTAGCACACAGAGGGCAGCACCCAGCCCTTCAGTTTTCTCCTTTTCAGTACATTATTTTTTTGAATATGTTCTCATCCCATGTTTATGACAGTTTTAAGGTTCAAAAAGAATCTGAAAGCAGTAATTTTCTCTGGGAAGACCTTGTGCCACTTTAGAACAGCTGCTGACACTGAACAAATGACCTCCTTCACATAAATTTGGTCCCAATGCAAACTATTTGTGGCTTGGATATTTCCTGCATGGACCTCCTGAAAGGGAGCAGAACCATGTGGGAAAGAAATTGATGCAGAAAGCAGCTTTACCACTTTGCTATCTATTGCAGGAGGGCAGTGTGCATTACTTCTCCCTCTTGAAGCATTTAAATTCTTTGTTGCAAAGCACATCAAGTGTTCTTAATGACATGATCACTTTTTCTATCTCAAATTGTAAGTCCCCTGACCCTTTGATAAACTAGAGAAAATTGGTTTTGGTTTTACACTACTCAGAGAGTTGTAAATATAGGAAAGACATTTTCATTCTAATTTTAATGATATTTTCCGTCTAGCAGTTCTGGAGCATCAATCAGAAAGATACCAATCACAGAAAAATGTTCTATTTCTAGGTGAGCTATCCATTTTTAGAGAGAATTAGTCTTTATAAATTTTTTTCAGAAGCAGAGCCAGTGAAAAACAATAAGTAATCCTTTAAAACCTGACTCTGATATTTTCTTTTTTTTTAAGATTACGAGGAAAGGACATCTTGCCTTTATATTAACAAAAATGCTGACAGTAATTATTAAAAAAGAGCAATGAATACTGTAGTCTAAATGTAGGAATATTCAGAGCTGCAGTTTCTTCCCTCTCTTTGCTGAAGCTTGAAGAACTGCAGCCTACACTTTCTAACCCAAATCCAGGCTCTCAAACCCACATTTAAGCACCTACACACTTTCAGACTAATTTTAGGTAGCCGCCAAGCTGAAAGCCCTTGGCCAGTACACACACTGCTAATTCAGTGTCTGGGATGATGGTTGTAAAGGCTCTGGGATTATGCCTAACACTACAGCTGTGTTGATGCATGCTCTCTACAAATATAGAAAAAAAATCCTCCAACACACCCAAACTCAGCTCCAACAGTTATTAAGGCACCAACCCAGTTACCATCTCAGGGCATATTTGTTCTTCTCTGCCACCCCCTCGTTTTTCCTGTTCCTCACAGATCTTGTCAGCTCTCATTAACTACCCAGGTTCCTGCCTCAGCCCCTGTGGCTGCTCAGGGGATAATGCCAGCCAGGATAACTCTGGTATTTCCTACCAGCCCCACAGAGGTGCTGCCTGTCATGGGTTGGTAGTGAGGGCCCTTGCTCTCTTTTCTCTCCCCCAACACAACACTTGGAGGATTTCACATCACTCGTATCATGCAACCAGCCACTCGAGTGTTTTGAGAGAATGGGCTAAAAATGACTTTATAAACTGCCCAATGGGTAAATGTGTTCAGGCAGAGCAGGGAAAAGCCATTCTCCAAGGCAGTACAGTTCTTACCACAGCATTACTCATAGCTGCGTGGAGAAACAGGAAAACCTGATCATCTATAGCCACCAAAAAGTGAGCATGACTCAATTGGGGTGACTCACAGTTCTGACTAACCTGTTTAACAGCTCTTTTTAAAAAGAACCCCTTTTGAAATAATTCCTGTGTGTTCTTCCTCAATTGCCTTCCACTGCACAGTTTTAAACGATTGCCAAAACACAATCACAGTGCAGAGCTAAGCAAACCGCAACTAGGCATAAATGTATCTTAAAGCCTTAAATAAAACATCCAGTTAATAAGTGTCAGGCAGATGTATTTGTCTAGAACCTAGCAGATTATTTCTTAGTCAAACACAAGGCAAATCCAGCTGAATTCCAGGCTGGGAGGATGGAGGGTTGAGTCATGCTCTGCCAAGTGGCTGTATCCAGCCTGCAGGTGCACTGCACTCCTCACATTCCTGCTCTGTGCAGTGAATTTCCAGCAGAATAAAAAAGTAGCTGAGTCCTCTCCCAGAAGAAAATGCAGCTGGAGTCAGGAACAACAATGGAGGGAATGTGAGGAACAGTCGCCTCCTGGCATAAAGCAGTTTGCATTTTTAAATCAATAGGGATATTGTAATAGAGAGGGAAGTTTAGAGTTCATTCATTTTTAGCCCACTCTTCAATACAGGGTAAATATTCCTCCTTATGCACCATTACAATGAATCCTCACTATCAAAAATGTTTATAAAACTCTATCTACTCTTTCAATCCGTAATGCAGAGTAGACTAATTAATTAATAGTTCATTCCTATCAATAGTCATATGTCAAACAGCAAACAGGCAGGAGAAAAGGAACTAAATGAAACCCATTCTCCAAGTGCATCATCAAAGACAGGGGTTTTCTAAATTCACCAGTTACCACAAAGTGTCCTGTCAGCTCCTGCAGCAAATGAGGCTCATATCCACTCAAAGAAGCCAGAACTCACTGAAAAGGCTGGGAAATCAGCTGAAGAGACATGCAGAAACTGCCCCTTATATGGTGCTGTAATTCATCTGGTATTCTACTCTATCTCTTGGAGAGTCTGCAGAGGTCCCGCATTTCAAAATTACACTTAACATCTAAAACTACACATGCAATAAATCATCCATGTAGCATTCCTCAAGAGTCACTAAGCAGCTTTATCTGACATTGCCACTAATGGAAAAGAGGATTAATGGGCTTTGCTATTATTTATTGCCCTCCCCTTGACTGTAGAAAATCCAGTTGTTTTGCCCAAGTTGTTGCTGAATGCCTTGACCCAAATCCCTACTTACAGCCTTAGGTAACAACAAACAGAAATGTTGTCGTTTCAAAGGTTGGGCAGTAACCAAGGATAGATTAAATTTAATCCGTACTGAAAGTACAATTTGATTGATGCATAGATTGATTGACAAGTGCTGAGGACCAGTCAAGCATCTCTTTCTGCTGTCTGGAAGAAAGCTTCCATGTCACATTTTTCAGAAAATAATTACTTATGTGTGCTGATGAGCTCCTGGTTTTCCACTGTCCTCAGCATCCTCACCCCCTTGCTTGTGCAGTGTATACTTTTAAACAGATCTGGAGCTGTTCCACACTCAAAAGCATGATTAAGTGATTACAAGTAATGCAGCAGTCATTGTAATAAACCATTTCATCCACCTTTAGGAGTTTCATCTAATGCATCAAAGCTGCAGAGCCTCTGTATATAACAAATATGCCAATGCACAAATATTCAAATACTTTTTGATTCACAGTAATATAAGACTATAAAGCATTTCTCAAAGTTTATTTTTAAGAGGTGGTCATTTCATTTCCTTGGAAAAATTACACTATGCATAAACTGTATGATGCAACACTGCATTCATTAATATTCCATTTGTTGGCAGAAGCCAGCTCCAATTTTCAAAACCCATTATGAATGTAGGGAATGATGCCCATGAAAGTGAGTCACAACACTGCTGCCACTTGAAATAAGTCATCATCATCAACATTTTTCATAATGTCCTCTGATCTGTGCAAAAAATAACTTTCCACTTAAATAGGAAAAAGTTTGACAAAACTGGAAGCATATGTTTCAGATATAATCTCCAAAATAGTGACCTTTTCTGATATTTTTAAAAGTAGTCTTAACAAAATGAAATATTTATTATCAGCATTCTGCTTTCACAAAGTGCACAACCAAAATAACAGCAGGACAAGCTCACTCCCATTGCAGTGAAATTACACACAGAACGTTATGTACCCACATACAAAAGAATTACTACAAATTTCAGAGATGATGAGGAATTCCTGAAGACCTCAGCCAGCTACCCAGACAGGCTTTTATTACCTGGCTGCACTGCAACAGTCTGCAAAAGCTGCAAAGGAAAAGTCCCAGCAGCCACCGTTGCGGTTAACTCTTGATCTCTATCACAGAGAGTCACACAGTGCAGCTCCCAAAGCTCAGGCATGAGATGTGCACAGAATATCCAGCAGCACTCAGCCCCAGCCCTCACCCAGGCATTTCCCTGGAAAGCCATTTGTGTTTTAGATGGGGGACTCCTCCCCATGGAGCTCCCAGGAGAGGGAGACCGGGATCAGCCTTCTGCAGCAGAAAGTTCTGCTGGGCTGCACAGACACCCCACACTTGCCTTGCTATCTCCTACACTGTCATGTTTTCTTCACCTGCAAAGCTGCTGGTCTCCTCAGGCTCTCAGGAGCACAAATCTTAGAGGTTGTTACTTAAGGTGTCCCCTCTGCAATTAAGGATTTTAAGGAAATAGCCTCAAAACTTCTCATCTATAAGCAGACTGCTTCACTCTTCCACCAGTCATAAGGAGATGAGCAGCGTGTCTGCTTCCAACCCAGGCTCATTGCCATAATTTTAAAATTGTCACTGCAGCATTGATGGAGACGGCACAACCCATTTCTTGGTACAGAACAGCCATCTATGCCATGAAACACCCTAGGAATCTGAAAAATCACATAATTCCCCATAAGTCAAGCCACCATCCAGCCATCTGTGTTTCTATATAAGGTTCCACAGTGTGCAGTGTTCAGAATATAATTTTTTCTGCTGCTTAGGTCAACAAGACCTAAGAATTCACCCAGTTGTAGGATTAGAAACAATCACACAACTATGAGTAACTAAAAACCTGTCATTAATCTACTAAACCATCCATGTAAATCCATTTCAGATACCACCACCTGCATAATAAAGTGCCTTCCTTCTATTATTCACACAAACATAAATTAAAAACATATCAGCATCCTTTGAATCCAACTTCATATGGAGCTATTTTGAACTGTTTCTAGCATGACTTTGCTAAATCCCTAGACATTGAATATGAGCTTGAATATTCTTTTAAAATTGCTATTCAAAGTAAGATCAAAACTGGAAACAAGTGGAATCATAAATGAAGGGATGAAAAAAGGTGGTGCTGCTTTTTTTAAAAATCAGTTTAGGAAAACTGAAGGGGACAGAAGAAAGGATTGCCTGGCAGGGACGTGCTGATGCTCTCTGGTTTGCTGACACCAGGTCAGTAATCTGCTAAAACCTTCCTTGCTCCACACACCATGTATGTTAACAGGCCTTTTCACTTGTGGAACCAGAGCCAGGCTAAGCACAAGATAAAAAAAAGGAGAAGCAGCACTGCTCTTGCATCTGACAAAAGAATTAGAAGTTAATGAATTTTTGAGTGTGAGCAGAAATTAAACCCATTAAAATATCACAAAGAGCACAAGTACCTCAGGTCATGGTTGGCAAGAAGGCTGACAGAAATTGAATTGGTCAAGTGGTCTGGGAAGAGGCACTGGAAGAAAACAGAGGAGAGGGGAATCAGTCTGCTGTTGAACTTGAAAAAGAAAAGACAGAGAAGTGAAAAGATTGAATCTTGATAAGTTTCCCATAAGAACAGAATGAATTAATTATGATCACAGAAATATTAGACAAGAATAAAAAGTACTGATAACAGCCAAAGTAATTTATCTTTCCAGTATTTATAGAGACACAAAAATCCATTTTTTTTCCTCCAAAACCTGTAATAAAGTCCTGCAAACCAAACTGTTTAGATGAAACTTCTTGTGAGTGACCCATTCCTACTGTGCAGTGTAAAGACACTGCCATGCTTGACATCTTTCCCAGCTATAGCTAAAAATAGTCTGTCCGAGCTCTGAAAATTTGCAAACCTAATTATTCCAAGGCAGAAGTTTGGACTGGTAAATATGCCTAATTTGTTTTGCATTCCATTCAAAAAAAATCAGGGATGTTACACCATGTTTTTCATTGAATTGATGCTCAAACACAAAAAAGCCATCTGGAAATTCCAGCTATGGAGCCAAGCCCAGGGACTGCTCTTTAACCTCAGCACCCAGAGAGTGAGGACTCAAAGCCCAGGAAATGCATACACAGACAGCAACATATGCAAACAGGAAAACACAATCTGCATTTCTCCTTTGTTTGCATATTCATCAAACTGCATTTCTGCATCTGCAAATGATCAGTTGGTTGTGTAATTATTAATTCCATTCTTATATGCATCAAATCATGATAAAACTAATGCCAATTGTATGGAAAACTGACTTTTTTTGTGTGTACCTGTTTTGATCTTCTGGTAGTTTGCTGGTACTCTAGGGCTGAGAATATTCTATGGAGTACAGTTTATAACAACCTCTGTGAGTCTGAAACAATTAGAAATAGTTAAAACACTGACTGATAAGAATTCAAATTAAAATTAGAATTATCATAAAATTTAAAAAAATTGTACCCATTTTCCTTTCTGGATGTGATCAAAACCAGTTTGACTTCAAAAAAGAAGTAATTTATTAACAGAATTGTTTGAGGACTTTTTCATGTGCAACTGCCTCAGATGGGCATAAGAAGTGTACTGTGATTTACATCAGCCACAGAGAGATTTTCATTCCAATTCATTCTCTCCTATTGCCAGCTCTAATTTGCAGATGTTGTAGGCTTTCAGCCTAAAACAGAAGCAGAAATTCTGGCATGTTCAATGTTTGGAAAAAATTCATATCTGCAATGATAGAGGCTAAACTGATAGGACAGATGGGCAGATGAAATCAAGGGACAGAAATAAATTATGTTATAATGTTACCTGCTGAAGAGAAAACATTGCATGGGTTTCTAGAGCTAAACCAAAACCACACTTTTCAGAACTCCATCACTTAGTCATCAGTGACAAACTGATGAAAAAAGAACTGAAAAGTACCAACACAGTACCTATTTTTATCCAAAATAAAACATTTCCATTTGCAGATTTTTTTAAAGAGAAAAAATTCTAAATAGTCCATGCAGGGATTTACAAGGAAAAAGTAAGAAAAGACATGCTTACCATCTCCCTCTATTTTCAGCCCCTCAACATTCTACCAGTCCCATAATTCATGCACAAATCATACCAGGAGCCACAGCTCAATCTGTCGGTCCTGGAGTGTGAATCTGAACTTCAGCTGTTCATTCCAGAGAGTCTGCCCCAAACTCTGGGCTACAGAGATCTAATCACTCCTGACCTCTCCTGTTAAACTGCTCCAGTTTGTACAATAACTAAGCACAAGGCAGGATTAGGCCTCTGCATGTATCTCTTGGTTTAGTGACACCCAATTGCACTCATGAATTCCCATTCCCCAAATCTAAACACTACAGAAAAGCTTCAATATCTTACAAAATAAAAATTACCTGGAGAGTTAGGGACTGATCTTTTCACCAATTGCAATCTGCATAAAGCTGCACTTTCCAGTCAGTCTCTCATTCTTTTTACCAGGCACTCTCAAGCTCAAAGACACACATTGCTGAACAGAAACACAGCCAAGTCATCCTCTGGCTGGAGATGCCCCAGAACTGAGAGAGTGTTCAGGAGCTCTGGTGCTGTTCTGCTTCCTGACATACAAATGTCTTCATCACTCATGGGGGGGAAAGTCATGCCCTGAGCTCCTGTGCTAGTCTTACCACACCCCTGAAACAAGTAAATACTCCTCTGGAGGATGAGGGAAAGGTGTGCCAACCTTTTTCCACAGAACTTTGTCAGACAAAATGAAAAGCCCGGTGCCATTCAACACACAAAGCAGCCAATGCTCTCCCTCAGCAGGTTATTAAACAGATATTTATAAAGTGTTTTGCACAGAAATCATAGATTATGATCTTCATTTGAGAGAAGTTCTTTCTTTAGGGCAGTGACATAGAAAGTAGTAATAAGTCCAGGTTACCAGTGGAAGTGTATTGCTTCTAGTCTGTTCATTGCATAGGCTGACAAGAGGATGCCACAGAAACAGCTGTGAATACAGATGCATCCAGTTTTTCTAATATTCACCATTAAAAGCACCAGAGATTTAAAACTGGCACCAGAACTCAGTGGCACTAAGTTTAACATTGTGATTTCTTGCAATAACTTTCAGGAGCAACATAATTTTACAGGTAATTTTACAGTATTCATTAGAATTCTAATGGAACTCAGTAGCACTGAATAATAAGTGTGCATAAAGATGCTTTAAGGTCAAATCCAGCATACATCAATGAATAGAAAGGTCATAAAGTGAGAACCAGATGGGATAGAAGTTTAGTTTTGACTGACATAAGTCAGAAGTGTTGGTGAGTGGTTTATTCCCAGGGAGTTAAACAGAGGAGATGTTCTTTCTACCTGGTGTACCATACGCATTTTCACTCAATATTTCACATGGGACAGATGAATCACATGTGTCTTGATCTTCCCTCATGGAAAACCCTGACTCACCTTCCCAGCCTCTACTAAAAACCTTAGCACAACAGTCCTGTAAGCAACAAGCACTGAGGAACAAAAAACTGATTGGCTTTATATTAACAGATATAAATATTTTCAAGGCAATATTTGTTTAAAAGAATGAAGCCACAAGCAGCATGGCCTGAAAACACTCCAAGTTAGAGCAAGCTGTGCCCAGCACATCTGCAGAGGGCTGTGGCAGGGCAGCTGATGCAGCTCTGTGCCTCAGGAGCTGCATCCCACGTGCAATGTGTGCATCACATCTCACAGAAGCAGAGCAGGGTGCTGCCAGGCCCCTCAGCCCCAGCACCCTCCAGGCTGCCAGGTGCTGCAATGCAGACTTGTTCTGCCTGTCTACATGCTCTGGGGGAAATTGATCCTGCTTATTTATGACCACTACACCATCAGAGCATCAGGAGCTGCTTTCTCAAATCCTAGTGATGGGCTCCATTAATTTTATAGATACATAAATTTCACATTAGAGTTTTGATCTCTCATTTTGACAAAGACATTAATTCTCAGACAGAAAATTTTCATGAAGCCCACATAATTTCCTGCTAGGATACTGTATATGTATATTCTCTATTTCAAATTACAGAGAGCCTCTATACATTCTAATGATATATTATGCCCTGTAATACCTTTATGTACAGTATGCAGTCCCAGAGTCCCTAAATTATTCATCATGATGTGCTTCAGAAGCAGAATTTGTTCATATCTCTTTAGGTAGTTGGAAGCACTGTAGCAATATTTAACCCATTCCACACACTAGCAGAGTTCATTTGGTTAATATTAAGCAAAACAAATAAGTCTTTTCTTTCACTCCTCACATTCACATCCTAAATTTATCTAAGAAGTCCAAACCACCTTATTTTATTTTCAGTTCAAGCCTTTGAAAAATAGACATCACAAAAGCTGAGGAGCTATGACATGACAAAAGGCAATGTGAAGCTGAAGATCAAAGAGAGAGAAATTAGCTAAGTGCTGGAGTAAATCCTTCAGGGCTGTTGTTCACTCTGCATCCCTGGTGGGGAAATCAGGTTGGACAAATGTCTGTAAGGAATGGCTTAAGTGGAGTTCACCTTTCCTTCAGGCAGAATTCTGGATTAGGTGACCTCCTGGGGCTTCCTTCAGATCAGTGAGGAATCAGTTTACAAACACAGCTGCATTAATCACTGCCTTTGCAGTGCCTCCCTGGCCCTTGGATCTCTCAGGATGATGCTCAGGAGCTGCAGCTCCTGCAGCAGCACCACAGAGCTGCTTCACCTCCTGCAGGGCAAAGCACTGGAACCAGAAACACTTCTGAGACCTGCTGTAACTTGTGCATCTCCTCCTTAGCTGCCTGTGTCCTACCCAGTAAGACAAAGTGTTCTAAAGCATTTCAAGCTACAGGCTTTCCAGTTGGCTGGCAAAACCTTTATACCTCATCTGCTGAGAAGGAAAAAGCAATGTACTTTCAGGGTTCAAAAAGTTGTGAGTTTGAGAGCTGCTTGAAGGGAATGAGGACTAAGGGAAGGCCTCCTGCACCTGCAGGTTCCTGGCACTGCCCCAAGACCATCTGTGCAAAAACCTGTGGGAAGGAGAGATTTATATATTCAATGTATTAAATCTTTTTTTTTTCTGTTCTGCTTCGGGGCACTTGCACCTCTTCTCAAAATCCTGTCACCACACAAACTAAAATAATGCTTTCTATTTTAAAGTGCCCTAAGAAGAAGCAAAAGGATGGTAATAGTTCCATGAAAGCCAGGCATTCATTTTTATCACCTCACTGCCCAGTATCTCCAGGTCAGAAACAGGTTTTCAATTTCCCTTTTGGCACCCACAGCAGGCCTGTGACAGGAACACACAATTCTGTGCAAGCAAAAAGTCCAGAGACACAGGCAGTGTCTTTGTGGAGGAAGCAGACAGAAACTGATAGCAAAACCCTTGCGCACTTCAGGGGGAAATTGGGAAAGTTTTAAAGTAATTTCTTGTTCTGAAACCATTCAATTATACCTAAAATATGGCTTGAAATGTAATGGGGAAACCACAGGAGAAAGCATTTCCAGAGTTATTTCTTTCCTTTTTTACCACACACCTGAAATAAATGACAGCTGATAAAACAGAAAAATACCCTAGCATATCTGGAGAAGTAAACAGGGAGTAATTCAGAGAGAGCAAGACTGTACTTGCATTTTATTCTTTTGGCTTTCAAGTGAGCACTTGCTTGAAACATTATGAAGTGTCAAAACAGAGCTACAGTGTACATCTCCTTTTTGTTAGGAGAGTCTTATTCCTGTTTGTAAGAGCTGATTAGCCCCAAATGTTGGGGAAAGAAGACAACAGCACATTCTGCACTAAGGGATGCCATGCTTCAAAACTTAGGTCAATTCAATCCCAAGAATTTCAAAGCTTCATAAAAGCTTTTTGAAAAAAATTAGGGGTTTTTGGCATAGATTCGTTTCCAAAATCTGTGACCAGTATAATATCAGGACAACCAGTACTACTATAAATGCAAAAAAAGGCAAAAATCTACTTGGAGCAATTTTTTTCAGCATTACTTAAGATGCCACTCATCTAAGGAAATATATATAAAGTAGAAAATTACTTTTGAAAAGGAACATAGATGACGTTCTAACAGAAAATAATATAAAACGATTCTTTCAATATCATGAAATAAAATAGAAGCATTATGCCAAATGAAAACAGAATGCAAATTCCTAAGACTGCAAGAAAATGACCTAAATTATTTCACTATTCTGGAAATTCATCGCAGTATTTTTGGTACCAGATTAAAAAAAGAAAAAAAAAAACCAAAAAAACTCAAAGACAAAAAACCTCCATAAAATCCCTCTAAGCTTCTTTTATTTATGTGTACAGACATACACAGAGATAGAGTTATGTTTCTTACAGGTATTCTCCTTGCCTTCTGATGTTCTTATTTTTAACCCCACTGATAATGTCAGAGTTCTATTCCATTTACTTATTGCCTAATTTTTCATTAAAATCTACCATGATCACCAGCAGGACATGTGCTACATCACTGAAGTGGAATAAAATGTATTTCTCATTGATTTTTGCACCACTGGAGCATATCAATGAATTCAGGATATAAAATTATTCAGGTGATGAGTACCTTCAGGATCAAAGAGCTTCACAGCACACGATATAAAATTCAGTAGCTCATAAGTGAGCTAAATTTTCAGATCTGTTGATCTGTCTCTAAGATTTTGGATTCTAAATACTTACATATGTAACATGTTACAGTAGTACTTTGGAAAATGCTGAAAGAAATCACATTGCATAGTGTGTCACTGTGCTCACCAGATCCTAACTCATCCTGGGAGCAAGCACCCACAGGGAAGTGGAGGTCATCAATAGCAGGGTCATCTCTCTGGCATGTCAATGTTCATGATGAGTGGCAAAATAATTTGAGATTTTCTAAGCAATAGGAACACATACCAAGGTCATCCTGTTGTTACCTCACTCAGATGTTAGGGTTTATGCCGAACTTAAAAACAAAGCAAAATAATGGAACTCCATTGTCCATTGTCCAAAGTCTCTCAGTTGTCTAAATCTACATCAGAATTATGCAGATAATTATTTTGCACATTTTCAAGTATTACCACAATGCCTCTCCTTAAAAAATAGACAAAGAAATGCATTTGAACTGCATCAGTACTGTCTTTAATGGTTTGGTGTTGAATTTTTTTTCCCCTCTTCTCATTGTTTAAAAAAAGAATGAGTATTGACATCTTGAGACCTTTGCAGTTGTCCTGGAGTCATTAATCTCTGGCTGACCTAATAAAATCAGACTTTACTTATATTTCACTGATACCTTGTGATAGTCTTGCATGCACCCCTCAGCTTGTTAGTTATTATATTTGTACCAGAGAACATGAAATATGACACTAGAAATAAATCACTTTCTTTTGTGGAGAGGAAAAACCACTGCTGCATTTAAAATGTGAAACACTTCAAAAAGTGCCTCATTCTCTATTAGCAGTGCCATGAAGAAAGTAAATTTTTTGTCCCTCAAGTGGAAGCCAGAATGGTGACTGTCATACAATTACAGCCTCACCAATTCTACCATGAGACAACGCAATAAAATCTCTTTGAAACAACTCCCTCTGCCAAACAAAATGAACCTTTCTAAACTATTTGAGAAATTTCTTCTTTGCACTTTCGAAAAACTGACATTTTCTGAATTTGACCTTTACATATTCACATTCTGGCCCTTAATCAATTTCATTTCTGTGTAAATACAGGAGTGCAATTTTATGCACAAAATGTTTACAATAACTAGAGGAGCATTTGTTGCTGCTAGTTTGTTTTTTGTGTGTTTGTTGCGCAAAAGCACCACTACAAATACAATTCCTACAGAAGTTGTGCCCTTCTGTTCCCAGGGAAAAGACTCTCCCATGCCATCACTACCACTCTTGATTTTTCCATTAGCCCTCTGCACAGGCTGCTCCTCTATGTGAGAAATGCACCTGGCAAGACACCGGAGTGTTCGGAATCAATAGAAAAGGAGCACAAAATGACAAAAGAAACTACCCCAACATGAATTATTTGTTGTTCAGCTCCAGCCCTTGTGTTTCTCAGTAAAAAGCACAGGCCTTGATGGTATTTTAGTTTTACCAAAACCAGAAATCATGCATTGTTTGAGGACAAGCCAGGACAACATGTGTGCAGGTATACATTTCTCCTTATGTTTATTATAGATCAATTTGGGGCTTCATTGCATCCCAAATATTAAAGAAACATTTTATAGATTGTTAATTTTTCAGCTCGTGAATTATGATTCAGCCAACTTACATCCACCTCACCTCAAGAAAAAATGAGATTTACACTGAAGTTAGAGATAAAAAAACCACCACTAACCCAAGGCAGTACCAAAAAATGGGTCAAGGAAATGAGAAGAGTTCTTATGTCAGGAACTCCTAATTCAATTTGCCTCATGTTCAAATCAAGAAAAGAACCAAGAATTAGCAACCACTCAGAAAAAGTAACATACAGCTAAAATATAGGTATGTGAAACAGATTTTGGCAATTCTAGCTTTGACAAAATTCAAGTCTGTAAGTTTGGGTGGCTTTATTTATTTATTTTGCCTAGAATTTTTAATTTATTTTAGGTATTAATTTAATTATTTAATTTATGCTTAGGTATTAATCTGCTTATTAAATCGCACACACCATACTGAAATATATTACAATGTTTCAATGCATTTTGATTTTGCTTTTTGAAAAGTATACATAGTTACCTTCTCAGTCTTGTTTCATTTGAAAATCTTGTTCTTTACTGCCACATTCAATATTATAGGAAAAAAACCCTTCATGTGGCAATGTTGAACCCAGTTATCTTTAAAGAAAAACACCCCACAAAGGTGGTTTTTGTTGTTGTTTTTGTGGAATATCTCATTATAAGTACCCCCACAAATCTATCTGAGGCACCTCAGTCTTCCAGCAAAGCAGCCCAGAACTAACCATGGCTTTAGGGATCCCTATTTGCTCACCTGAAGGTGCTGACACCCTCTGTGTCTTCAGCCTCCTGTTTCCTATTTTTTATTGATAGGCTGGAATATCATTTTCAATTCTTGTCTTGGGCAATTCAGAGGCTAAATTAAGTTTGCCTCTGTATTTCTTTTTTAAGCAAGACAGAAATACAATAATTGATAGCATGTAGTAAATATTCCTTGAAATTGCATTGGCAGGAAGTCAGAGAATGATGTGCACTGCCACTCAGCCTGGCCCAGTGAGGGGCACTTCTTTTCTGAGTGTGTGGCCTGAGGATACTGAAATGATTCTCATTAATTCAGTGACTTTGGGCCCCTTTTGGCATCCAGTGTGATTTAACAGCCTCCAACTGACACCTGCATCAGACATTCCTGCCCCACTGTGTTATTAAATGTCTGGGGTTTTAATGAGAATCTGTTTTATTGCCTTAGTTTTAGATGCCATTTTAGAAACTTTCAGAAGGTTTTGAACTCCTTGAGCTTGGAACAGTACAGAAAGAGTCCTTGCTGGGGGCAACAATGCCATGGAGATATTATTTTTAGCTCTTAAGAAAACCAGACAAAATATTGCCTCAATCAGGATAGGAAACTGCCTAAAAATAGGCATATCAGAAATATTTCCTTTTGTCCAGTCTGTTTCTCATATGAGTAAGAAACATATCATACCCCTCATATCTCCCTGCAGAAACACTCACCAAACAGAGCTCAGACTCTGAGAAGCAGGAAACATAATCCCTCAAAACCTTGTCTCTAAAAATTTCATTTCTGGCATTTTCCAGCTGGTTGAAAAGCCAGCCAGTAGAAGTAACCCAGCCTTTCTCCCCCACCACTGCCTTGGCCCTCTCTGAAAGGCAGTGGCCAGGCAGAGTCAGACACTGAGCCCAGCAGTAAAACGTGCACAGTTTGCCCCTCAGCACTGCTCAGCTGGGCCAGGAGAAATAATAAATAACAGCACCTCTTTATCTGTTTGGACAATTGTCCACCCAAGGGTCCCCTGGTGCACTGGTTTCACAACTCCCTGAAGATAATGCAGAGCAAAGAGGAGATTGCCCAGCTTTGGCCACCTGGATCACACTTCCAGTGTGAATTGATGCCCTGATCCTGTGAAAGGTTGGAACAATGCCCGAGGGGTGAATTTGCTGTTGTTATTAATGGGATTTGTACTTCAGCCAACCACAGCAATGTTAACAGCATTAGAAAAGATGCTACAGTAAAACAGGGCTCCAACATGTAAACAATTTTTTTAAGGCTTCACTAAAAGCTGAAATATTATCTCCATCTTAACATACACAAAGCTTCAAATAAACTGAAGGTATTGACACATGTCTAAATCCCAGTGTTTAACATAAGGAACAATAGTATAACAAATGCCAGAACTGATCAATGCTCAGAAATGTCAATGTCATCTCTCAAATTAGGCAAAAAAGACAATGAAACCCTCTCCCTCCCTAATAAAACTGTTCCTTCTTAGTCAGCAGGAACATGAGAAAATCTTTCTGACAAAAAAAACTATTTTTGTCCTGACCAGGAAGATATAACACTAAGAACACCCAAAACAAGAAGTCCAAGGCAGACATAGATGGATAAATCCATCCTTGTGATCTATGCCAGGATATGAAAGGGAGACTTCAGGAAGATCCCAGAGCTCCCAGGCAGCTAAAAGAAAGATTAAATAGATTTTTGAAATATCTGGCTATTAAGCAACAAAAATGCCATGTCCTCACAAGAAATTTTAATTCCCCTGAACATTGTTATTTGGTGGACAGAGGGAGAAAAGCAACAGTCAGTAACAGTTTAGGTACCTGTGCTAACCAGGCAGGTCAGATGGACACTTGGGGTATTCCAGTAGCATTTCAGATGACAAAGAACAGTCTAAGCATCAAATGTCTCAAATGCCCACTCTAAAATTAAGCAAAAATGGCAACCTTCTCATAAGAATATGCTGATCTAGGTGCGGATATTCATATGAGTACTCACTTTCAGACAAACATTAATATCTCAGTCTGATGTCCAGGCTATAACAAGCTGATATATTTTGGCCAACTTAAAATTGAACTGGGAGAGACTGCTGCTAATAAAATAAACATCATATAGGTAATTAGCTTTCTCAAAAAAAAAGCTTACCACCCTCTGAAGTGTTGTCAAAATGCTGCTTTCACAAGAGCATTGTGAAGCAGAGAAAATGATGTTACTGGTGTATGTTTGACTTTACACTCAATATGAAAATATTTGTAGTCTGACACAAGAGGACAATTTTCACAGAAAAACACAAAAAAGAAACATAAGGGTTTATTTATAATTTGGCTCTTTCCAAGGATTTCTAGCAGACCTTTCCTGGAAATCTGCAACCACATCTGCTGTGGTCACTGCTGCAGCTCTAATAGTGGGTAGATAAAGTTAATTTTAAACTGATTAACACAGGCACTTCTCACTTTGCTGTAGTGAGGCTGGAGCTCAGCATGGGCTCCTTTTTTCAGTGTTTAATCAGCTCCTGACTTGATTTTTATAACTTATGTGGGTCTCTACAGCTGCTCTAATCCTAAACTGCCCTTTTCCTTACATTTCACAGCAGCTCCAGTTACCAGACTGCAGCAGACAAGTAGACACGTAGAACAGAAACATTCAGAACAAAAATCTCCCATAAATCAAGTCATGGATACTTTCTATAAATATATAATAAGAAAATGCCTTGATGCTTTAAGGTGTATTTTAAAATGAAGCTTGTTTTGTCATCAATGGAAAAAGACTGAAATAGACAGATTAACCTAATTCAAAGAGGGAGAATGAAGTATTAAGAAGCTCATATTTCCTTGACCACTTAATAATATTTTCATCAGCTTGCCTCACACCTTTCAGCTCCACTGAAGGGAGACTGAACAAGTTGTCCATCACATGCTGAATTGCAGGGCAAGGCTCCCATCCTGGAGCCTGAGTGCTTAGAGATCCCATAAGTTTGATGCACCTCTGGCTCCTGCAACCCTTCCTTGACCTCAGCCCTGGCAGGAGCAAGGTGCAACCTTAGCCCTCACCTGTCAGCCCAAACATATCTCCAGCAGCACTGCAAAGCCAGCCTGTGCACCCCCAGAGCTCTGTACACCTGGGGCTCTGTGCTTTGGGTGGATATTATCCAGGAGCCCACCCACTGTGTTCCTGCACCATCTGCTTTCCTAGCACGGCCACTTTACACTTTTACAAGCTGGTAAAATCTTCTGTGGCCTTCCCAGGTGCTCAGATGTGACCAGACTGAGGGCTTAAAATATTCTCAAATGACATTGCAGCAAATTTTCCTATTTTCCATTTTAATTATATACAGCTTCTTTAAAAATCTGTTACCACCTTTCAGGGCAGTCGTTTCTCATATGAACAAATCCTTTAAAATGAAACCCACAAGAAAAGCTAGAAACCGTGACACAGACCATTCCCACGGGAGGCTATGGACTATGAAGGGATGCACTTGTTTGAACATGTGAGAAAAATGTAAGCATTTTTTATACAAAATGGTAATTTTGAAAGAAAGTAGTAAGCTTCCTGCATCAAAGAATTAAGAAGAAATGCAATATAAATTCTTATATTCTGTATAAGAATATACAGAATTCAAAACCTGACTGGGAGAAAGGCATTCTGGCTACTCTTCTGAAAGCCTCTGTCAATTTAATTTTCTTCAGGACAGGCAGTGAAAGAGTCATTGATTTGATTTTTTAAGGGAGGAACATTAAAAAACCGGTATTTTGGCACACTGAGGATTTTACGGGAAGGATTTATCCATGAGAAAACATCTGCAGCACACGCTTCTAATAAGGTTCCCTGTCACTAAATTACATTTTTAACCTACAAATGGTAAAGGTTGAAAGCTGACAATTGTAAGGGCTTAACTAAAACTTTTTCTCAGATTTTATTTTGTAAAGAAGTAATATGTAGTCATAAGCCAGCAAAAAATAAACCTATGGTCTGAATTTCAGTGAGGATATTGTCTTTCCTGTGACCACTTTAATGCAGTCTCCAGAGCAACCAAGTGAGAAGCATGAACAGAAACTTTTCAGAACTTTCTCTGAATACACCCCGGGATTTTCCACACTGAATCTGAACCCCAACAAGATTGCAATAAGAAAAAAAGATAAGAAAAAAATAAGAAAAAATTGCAACAAGAGTGTATTTTCTGCTTCATAGAACTGCCAAGATAAAGAATACAAAATGCATTTGTTCATTTGTGCTCACAAAAGAATAAATTATCCACTTATCAGTCTTCTCAGAGATGAAAATATTTCTCAAAGTCATCAAACAAATTGTATATCACCATTGATTTTAAACATCTTAGCAGCATGATTGGATGTTTGCCTGCATTCAATGTAACCACTGTCTTTTGCTTTTAATATTTAAAGTCTCCCACTTTCAGCCTACTAGATTAAGTGCTTTGCAGAGAAGGAGTCAAAAGAAGTAGAAATAATAGAACAGAAAATGGAAATCACAAATAACAGCCATTTTTTGCCAGCCAACACAAACATCAGAGGTGACAAGCAAAGTTAGCCAATGTGAAGTAGCTCAGCATGAATTTTCCAATAACCCAAAAATATGCTATTTGTCTGGAAAACTACTGGACTTCAAATCTAGGAAGAAAAATGCCCTTGCTGACATATCCATTTCAACATATTACAATAAAACCAAAACAGAAATTCAGAAAGTTCACTTTTACAGCAGTTACTGTGTGAATTAGTAGCAGTGTGAAGTTTTGGTTTTTTTTAAAAAAAAGTTATTCCTGATGAACCCCTTATATAGGAAATGAAAAGTAAATAATCATTAGCTTTGAGAGTTACTCTTATTTTTCTATATTGCTGTGTTAGTTGGAAGAAAAATGCATGCAATATGTATGATGCAAAAATGCCAAAGCTTTTGGGAAGCCATGAATGAAAATGGAACATTCCTCGGGAATGTGGTAAATGAGTGTCAGTGCTTCACACAGCAATCATCACAATATTAGGGAAAATAATTAACAAGCATTCATGGAGAAAAGCAATAGCCCTAAGTACAAAACTGCAGATGCAGCCAGATCCATCACCCACCCTGCACACACCCAGCAGCCTGGTGCCCTCCTGCCCTGGCCATGGGGTCTGAGCCCCTTCCAGCTCCAGGGCCCTGGGCACACCCTGCACACACCCAGGGCCTCCTCAGCCTCAGCTGCACTGCCAGGGCTGTCTCTGCCCTGCCCACCTGAGCTCCAGGTGCCACCCTGGAGCTTTCAGCCCATTTCCCTCCTCAGGGGCAATGGGACTCAAGGAAAGACCACTGAGCACTGACATTTCCAGAATCCAAGCAGTGCACAGAGTTGCCCTTCTAAACCAAATCCAAATCTTCCTGTAGCCAACAAACTGGAAAGGCATTTTAGTGTATACCTGTCCACCCTCACAGGTCCATGCTGGTGTGACTTCACATGACAACAAGGTCCAATTGGAGTGGCACAGGCAGGACTCAGATTTTGGATGGTATTTAAGGGCACAGCTTCTAATTAATTTATGCTACTGGCCATATGTAAGAGAAGTTTCACAGCTGTTTCTCAGAATTGTAGACTACATAAAATTCAAAACACCTTTAACCATAAATATTAAAATATTCCATGCACAAGTCAAATTGAAAGAAAGAATTCCTTCTTCTTCACCAGGAATCTGAGGCTTTTACCAATGCTTTCCCTTATTCCATCTAGGCATAAGCCTGTGGCATGTGAGGAGAAGTTATTGAGACATTTACTTAGTAACAACATTTTCTGAGCCTTCTCTGCAGAATATGAACTTTGCCTTCAAACCACCGGAGTAGTAAAAGCAAAATGTTGCTCTGTTAATTAGAAAGGACCTCCACAGCAATTCCCACTGGTCATACCAAAAGCTTTTGGACTCCATCCTTTTAATTACCCTCAGAAACATTTTATCACAAATGTTCACTACTGTAATACAGTGAAAATCCATGCCAAATATTATTTTTGTTTGCCACCAAAATTATTTCATTGCTTCACAAAGAGCCAAAAAACTTAATTGAATTACTTCATTGAAGTTAACCATAATTGAATCTCCAGATCACAAGAAAGCCAAAGCAAAACAGACAGCATTTCAACCCAATACACTGGGGATTCAGAGAAGCTGAAATATAAGAGAAAATGACTGATTGTTTCATAAAATATAAGGCAAAATCAGAGGCTTTGTATATTTGTACAGCACGATATTGCTAATGCTGTAAAATTGTCTTCAATTCTGGGTTGAGAGCATTTCAGGGAACTTGGTAATTGATTTATTGGCCTAATAATCCCCTCTTCTCTAATCTGATAGAAGTAACAGAACCACCTTTCTGGCCATGTTCATCGTCTCTGGAAATGTTTTGAAATTTGTTGTAGTAAATAACCAGTATTCTCATCCTCCTGTGCAGAAAGGTTTTTGTGCCATTACTCTCAATTACTAAATTACTCCAAAAGAATTAAATGGCATCAAACAGTTAGATGGCTTGTGGTATCAAAGAAATCATCAAGAAGGATCAGGGAACTTCTTTCCCTTTCCACTGAATTTCTATTCTCAGTAATAAAGCAAGATCTGATCCAGAGTTACATCACAGACCAGCAGCCATGGAAAATAACATTACCACTGTTTTCATGATGATTCATATCTCTAATTTTCAAATTCTCTTGACAGTCCTCCTGTGCCACAAACAGCATTAATGTCACACTAGAAGAAAACCACAGATCTTAAGTGCCATTTCTGAGAAAGGAGTTTGTAAAATTCATTATCTGTTATTTCCCAGGCTAGGCCATTTTGAAAGATGTATCTGCAGGAGAGTAACAAACTCAATGGACAACACAGCTCTTCAATATTGCTCAGAATAACAAATCACACTAAGAGCAAAATAAAAATATATTGGACCATAAGAACAAAACCTAAAATATTCCATATTGACAGCTCTCATTTTAGGAAAAAATCTTTTCCTACCATCTTTGCCATGCAGTCTGAGTCACGAAAAATGCAAAATGCCAAAGTTAGGGTAGAAAGCTAAAATAAATTCAAGTAGTTGAAGAGTTCTGCTCTCTAACTTTGTTTCAGCAGCAAAAAAACTCAGCTTTGAGACTCTTTCGTTCATGCCCTCCCCATGTGAAGAACGATTTGCTCATCAACTCCCTCTGAAGCTGAGGAGCAGCTCCAAAAGCAGAGCCCAGCTCCCGCAGCTGCCTGGGCTGGCACGATGTGCTGCCATGAACATCAGAACGACCCCGTTCCCTGGAGCCAAGGGCTGCTCCACACCCTGCCTGGAGCAATGGCACATGCAGAAAGAGCTGGCTATTTATATATTTTGCATCTGCTTTAATTACCCTATCACTACAGCACACAACAGCAACACAATTCATAAAGCACTGACAAATTTTATGGCAATTGAAAAGCCCAATTAGCAATTCTCACACCACGGGCGGATTCTATTTGATTCAGCAACAGTAAAAGAAAAATTTAGAAGGAGAAAAGGCTCAAAGGTATGTGAAGTTTCCAGAGGAATCCAAGTCTCTAATGTAAAATATATTTAACACATGTTTGAAATCTATTCCCCTCAACAACGGCTCAGACTTGAGAACATGCCTCTTGAACTCATTCTCTGGAATTTTTTCCCTCATTAACATAACTGGTTTCTCTGGAAGAGAATTTTATCCCTTAGGAACCATCAAGAGGTAAGACAATATGCAACTTTATCTCAGCAAGTTGCACGCCATTATAAAATATTTCTGAATAGAAATACAGTCAAGGGCTACACTTGGCAAATAACACTCAAATGGGAGTTACCAATTAACTCCAGTTAGAAAAACACCTGGGTAGGATTTTTATTGATGTCACATATGATAATAAAAACTCCAAAAAAAGCTCACAGGGACTGTGAGCTGGTCTTCAAACCATGAGAGCAGGATGCCAGAGCAACAGAGCAATGATGAGCCCGCAGAAACAGAGAACTGGAAATCCTTATTTCATTGACAATTAATTGTTCAAATAGATTTAAGCCAAAACTATAATAGAGTATAAGGTTAAGTAATAACTTCACAGCAGCAGATAGGCTGAAAATAGGATCTCAAGTTAGCTTAGACAATTATAAAGCTAAAAATTACATTCCTAGGGAAATTTGTGTATGGAAATGATAGTATAATGAACTGGACCCAGACCACCACATATGCATTATGAATTTTGCTATATAAGTGTGAGTGACCACTTTGTTTCTGTATCATTCTTTGTTACCTTTTTGTATAAAAGGTTGTGCTTGCATCCTGAAATGAGTGATGCCTAGACTCCATCTGCAGATTGACAACTCCATTCTGCAGAATGACAGCAACACCAAATAGCTCACTGTGCTGATTGGTTCTTGCATGCTGGGTGAAAGAACCCTGCTTGAGGGACAGCCACACCACACAATGCTTCCCTGGGGTGCTTTATACACCTTCCACCCCTAAAGTATCTCCTGCCCAAGGTGATTCTACTCAGTTCCCAGTCAAGGTGTGTCACCAGCTGGATCAGAGATGCAGCCCTGTCATTCCAGAGGGGTTTAGGCAGATGCACAGCTTTGCCAGCGATGCAACTTTGTTCTTTGATAGGAGAGACAGACTCTAAGTGTGAAGCAAAGCAAGCCCAACCTCAACCTTTGGAGGAATTATGCATTTTCTATCTCAAAATAATGTAAACAGGACCAACTTTGTTTTTTACATAGACTACCCAGAGCTCTTAAGTTACATAATTTCTATTTTCATAAGAAATCAGCAGGACAGCAGTTTCTGTAATTCTGCTTCTTCAGCTCCAGGCTGATATGACTGACTCATGATCCTCAAAGCAGCTTCAGCTCTCAGGGATATGTATTAATGCCTGCCTCATTCAACTTACCATGGCACTGCTCTGCTGAGATACAGACACCTGCTTTACAGCTGTGAGACAAACAAACTGCTTGACAGCAATTAAGGTAAAACTTTGCTTTGGCATAAAGTCTAGAAAACTGCTATTTCCTCAGTCTGTCATGCTCTCTGAAGAAAGGGTGAGATGTTAGCAAATTTTAATGACTGCTGTTAAGGGAAAATGAGGGATATTCAGAGAATTATACTTGCAAATGAAAATCTAGTAACCTAAAACTTCAGTGGAGTTTTACCCTCAAAGTCTCAAAGCTGGAAAAAAATCCACCGAGCTACAATTTATGATGATTGCCAGCAACACTTTCCAAGGATTTTGCACATGTCACTTGTTACTGGATTTCATTTTACTAGACTGGATGAAAACTATTCTCTTTTGCTTGGAAAATACTCAAAAGTTCTTTCCTTTCTAATTTTTGTTTTTCTAATTTCTATCCTTTCTAACAGTGAAAGTCAGAAATGAAAGCTTGACCTTTGGCACAATGCCTGCTTAGAAAGTGTAGTTCCATAATTTCTGTCTGCATCCCCATTGAAACCACTTGAAAAATTCCTTGTGGCATCCCCTGTGTCAGTATCCAGCAGAGCTGAGTTGGCTCTGGACAGTGGATGGCATTCCCCATAATCATTCATCTATCAGAGAGGATGTGGCTGTGTCTGCTTAGCCTGGATCTATCCATCCCTCCATGCCCACAGGCACTGCCCAAAATGACTGCACTTGTTTCTCTTCACCAGCCTGACTGCATAAACAGAAAGAAATCCTGTTACAAACATTACTGTGGGGAAAAACAAAACCACCACACAACAAAAACAAACAAACCAAGCCCCAAAACTTCAAAAGGTCAGTGCAAGCAGTGGAGTAGCAGCAGGGGTGATGAAAACAGGTCATTCTAGAGGGCTGTGAGGGAGCCCACACAGTGCTGTCACACCACATCACACATCACCCTGCAGTAAGGCTGTGCAGGCACCCCAGGGGAGCTAATATTAACCTGATATAGTCAAGCTAGAGCAAAATAATAAGGATGTGCAGCCCTTTAACCAGGTTTACTTGGGTTAAATTCATATCAAGAAGCAAAAAAAGCCTCTTAGAACCAAAGGAAAGGAAGCTTCATGTAGAATTTTACATCACTTCAGCTAACACCAAGGTAATCCCACGTACACGAGTATGAATGTGGACAAACATACAAAACAGTGAATTTCTCTAACATTCTCACCTAGAAAATGTAAAAAGTGGTTTGGGGAGACTGGTGCAAAGATAAGAGCTTTTACTGGTTAATAAGTCTTCATCATTGACCTCATTACCAAAGAAATCTGAAAACCAGATTGTTAATTTTCTATATTTTGTGCATGAGATGACAAAAAATAGCAAAACCAAAATAAAACAAGCAAACAAAACTCTGAAAGTAGCCCCATTGTTCTGCAAGAGGCATGAGAATCTCAAACTTACTGTGTAACCACAGATTTCCAAACGTTGGTGAATCTTCATAATCAAAGACAGGAAAAAATCCCCAAAAAACAAACAGCAGTTTAAAATATAAAGTGTGAAAAGACAAAACATCAGATCAGAGGAAAAAATAGCATGAAAAGCTTTATCACACACCTGCCATTGCTTGTTATTTTTTGCATCTTTGGTCTTCACTACAAATTGCCATCAGTTTTGCATATTTTATGAAAAGAGTATCTGGTGAGCAAAGGAGGGAAGAGACACATCAACCTTGTGATCCCTTCCTTCAAAATACACTTCATCCATTTCAGACTTGTCTAGGTGGACCTGCTAGTTTGTTAATCCCTAAGGAGTTTCTGACAAAACATCTTTGATAGCTGTGACAAGGTATGTCAGCTTTGCATCACTAATATCTTGTACTCCAAGGGCTCCAGTTACTCTGCACATCTCTTTCCAAAAGGCAACATGATTATTCTGGCATTGGAATAGGCAGGACAAAAGACCAGTTTCCCATAACAACAGCAGTGCAATTGGAGCCTGCTTGATTCAGCAGCATTTAGCAGTGTGCAGAGCCAGCCTGGTGACACTGCCCTGGTTACAGTGACATCTCCAGATAGCCTCACATTTAGCCAGCAGAGCAGGTAAATCTAATTCAATTTAATAATTAGCTTTTACATTTAAACAGTAACAAAAACCAAAGCCAACAGGATGGATCTGCCTTGATATTTTCCAAAAGAAAAACATCCTGCAGCATTTCAAGATTCCTGGATATGCTAATAATCTGTCCCTCAAGACAGACACTTTTATTTGCCCTTAATAACTAACTTAATACAGGGCTTAAAACTGCCTGCTAAGCACTCTGGAGACATCTATCAAACATATTTCTGTATATCTGATTCCTAAGCTGAGAGATTGGTATATGCCCTGAACTTAAACCTTTATGAAACATAACAGAAAATCAGTTGGCAGGGATCTTGTGGCATCACACTGGTTTACTTTAACAGGGTGTAACAGTAGATGAAAGACAGTTCTTGGTACATAAAACCAAAGCACAGAAGTCTGTAACTTGCTCACCTACAGTGAGTTGTCCTCGCTTTTCCACGATGAAAGGAATTTGATGAATGTTAAATTACTGGGACAAGTTTCAGTTGTGGAATACAAGAGGACATGATTGAAGTAACTGAAAAAAGGGAAGCATCATCCTGTTTTTCCTGAAACTCTTTTGTTATAAAAGCAGCAGGACAAAAGCATTCCAGACAACAAACCACATATTCCATGTCAGGATGTGAAAGAAGGTGTGTAGTAACTAGCCTTGCTCTCAGTTCAGAACTGGCCATCAGTTTGAGAAAGCTAAAGATTTTCTGTCCTTTCCCAATCACGGACTCTTGAGAGCATCATTCTTTACTGAAATATTTACTGAGAAACTGGGCAGCAATTCCTTGTGCTTAGATTTAAAGGAAAAGTGATTTTATGGCAATCAAATATCAACATTTTGTTTCAGAATCAGGAGGTTTCGAAATACTCCCAGCAGGTTCCTTGATTGCAATATTTTAACTATCACAGCAGACTGAGGCTACAGCCCTCTGTACCACATACTGATTGCATGGGTTTTGGTCTCTGGGCATATTTTGGGGAGCAGACTGTCACATCTAAAAGCTGTTTTCAGAAGTGACCTTGGCATTGGATAATTGTTTTAGACCAACAGTAGAGCTCCATGTAAATAATGGCCCTGCTTGCTGGAGGGCAGCTCATTTCACTCAAGTGCTCCAGCCCATGCTCAGACAAGACACTACCTGAAAATAAATGGCCAAGAGATTGGTTCATCCTTTTTTGCTAGAAACAAATTACTGTGAATTTTCACTTCAGCAGAGTGACAGTAACAGACAGGTGGGCTTACAGCTTTATTGACTGGCCTAAGGGCTTGCAAAGTGAATATTTACCAACAGCATTTACTTAGTTTTGTTGAAATGAATACAAACAAGTGAGGAAATTCACATCAGCAACTACACCACATGACAATACTTCTCAATCAAATAATAAAGAATTGCTTTCAAGAATGGCATATTCAAAAGAAGTTCCTGGGGAAACTTTTTTTCTTTTGCTGACCTTCCTCAGACCTTGGTTGTAGAAGAATGCACACCCATGAACTTAAGTTGCCTGAGAAATGTGAATCTAGATGTCTCAAGGATACAGAACTTAGGGTTCTGCAGAAATTTCAATTAGGGAGAGAAAATCATAGCACAAGAATTTTCCAAATATATTTGAGAATTAAACAATTTGTTTTTAATTCAAAACATATGGCACAAACACAAGACAGAAAAATTGGCTTTAATTCCGCTCTTTATATGAAGAGATTTGACCTTAAATCCCTGAGAAGAGTACCCTAGCTCCAGCAGAGTTCAAGCTGAGCAGTCATAGCCTGATGATACACTCCAGCATTTATAAAATGCATTTACACACACTTTTTTTCCCCATTTTTATTTCTCCTCTCATTGCAGCTACTGCAATTCAATTGTTTTATAACCCAGATGGGCATCCAAACCATTACTTGTCAATAGGAAGAACTTAAATTCAGCGTGACCAGAATAAAACAATTGCCAGTTGTTTGACTATGATCAAAAATGTAGAAATAAAATCCCCAGAATTTCTGCCTGAGATCCAGCACTGAGTGAGGAGTATATGCAGGTCCCCCACCAGACCTAAGCCATCACTGTGATTTAGAAGCTGCCCCCTTCACAGAACAGATGATTGTTTCAACAGGACTTGGTTATTTCTATAGTGATAGAGCCTTGACATTGGGAGGTACTGTCTGCTAGCAAATGGAAGCAGAGTTTTTTAAAGTATCTTTTAAAATCTTCTCCCTTGACTTTTGACTTCCAAATGATGTGTTACACTCCATCATCGCTCTGCTAGTATTTGATTAGCTTTTGGGAAATGCCAGCCTGTTTCTGCTTCAATGGCTTTGTTTAAAACCTTGAATTATCTTTCCTAGTTCTCTCAAAAAGCTATTTCCTATCTAATGTGGGTTATTAATCTGCTGCATTACTGGAAAAGCAAACAGAATATTAAGTAGGATACTTAATAGCAGCATCTGGCAGTATCTGCTGGAAAAAAATATTTGGGAAATACTTGAAATTGTTCTGAACCATAAGATCTTTTCCTCAGCTGTTTCACTGGAGAATTCAAAAAACTTGGTCTCTGAAAAAAAACCTCAGTGTATCTTAAAGACTGGAATGTGTACCATGATTTTCCAGTGGCTTGGCCATTAGCTTAGTCCATGAATTTTTTACTCCAAAATGCAAATGGGGTGGAAGATATTACTGTGGTTCTAAGTTTTATGGGTAAAATATTCCTTTAAGAATTTTTTTTGCTAAGTTATGTCCCTGTGGTCAGACAAGTAAGTCTGCTGGAGAAATGTTGCAAGGAAATCTAGTCTTGAGGCATAACATAATGCTGTTTGCTTAGAGAAATGCCAGTCTCATAAAAGCCAAGTCTTTCTGACAGAAGCACAGCAAAGGACTTCAGTTGAAATATTTACTGATTGTATCTCCACCAACTGGTGCAAATCCACACCAGTGCAAATTCATCAAATGCTTCCTGACACCAGGCAGTTCCTCCTGCCCACTCAGATCACACCAACACATGACCCATGATTATAGAGGTTTATAAACAAAATAAAACATTAGAGGAATACTGAGAAAAAAACTCCACACAAACAACTCATGCAGGAATCAACAATACATTTTTTGGGAGTCAGCTGGTGACAGTGGCCTGCATTTATCTGTCTACAGCTGATACATATCAGCATTAAGACTTGGAGAAGTTTCCCTCTTTAGGTTGCTCCTCCAGCAACACTCCAACAAACCAACTGTAATTACATTAGAGTAGTATAGTATACAAATTCCTCATGAGATGTCAAAAGTTTCCATGAAGCAGTTAAAACAAAAGATGTTTCCATCCTACCTTAGCAATGAGAGCTCGTCCCCTCCTGCATCTTCTGTGTTGCTTGCCTGTGTAGAGAGGAGAAAAAAAATGTACAAGGCTGGATTTCAATTCCAGACCAGTTTGGTCACTGCTCACTTGTTCTTTCTTAGCTATTTTTGGGAGGATAAACAGCACTTCTGGCTCTTCTAAGCATTTGCTATGTTCTTATAGTCAAGACCTCAGCCCTGGTGAAGGAGCTGGACATGCTGACAGAACTCTAATAGAACACATACTAGAGGTCATTCAGGAGTCAAAGGTCATCCCCAAAGTTCTGATGTCACCCTGGGTCACAGGTCACTGCAAGGGGACAAATGATCTTGCAGAACCAAAGGTTGCTGAAAGGTCAGAACAGGCTCAAAATGTTCTCAAAAGGTCAGAGGTCATCCAGAGCTCAAAGGTCACCCATGTGGTCAGAGGTAACAGAAAAGGTCAAGTGGTCACTTACAGGCATCCAAAGGGTCAAAGGACATCAAAACTTTCATGCATTCCATGCATTAAATTCCCTTCTGCTCAGGGTACCCACAATTCTACACAATATAAGAGCTATGATAGTAAATATTATGGCAAATAGAAGATACAAATATAAAAGAGCAAGAGCTCATAGTTGAATACAGGAGACATCTACAAGAACCACCAAAGTAGCCAAATAGGAAGGATTTTAAAAGTCTCTCCCCAAACCAACTGGAGATTTTGTCATTTAAGATTAAGTTCCATTTTCCCTTTGAAGGACTTCAGTGGTGCTATTTTAAATTTTAGAGATAAGAGTTTTGAATAAGATCCTGTGTTACCCAGACAGTAAACCATGTAAAATGGAAACTGGAAAATCTCTTCTAGTTTCGATACCCTTTTCACTTTTCATCCTTTCGTTCTTTCTGATTTTTCCTGACTCTGCTAGAAAAGTAGAAAATTCCAAATATTCACCAGGTTGCAGTATAGACACAAAAGTGTTATTGTATTTACATCTGCCATATGGTTATTATGTAGCAGGGAAAAAGCCTTACCCAATCAGAGCTGCTCAGGAGGAACTTGTCATGCACAAAAAGTCATCAAGTAACCTTGATCAAGCCTCAAGTAACCTTAGAATAATTATCATGGAAATGCAAAATTTCTAGTTTAGTCCCAAGTCAGGGAAACAGTGCCTAGGAATTAGACAAGTGCCTAATTCCAAGAGCTTCACTATACTAAGCAGGCTGGCAAGCCCTGAACTGCCTTGTTAAATAAAGCAAGACCCAAATCTTACAAACACACAAAGCACTTAGTGCCTGCCAAGTGGAATTTCATGCACAGTGCTGAACTACAGAATTTCCCTTCACTTACAATCCTAATGCTGATTCTGCTCAGCTGAAAAGGAAGATAATGAGCTCAAGAGCTCTCAGAGCAAGGGCTGGCACGTGAGAATGCTCACCTAGAACACCAAGTCTCTTCATCTTCTTTCTTTGCTCTCCTACCCTAATACATGCACATAAATCCCAGTTTCACAGTATGTTTCCTGACTGTAAATAAGAGATTGCAATTTATTTTATCCTGTCACCTAAAAGTACTACTTCTCACTTTCCAGGATCACAGTGTGCTGGATTTACCAGCCAATAAAATTCTCTGAGCACTGCAGAGATGCTGGGGCAAGGAAAACTTCTCCTCAGGAATTCCTGAGGGGTCTTCTGTTTAGAATAACCCAATTTCTGTTTAGAATAACCCAGGGAGTTATTCTAAAATCATAAAGGCAGGAATATCCCCTGCAAACTCCAGTGAGTGAGTGCATTTCATCCCATCCCACCCAGCTGCCTTCTTCTATTCTGGACTTGCTCCAACATTTTGTTAAACATCTGGGGATTTATGCTAAGGATTTATGATCCCCTTCCCCCTGCAGCGGCTGCAGTTCCCCTAGGTTAGAGAGTCAGCATTATTTTTGTTCAAATTCCCTCTAGAAAGATCAGCTTTTAATTAGTGCATGGACTTCACTGGAACCTTTTCAACAAGAGGCACTGAGTGTTTTCCTCCTGAACTTTACAACACTAACAAAGAAAATAAACTTTACAACACTAACAAAGAAAATAAACTGTCTGTGGAAGTGGCACCGCTATGAACACACAGCACACACAGCATCACTGCACCCTAAACACACATCACTGGCTTTTTATCTCACATGGAGTTCTACAGAAGAACTGAGATTTCTCCAGGGATCTTTGCAGTTAGCTAGGGTAAGAAATTGCTGTAATTAACAATTCACTCAAAATTTAAAAATATGTCCTTAGCAGCCAAGGAATATGGAGCCACAGAAAAGAACACATCTG
The DNA here is from genome assembly GCF_028018845.1 of Melospiza georgiana. Lineage (NCBI taxonomy): Eukaryota > Metazoa > Chordata > Aves > Passeriformes > Passerellidae > Melospiza > Melospiza georgiana. Next base: position 8,993,568 of record NC_080437.1, on the reverse strand, counting down.
CAAAATAAACATTTTGTATCTGATAGGGACACAAAAACACAGTGATTATTTTTTCTTTCCATTTTAAAGTTAGGGCTTTGAGTCTTAATTTTTTTACTTCTTTCACTAATGGTTAACCCACTGCAGGATTGTTTACAAAGCTGCTTGCATATTGCATTTAACCAAACTTCTCTTTGAATGGAGGGTAAAATACACTGGGAAAATGCCATTTGTTTGATAACACTGTTCTAAGTGAAAAACTGCAATGCAGAAGGATAATTTCAATCAGCACAGTGCAATGAGGGCACCTTTTTTACAGCATCTAGTTATACAAAAACACCAGCACGGAGCCCCAAAATCATCCTTTTCAGTGGCAAGGGTATCTAAAGATAAGCTCTTACTTTTTAAAAATGCACACCACACCCTTATAACCTGAAATTTTCCCCATGGTGTCTTGGACATAATACCTTAAGTTTATTCTGCTAAACTTTGCTATGGCAAATGTTTTTCTGGGTTCCTATTAAAAGAAAAGAATTGTGAAAGCACTGTTGAGAGAGAAGATGTAACACCACGTCTCAAAGAAAGGCTGCACACATTTCTGAATATGGTATCTCAAAAACTGTAGCAATATCAGCCACTGTGAATACACCCATGTGATAATTTATTAAAACAACTTTTGAGAGTTGATATGCTGCAGACAGAAAACGATGGAATTCTTACAGGTAAAGCAAATCTGAGTCAATATCTGACATTTCTTTTTCAGCTACTCTGCAGCTATCTTAGCACTTCCTAGAACCAGGAGCTGGAATTTTCATTCCAAAGAGGAACAGAGCTCAACAATAAATGTATTAATTTTATGACTGCATCTTCTCTGAGTATGTAACACACAAGAATTCCTAAAAACTTCAGTTTCATTTTTTAAAATTGAGATTATGTTGCAGTACCCGGTAGCACTGTTAGAGATGTTTAGTTTTATTATGCTCTCTGAAAGCTATTATTATGTTTGATAGACATTTAATAATCTGAGGTCATGTAACATCAAGAAGGTATTAAACAAATTTACAATGGTAATAAATATCTTGTTAGTGAACCAGCAAGAAGGTTTGAGCTGAATTGTTTTAGCATGAAAGAAAGTGAGGTACACCTTACAAACATAACCTATACCTCCACTACTCAACTGAAATATTTTATCTCCATTTTAAGCAGGGTGAAAAATTAGTGTTCTATTTGCTGTTGAGAGCTCACCTCTTAAACAGAATCTAGGAGATTTGGAGCAGAGATATTCATTTTATCCTTAAGAAATATATTTATTGTTGAAAAACATAATTTTACCAAAGAAAAACCCTATGATAGAAGCAGATTAGTACAAACATACCTTGAAATGAAAGATATTTAAGTATTCACTATGACAATTTGTTAAGCCTTTAATCTCAATTAATGGATCTTTTGTACAGAATATTAAAAATCAGTAGAGGCAGAAACATTGGGTTTTGGCTGGGCCTTGTCCCTCATTCTATGGCCAGAACACATTACTCCAGCTTTCCTAGAACAGAAATTACCAGCAGCCTGAGGTTACCTCAGTTGACAAAATGTAATGACATATTGTTATTTTTAATTTTGTGGACAGTTTGTAAAAGCTGCCATTGCCTAAATGCTTAGATGTTTATTCTTTTAACAGAAACAGCCACTTTTAACTTGAAAAATTTCACTCAGAGAGGTGATAAAAACCAGGCAATCACTCACCGTCTTACCAACTCTTGCAACTGATATGCGACTGTGAACATTTCTCTACACTGAGCTGGGTAATACAAACTGAACTCCTAAAAAAGGCTTTCCAATTACCCTGATTAAATGTGTCTATAGTAATTTTTCAATTTGTTTCTTGTTCTGTTGTCTGCTGCATATTAAAACCTCAGGTTAGACATGTTACCTTACTGCTCTGCCCAGGCTCCCTGCCCCAACCCAGACCTGCCACAGGGAGCCCTGCGATGCCACTTCCCTCTGGCGCTCAGAAAGCACCTCCAGAGGGATTTCTTTGCCCAATAAAATCAATTGGTTGCATCATCCCAGCACCTCCAGCTCTTCACAGACTTCTAATGAGCAGCTTTCAAATGTCTACTTGACAATGGCTTGAAAATTAACCTGTGCAGGCTGGAAGTGTTTGTCCTGTTCAATTACTGTTTGAGCCAGCCTCAGAGTCAGCTCTCCACCTCCCTCAAATTTCAGCTAACACGTGGCCTCAGAGCACACAATTGCTTTGGCACGCTGCCTGCTGCACAGACAAACATTTTGAAGACTCAGGAGCTCTAACCCTTCTCTTTCAGTCAGTCTCTTTTGAAAAGTTCTTCCTAATGTCTCACCCAGAAGCTTCAGAATTGATTTGAGTTATTGTGCTCATTAGCACTGACTTTTTGGGGGCAAGGGCCAGAAAGAGGATGCATTTCACTACTGGTTTGGGTTTGTGAGCCAGAAACACGGACAACTGCAACAGTGAAAGGGCTGATTTGTTTTTGAACACCATAAGCTAAAGTCTAATTTGGGAAGCCTGTAGCTAAATGAAACCTTACCCACATAAGCAATAATTTAGTGCAGCCTAGTTTGGGAAAGAGATATAGAAATGCTTTGGAAACAAATTTCATTGCTTAAAAACCAAAAACCACCGAACACCAAAACATACATGCCAAATATTTGGGCATGGACACGTCATACAGAAGAGAGTCTGGACAGGGAGCACATTCCTACCCCATAGATTTTTCAAGGTATTGCACTGCCTGTCAGCTTCTCCACCTTTTGAGAAACTCTTAAACCACTTCTGGAAAAAAATCTGGAGAAAGCCCTCCCTGCTGTCCTTGATAATCTGTGGTTAATTACCAAAAGGCTGTGGGAGCCTGACATTGCTCTGCATGCAGGTAGACACTGCTACCACAGTTCCCCCTTTAAGGAAAAGCAGTGTTAACCTGCTGGGTGTTTGAAAACCACCTTCATCACCAGACTTTATCTACACTGCTGTGCTTACACCTTTCATGTCCACCTGCTATTTTCTCACATTATTTCCAAACATCTCACCCCACGGAGCTCAGGCAGGGTGGCAGCTGCTGTGAGTGCAGTGCCAGAGCAGCAGCTTGTGGAGCCAGGTGTGTCAGCACACTGACCACCCACAGCAACATCAATCCTGCCCAGCACACCTGGGATCCACATGGGGATAGAAAATAGGAGCAAAAAGGCCAAGGCCAGCTCCCAGGAAACTTGTAAATTCAATTTTTGCAGTTATTCCTGTAACTTCTTTACACAGCAATAAGGATTGAGAGAGGCTATTTCTTTTCCTGCAAAAAGAAAAGTCTACAGCTTTCTGCACAACCCCTCCTGGATCACAAGCCATTCTTCAGCAGATAAGAGAAAATTAGAACTGCATTCAGAGCTATTTGTAACTATTTGAGTTAAATAACAGAGAGGGCAGAAGAGAGTCAGTCCCAAATGGTGGCACGTGGGGAAAACCACTCTGCTACATTAAAGATGTACTTTTAATTAACTTCTCTCTGAATGATTATAATTAAAGATTTTACCACAGGTCTTCTTAGCATAATTACCTTCTATTTCCTTGCACAGTGCACATTCCCAGGAAATGGGAATTGAGATTATTTCTTAATTTAAATACTTCCTCAATTATTTTAAAAGTTATTGCCTTTTAATTGTTTTGTTATTGTGATTTTCTTTGTGCTTTTTGGTCCTTCTCTGATTCTTACAGGCTCTTGCAAGACCTCAGAAATATTTTTCATGCAGTCAGGTGCAATTGTAAGCAGTTAACCAATTATGGGTTGCATTTTATTACGTTTGGATTCAGAAAAACAAGTTCATAAAGAGAGTTATAAACTTACTTTTGGACTAGGGAATAAATGGCTCATTTTCCTCACTGGTGCTGAACATATGGTAGGATTTTTTCAGTTTTGTTCTGCAGATTGGTGTCTCCTTTACTGTTGCTTTCATAGGCAGGTCTCATCAAATGGCCTTGTTACACCTCAGCTTTTGCCATGTGCACTAAATGTAAAAGATTGAGCCGCCATCCTGATTTATTTGAAGACTAATTGTGCAGATCAGTGCATTCAGTAGTGATTGCTTGGTTTCCTACTAATATTTCCACTGATGCTATAAAGACATACTGGGAGCTGGCAAATAGAAAACAGGCCAAGGGAAACAAGCTCTGCTTTCTCTGCACTGCAGATACACTGGGTCACATTTTCCCCATCAGCCTGAGATTCCTCCTGCAGCATGTTATTAAAACAGAGAGATAGAGGTGGCTGAAGACAAAACTTCACCATGGAAGGGGGAGGAAAATGCACAAAGGAGAAGGATTTAAGGCAGAGCCCTGCTCTCTCTTTTATCAGTTCCTGCCAGCTCTGCAGCAGATTTAGTATGCAAGATTTCCTTCTGAAATTCCTCTAAACTCTATCTTCCAGCCCAGGGAAAACAAACAGCAATAACCCAAGAATAAACAGGATCATTCATCATTTCCTTATTCTTATCTCTGATGATGTTATCTTTACACTGAAATATTATCCAGCCAGAGGCACTCTCTGGAAACCAAAGACCCCTTTGAAGCAGCACCCCTTGAGACAAAGCACTGGCATCAAATGGAATTTGTGCTGGTTCCAGCTTAGCAGGCAGAGTCTCTGGTGCTGACAGCACATTCACAGAGCTCCCAGTGCTCAGCCCAGCTAGGAAACCACTGGCAAAGAGAGTTCTGGGTGCACCAGGGAAGTACCAGACAGACAGACAGACAGCTGAGGCTGTGGGCTCACCTGCACTGACACAGCATTGCAGATACTGACCTTCCAAACACAAGTTTGAATGGAACATTTAAATTCAATATACATGTTAAAAAATAAAAATAAAAATTAAGGGCATTTAGAAGTTATGACTTTGTAAATCTAATGCCAGCTAATGCTTTCACTACACCCCCCAAACAGGCATTTTATTTATGATCATCTACAACAATTCAGCCACCTCTGTATTAGATAGTAACTGATGCTAGTAATCCAATTATTTCTAAGTCATCATCACATGCTTTCCAGGTTTATCTTTCTATGTTAAAAAATCGACAGACAGAAAACTGAGGAAAAAAAACCCTGTTTCCATCCTGGTAAGTATTTCAAAGTAAATAAAGAAATGAGAATTTTCCATAAATCTTCCATTTGGGACTCCAATTCCTCTTTCCTTACATTAGAACCCCTCCCCAAAACTGAGTATGTGGCTGTAGCTAGATAAAAATTTGGCCTTCTTTGAAATAAACTTTGGGATTTCTGTGTGTGAGCTTTCAAAAAAGGCAGAAAAATTCTGTTTATTTAGACTCCTGTTCAGAATAAAACCTTGTTACTGTTGGCTCTTACCAAGAAAGCCTTGAGCATAGGCAGCTTTTGCCAAGAAACACTGAAATTCTTCCTTGTAGAGTAATTCCCAAGCTTTTGGCTGTCTTGTTCCCACAGTGCTTCATTAGCTGCGGAACTGAATAAAATTGGTGCTGTTTATGTAAGAACAGATATTAATAGAGCCCATGCACACTTCCACTGCCTGCCATGCAAGGACACACAAAATGACCCATTCAGTTGACTCATAGGTGGAACCTTCTGCTAAGTGGCCATTGAGGAGAGCAGGGTTAAAACAGAATTTTCACTGGGAATTGGTTCTGGAGGCACAAATGAGAAGTAGAGGGACATAAATCACATTGAAAGTAAGTAGTAGGTCTAGATTTCAGGAATTTTAAATGTTTATCCCTACAGAACCTACATTATACGCAGTGTCACCTCATCTTGCTCAGTATGTGCTAGAGGAAATTTGTATTTATTGCAGTAAATAAAACAAAAAATAAAGTGATACGAACTCAAGAGAACTACTGAACAAACCTGTGCATCCCCTTCCCAGTGCTTCTCCATGTTCCAGTGGCAATATTTGCCTGAGACATGTATGAACCTCTCAGCAGTGCCCCTGCTCAGTCAAAACTCAAATTTCACTCCACCCTTTCTTATGCTGAGGAGCAAGGTTAGGAGCTGAACCCAAAGTAACAAATCAGTGACCAGGTGTAATCCTTCCACTGTCTGCCCAGCAGCCTGGCTGGAATCTGTCTCCCTGCTTGCGCTGCTCCTCTGCCCTGCTCCCAGGAGCAGCCAGGCTTCCAACCCAAACATCCCGGAGCAGCACCGCGCCTCCAATGTCCAAGAGGGGCACACGGGCCGAGGGAAGCAGCATCCCTGCTCTTTGTCACCTGTGGGTGGTGCACACAGCCAGCTGAGAGTCACTTTTCTCCCACAGGATGGGCAAGGGAAGGGAGGATGAGCAACAGGTACCTGAGGACAAGTGTTTGGCAAGGCAGGAGAAGCGAAGCACAACGAGTGCCTCTGCAACAAAGCACTGCAATCCCCAACCAGAACTGCACGAGCCGATGTGGCCCCAGGGACACCCTAAATATCCACCTGTACTCCAAAGAGGCCATGTGCCTGTAGAAAAGCCTAGAAACTAGGAATCCACTGTGGGAACACCCTAACATTAATATCAACTACAGAAATCAGAAGAAATTGTGTCTCATGTGGAAAAGCTTTCACAATGCACTCCACAGTGGGGTAAAATAAGCTGCTATTGGCACATCTGAGACTTCTAATGAGTCTTTTCTCTCTTTTGGGATTGCTGGGAGCTGCTTGTAATTGGTGCCAAGACTTCCACATGCTGACACATTGGGCTGTCCAGCTGATGGACAAGGTCTTTGTTCTGAGTGTCTGCAGAGACAGGACAAGCAGAGCTTTCTCCAGGGACAGTGCTGTCACTGCTTGGAAAGAGCTGGTGGAGACAGACAACTTGAAACATGGCAGCTCTTTGGCTTCTCCAGAACGACAAGAAGCCAACAAACAATACTTCTATTATATTCAAGTCCAAATGAATCCCATCCCAAAGCAAGTGTTTCTAGAGTGTTTGAGGAAAATCTCCAGCTCACACAGATTTTGAGAATATAGGTTGGCATTCTGTAGGGCAATCAAGGAAATGTAACTTGAGCAGAGCTGGCAGGGAAACCCATCTCTCCAACATGCAAGCTCACAGAGCAGATGAAAAGGAAAGCTGAGATGGGTTGGAAGAGATTTGAGATTTAGGTTCTGAGAGAGAATGTGTGCTGTGTTGTGGCAATAAGTGTAATGTAGGTAGCTAATGAAAAAAAGAATCTGGAGAAAAAACAAAGAGAATGCAGGGTGAAGGAGAAGTGCTGGAAAAATGTCTTCACTCTTTCAGATTTATCCTGACAATATTGTCATAACTTCATCATTTCCCAATTCCTCTTTCTGGTTGAAAAAGCTAAAACTAGCAGACAAATTCACAGAGAAATATTGGTAGTAAGGCTGAGGCCAGACAAGCTACCTTGCTTACTTGACCTAATTACAAAGGTTTTTATAGGGGACCACCAATACTAATCCAAGAAAAGTAGCACATATGGAGAATTACAAAAAGAGTAAACAACACAAATCACATGAAAAACATAAGCAAAGAGGTCAGATTTTAAAGGATATTTGAAACATTTAAAAGGATATATTTGAACTGCCTTCAGAAGGCCAGTGTCTAAAACCATAATTGACATCCTTGAGGTGACATGTTGGTGAGATCCTCACCGTGCCCTGTTTCTCAGCATCACTGCTTTGTTCTTTCACCAGTTGTGGGGTGTTTTCTATTGGTGATAAAAGCACATCTCTGAGGCTGCATTAATACAAGTCCAGAAATATCCTGGGTCCAAGAGCAACAGTGCAAAAGGGTGTCTCTCCTCTTCCCTGTCTCTTCTCCACGAGACACAAGCGAAGCAGAGCTGAGGCAGAGGGCTTAACAGAGGGATACATTTTCTCTTCTCTTTGTGCACAAGACAAAGAACAGTGGGAATGGCCTTTTTAGCTACAAAGTTCTGGATTTAAATGAGCACAAAGTGGTATTAACCACTGGTTCCATGAGTTCACCCTCACTGGAAGCAGAATAGCATCTGTAAGAGCCCTGTATTTGCACTGACAGCATCCTTGTGCTGAGAGACAAGTGGGAAACCAAATCTCTGAGATTTTGTTCTGCTGGTTGAATGAGACACATTATCAGTCCAGTTCTGATAAGAAATTTCATCAAGGACATAATAAAAAATTCTCAGAAAAGCCTTATCAAATCTTGCATACAGACATACTCCTTTGCTACTTTAATGAATTTATATTCCCCTAAAAACAGGGGGAATGAATTTATATTCCACCTAAAAACAGGCCTGGCTGAACAACTGCCTTTGACCCACACTGATCTAGCAAAAATCACGTGGTACAAGAGCATTGAGTCAGCAAAAGCTTACCAGAGCTACTGAGACAGCAGGTATGCACTTCAATGCTGCCTTCAGAGGTGAAGGAGACTCACAAAAACCCCAGCAGAGATAAGATAGTTCAGGACTAATCTGACTTCTCCAAGGGGAAAAAAACCCTAAGTCCTTAAAACTAATGACTCTTGCAGCTACTTTGATGGCATCAAAGACTTGAAAACATCAAATATAGTGGCAGCAGAGAGAATCCATCCCTGTGGTATCACTGTGTGTTACAGAAAAATTTAACCAGCTGGTGAAGAAAAACTTGAAAAGGGATATGGAAACATAGTATTAAAAAATGCACACATCATATTGAACCATTAATTCTACTCATTCTGCAACGTGCCTGTGTCTGCCCGTGCTGCAGTTAATAGAGAGCACATGAAACTCAGAATGCAATTAAGTCTTGGGAGAAGCACAGTTGGAGGCTGTGGCAGTTTCTATGGCAACCTGAAGGGCTCAAGACTAGTAACAGGAGATTAACTTTAAAGGCAAGATAAGTACATAAATATAGCTCTCGTTTACCATTTTCTCTGCTTCCAAATGGACCATGTACTTTCAATTTAAACAATACAGAAATGCAGTCAGATGTCCTACTTGCTATTAACTAGGGCAAAAATAGCCTTTAAGAACACCCTGCTAAAAAATTCTGACAATTTCAGATTCGGGGAGTCATCTAAACTCCACTAATTAATTCAATCAAAATGGAAACACCAGGCTTGAATGCTGCCAGGAGATTAGAACGAGGCTTCAGGATAGAGAACATGACAGCCATAATAAGAGTTTGCTGATGTCAACACACTGTATGCTTTTGAACAAATCCTCTTGACGTGTTTTTCTGGATTACGCCTCAGATCAGGTTTTAAGTCTCCAAAAGAGTGAGGGCAAGATTAAGAAGAAATTTTTAAGCACTACAGACCTTCTTTTTTCTTTCCTTCAATCTTTTAAAATATTCTCTTCAGTAAGAAAGAATATGTCAAAGATACCTCATGCCATTTTTTTTCCTGACACTTTGGAGCTTTTTTTCAAAGGATCAGCTGAGACTGCAGTCACCTATTGAACTCCTGCCCACCTTACTTACAAATAATCAAAAAAAAGTTCATTAAAGAGAGGCCACATCCCTAGTGCAGTCAGTTGCTCTGAACTTGTGTACTTCATCATTTAAAAGCAGCTGGTACTTGCATAACACACATTGAGGAACATGTATGTATCCAGTGTGGGGAGAAAAACAGCAGAACTGAAAGCTGTTACATTAGCTAAATTAGCAGTTTAATTAGCAGCCACGTTAGCAAAATTGCCAGTCCAATGTGATTTAACCCTCTCTGGAGTAACACAGATCTCGCACTGGCACCTCTGCACAGCTTTTCTTGAGCATCACATTCCTGAAAGCAAAATGACACCACCCCTACTGTACTATTATTTGGTGAATTAACCCAGTGTGTGGTTAATTAACAAGATGTTCCAAGGATTACTGTGGAATAACAGCCCAAGTCCTTTGGGCTGACCCGACCATGCCCTCAAACCCTCATGCAGTTCTACTTGCATGGTGAGCATTTTTGGTAGGAATTTGTTGACTCTATTTGAGGAAAGAATGGAGACACCCTGTGAAAATGTCAAAAAGGCACTGTTATGTAATTCAAATGTGCATTCCACTTCACTGAAGGCATTCCAACCTGCCCATGATAATATCTAAGCACCACCTAGAGTGGGCAGGTTGGCATAGCAATGTTAAAGGCTGGGCTCTATGATCTTGGAGGTCTTCTCCAAATTTAATGATTCTGTGATTCTATCCACAAAGGAACCTGTGCTCTGCTGTGGTGGGAATTTGCCTGTTGGATGTGCAGAGCAGAAGGAAACACTGATCTGTTATTTTTTGTCAAGAAAAGGCTTTGTGGTGACCTAATTATGGCCATTCAGTACCTGAAGGGAGCCCACAAAAAAGATGAAACTTTTTACAAGATCTTGTAGCGATAGGACAGAAGGCAGAACAGCTTCAAGCTGGAAGAGAACAGGTTTCCATTCTTAGGGGAAGGAAAGACAAAACAAAACCCCAAAGCCAAAACAAAAACCCAAAACCACACTTTGGAACAAGACCTGCAGAGCCAGTCTGAGATGTGTTGAAGAAGGGAAGAAATTTTGCCATCCTTCTCTACAAGGAGCAATATACATCACCTCCATCTGTATAAAACCTGATTTAGAGGTAGGTGACTTCTCCTTGCTTCAGTGCCATTCAGTGCCATAGACCAAGAAGAAATAGTTTATAAAATGTGGAGTGAGTTGGAGTAGTGAAAACTTCCTCCCATTTGTTTTAATTTAACAAGGAACTGGAAGTAAAAATCTCTCTAAATAAAAATAAAATATGTCCCCACAGGCTAAGCACTTGTTCTACTTTGTCACATCCATGTTTTCAATGAGGTATATAATACTCTGACTGTCAAGAAAAAGGATTTGTACAGGAGGCAAAAGGGAACAAGGAAAAGGGACTACCTAAAGATCTTGTTTCCAGAATTAAAATTTTGTTCAGAGCAGAAAAGTTACAACAGGGTGAGATGAGGACAGCACTCTCATAATTAAGGTTTCCTTCTGTTTTCCATTGCTTTTCTTTTTTTTCTCCCTTTCAAGTAATTGAAAAGCCACAATTGAAGAATATGCAGGGACAGCAGCAACCCTTCAACTCTGAAGTTCATTTTGACTAAAAAAAGAAGAACTCCAAAGATACACAAAAATTTCAAAGAAGGAAAGATTAAATACTCTAGAATCCATTAAGTGGGAAGTAGTTGAAGAGATCCATCATTCCCCTCAGTATTCTTAGGAGCTGACCTGTCCTGTAATTGAAGTTACCACATCTCACTTTGAAGAGGTTCTTTTCTCTTTCTGGAGTGGCTGTGTCAGTGCCAAGCTCCTCAGGAGAGACAGCTTAATAAGAGCATAAAAAATGCTGCCCTCCTTTGCTGCACATAAAGGTCTTTTTATTTCTTTCTTTGATTTTCATTCAAAATGAATTTCTCTATTTTAAAGAAGTAGGTTTCATTGGAGGAAAACATAAGGATAACTTTGAAATGTGTGTCTCAGGTAAAAGTCCTCAGCAAAGGGTTTAAAAACAGAAATCAGAGCAAAGCTCTGCAAAGTTATTTGTGTGTGGGATTTGGTTTGTGTTGTTGGGGTGTGGGTTTGTTGATCAGTTTGGGTTTTTCCCTAAACACACTTCTCAGAAGTGTTTACAGCATATCTGTAAATTTTAAGCATACGAATGAATTAATCTGCTCCTGGTTTTGCTATAATGAAGCAAACTGACTTCATAAAGAATGACAATTACGTGGATCTGGATTTGCTGTAGACATTGGAAACAAAGAGACTTTATAAGGAGAGACATTTTCATGGATCTGACTATAGATTTCATCTGCTTATGCTCTCTCTGGTCAGAAAGTGCAATGACTGTTACCATGTGAAGACAGGGAATAAGAAACACTGGGAAGGAATTCAGCAGTGTTTGCTCCTGCTAAAGTTTAACTCATGCTCTGGGCAGATCCAGAAGGAGATTTTGGCAAAATGCACAAATTACTGAGGGGAGAAAGGCCCAGCTCACTGGTTATCTAGAATTCAGCAATTTGCAGGTCTGTAAACAGCAGTTTTCATAAGTTCTTTAGGCTTCTAACGTAAGCCATGCTTGGTAGTTGCAAAGTTTAATTAAACAGGTACAGCTCTTTACCATTCTGCAGCCCATTTAATACAGATTTTAAACACAGTTTATCTTTGTCTTCTCCCACTCTCCACCCCAACCATCATTTTGGTTAAGCTTGGAAGGCATCGTGGAATATAAATAATCAGCAAAGCAGCCAGGAACAAAACTAAACATTAACAACATCAAAGCAAGAGTTGGAGGAGAAGAAAAGCAGCAGATCAGATATTTAACCAAAGAAATGTTTCATTCATCCATCATTTCTTGCAATTAAGTGGTAGATTGCTTCCTATACTTTCCTAGAGAAAATATGCAAAACACAAACATATTTTTATAGCTACTGCATGGTTTTGATTTACAGTGTGCTCCCTGTATCCAAATCCAGCTCACTCTCTATTACTGCTGCTTGGTCCTCTTGTATTGACCAAGGAAAAGGTTATGAAGGTCAAAGCTCTCCATGGAATTCCCAGAGAGTCTAGAAATAAAATTAGACATCAGAGAACTAAAATATACCAAAAGAGTAAAGAGTTCTAAATCACAATCTTTTCACTTGACCTCTACTACAACTCTGTGAAAATACTAAAGATAGACCAAAATGTTTCCTTTTTGTTTCTTTTCTTTGAAATAATTTTCCCCCTTCAATCTAGTCCCGTTCATCTTAATGTCTTTGGTGAAGCATAAAAGAGCACACAAAAATCCTAAAGTTACAGATCTTAGGGCCTGTACAGGACACACTGTAACATCTTCTCTTCTCCTTACTCAGACCTCTACTTGCACAGCTTTCCCCCTGGCCTGCCTGCAGGGTTTGCACAGGGATCAGCCTTTCCCTGCCTGTGCCAGGTCCAGCACTGCCCACCTCGGCTCACCCTGGCCTCTCTTGGCCGCCCCATGGGCAAGGAAGGGCAGAGGTCAGTTCTGAGCTGTAGGTCTGGCTCCCAGCTCTGCCCAGCTTCCCACGTGAGAGAGCTGCCCAAAAGCTGAGCTCCTGTGCCTGCTCTCACATGCTGACACCAGCAGCTCCCAGGCAGAGCTCCAGCTGCATGCTGGAAGCAACAGGATCAAACCAGCAACCCCTCAAGTATTTCCCTGTCCTATCAGCTTCCAGAAAAAGTCAGTCCTGAGCAGCATTCTCTGCAAAACCCTCTCCAGGCACAGCTGACTGCCCCAGCCCTTGGCAGGGCAGCCTAAGGCTCATGCTGTGGTTCCTCACCATCCTTGTGAGCACATCTGCAGTCCCCTGGGAATAGGGCAACATCTAATTAAAGCAGATGGTCAGAGAAAATTCAAAGGTCAGGATTAAAGTTGCTGGCAGAACCTCGACTTTAAGCATCCATCTCAATTATCAGCCATAGAAGCCAACCCATGCATGCAAAGCCAACTGCAGTAATATTTCCTTAAATCAAAAACAGCCTTGGAATGCTTTTTTCACTTATTCCTCCCCAGTTTCTTTCCACAGTTTTATTTTAAAAAGATGTATCTGTAAATCAAAGCAACTTGGACATAACTATTCTAGCCACAGACCCCAGGGAACAGGTGTAGCACGCAACTTCACCATCCATTTCCTTTCATTTCTCATAATTTTTGGCTCAATTACACTTGTATTTTTACTACAGGCATATTTCATCCCTTTCCTTCTCATAAAAAACAAAGTAGAAAAAATAAAGGTAACCAGCATTTGATAGTTCTGGAATCTAGCAAAAATGCTGACTCATGAACGTGCATTTCCATTTACTTGTAGCAAATAAACAGCGCAGACTCCACTCAAACAAACTCGGCGAAAGGGAAACTGCTTTAGGTTCCGAGTTGCTAATGGCCTTTCAAGGTTCAGCCGAGCCTTTCTGTGCGAGGCGATAAGTGCTAGCACCATTCTTCTCTCGATTGGTGTTGTTTAAGTGCTTAAGGATGTTTGCGTACTTGCCAGAGTAGGCGAAATAAACTAATTAAAGAGGAACAAAGCACTCGAGGAACTGTCGAGTGTGGGAGAGGCAGCGTGAGAGGGAACAGCGCATTCAGAATACGCCTATTAAATTCACTGTTGCACGGCTCTGTAACTAACTGCAGTTAAATTATCTACAATTAACTACTGTTTAAAAAGAAGTTGGATTGTCTAATTTTCCCTATTTTTTAACAGTGAATGTTTTTTCAGGTTTTTATTTTACTCTACATTTCTTGCCTGTTTTTCTGAAAATATTTCTCACTTCCTACCCTAACCTTGCGTGAAATGAAAAGCCACTAAGGGTTTAAAATAATCTTTCATCTTCCCCCTCTGTTACAGCCAAACATAAGTCAAAACGCTGAAATATTTAACGCTTATATATCATAAGCCTGATATACCATAAGCCTTTCAGTACAAATACATTTTATTTCCCAAGGGCTTGTTTTCCTATCAAAGATTTCATTTCTCATGGTTTTTGGGGTTTTTTTTGAGAAGTCTTTAACATCAGCAAACAAATCAAATTGCCTGCATTCACCAAAGAGAAGGAAAGAAAAGGGGAAGAGATTTTATTGGCAGTCCTGCTCAGGTAAGGAAGGTGACACAAGCATAAAATAAAAAAGGCTTGCATTTCATAATGGTTTAGGGGTGAATCTACACCCTTCCTTCATGCCTCCCTGATATCAATTAATTCTCTAAGGAAGGAACAGGCTGATGCTCTGATACACTACAAAAATAGAAAGGTAATACCTAATTTTAAGGCGGGTTCTCAGAACACTTTAAAGGGTTACGTCCAAAGCTCTGGAGTGAGAGAGAACAATACTGACACCACGTGGAAGAAAGCGCTGCTGGCTCCTTCCTCTACTGCTGACTTGAGACGCCTGAAAATCTTACACTTGGGTCAGGTGTTGTGGTAAACGTTTTAAGCATCAGAGGAAGACCACACACACCCTCTGAAACCAGAGATTTGTGTTATTCTGGTGGGTACAGAGCAGATTAATTATAATCCTCTTCCTTGTAGTGTAGCTGATGTTTGTGAGCAAAGCAACCAGCTGCTGCTGCTGCCGTGAGCACCTCAGGTATTGCTCCCCTTCACAAAGTACAGATGAACAAGCCTCACCTGTAATCACACAGAATCACAGAATCACAGAAGTTCAAGGCTGGAAGAGACCTATAAGGTCATCAAGTCCAGCCCGTGTTCTAACTGTTCAACTAGATCATGGCAGCAAGTGCCACATCCAGTCTTTTTTTGAATTCTTCAAGGGATGATGACTCCACCACCTCACTGGGTAAATGATTCCAGTATCTGACCACTCTTTCTGTGAAATATTTCCTTCTTAATTCTAACTTACATCTCGCTTGATGCAGCTTGAGACTGTGTCCTCTTGTTCCATACAGGTCCTGTAAGTCTGACTGTCTGGGAACTTTCACGTGCTCCATTCTCAGCCAGACTGAGGATGGGCATTCACTGAATAAGGAACAAAAGTGAGACTCCCCTGCATTGGTGTCTGTGCCCATACTGCCTTCAAAACCATTTGCCAAGCCACAAAAGGCCTGTGTCAGTTACCAGTTTTAGAAAGACCTTCCCTTCTCATGCACTTTGTACCCTTATGGAACAACAGCCAGGGATCAGTGTGAGCAGCTCATGGCACTGCCTGAGCTCTGCTCTTGTACCAGTGACTGCAGTGAAGCCTCAGCATTTCAGCTTGAGCAGCTCCCCTCCTCTGTGCCAGAGCTGCTTGTTACAGCAAAGCACAGCCAGCAGTGGCCTCATTTGTCACACTGGGCACACCCTCTCTTGCCAGGCTTCTCTACTAGTGCAGCCTTGCCCAGACCAAAAAAAAAAAAAAGAAAAAAAAGTCCAAAAAAACAAACAAACAAAAAAAACCCCAAAAACCAAAACACCAAAAAAAAAAACAAACGACCAAACCAAAACCATCACAACCAACCAAAAAATCCCCACACTTCTGAGTACTGGGAAGGGAAAAAGAGAGAAAAGTTAACAGCAGAACAACCCGGCTGGGGGGCTGAAGTGAGACAGCAGTGTCCCAGGGGAGTTGTCCAGCAAGTCAAGAGAAATCCCCAGCACTGCTGGAGCAAATATTAAACCAGTGACATTTCCTCCAGGTCCCCACAGTCTGTAACATATTCTGCTGTGCTTTTCCAGAAGAGAAGAAATACATCTTTACAATTTATTGGCCACAATGTTTGTGGGGGTACAGGGCCTGCCTACTTTGGTCTCTACAAATGGCATTTTTCATCCAGTCTTCTGGTTTGATCAGTACTTAAACAGAAAATTAAAATGTAGCGTTTAATGAGTCCATATTTTAGCAAGTTTACAAAGATTAGGGAAAATAATTTTTCTGTGGAATGGGAAATAATATTAAGTCCTTCTATAATGTAACAGCAATCCCCACAAATACACTGACAAGTCTTCTGGCCCTTCACATGGCCCATGCAGGGTTTGCTATGTTCACATCTAAAACAAACTAAAACATACCACTGTTAAGGAAAAACCTTAAATGAAAGAAAGTAATTAACCCTTCTACAAATAGGAAATGGAACTGTGTTCTCCTATCCAGGAAAAACTATTTTGACAAGACAATTAGACTATCCTGGAAACTTCAGATAATGAGATAATGTCTGGTTGGTTGGTTGTTCATTTGTTCTGAAAGGTTTCAGCTAATTCAGCAAGAATTGTCATGGGATTACCAAATTAAAACACCAGTTAAATTATTGCTGTCCTCCACACTGAGGATATTCCATTTTAGAGACCACAATTCTACTTTATGACAACTTCCCATGCAAGTGAGGCACCACTTTTCTTTTTTTCCACAGATCAGAGTTAATGCTGAAACATCCATATCCTCTGTGGAAAAAGCTAAAAACCCACAAGATTAACAAAGCTCTCCAGACCACAAAAGCCTTCCCAATTAAGCCATAATTTGAGCAGATAAAGTATCCGTGGAATATTTAGTTGCGCTCTTCTGACCAGCTCCAAACCACACTACAGTTTCAGATTTTCATTCAGAGCTGTCTGTGGTCAACCTGCAGGTCCAGGATATTGTCCAGTTCTACTTCCCCAACCCCCTGGATCTCTGCAAACCCTTCAAAATAGGGTTCTAAGACTGTACAGAGCAGCCTAGCTGATATAGTGAAGTGTGCATGGAAGGATAAAGCAAGAGAAGAGAACAAGAAATGAGACTCCTCTCCTCAGGGTGTAGGCATCTCTCCTAACCAAATCCATGCTTTAATGGGGATACAAGCAGTGGCTTGCAGGACCCAGAAAGTCATGCTCCTGTTTGTTTGCAAGACAAAGGCTGTGTGCCTAAATCAGAAAGGATTCATCTAGGACTTCTGTACAAACAGGAGATGCAAAAACACATTCTTGGACTAGATGCAAAAAAAAATTCCATATTCAACTTTTAGCTGGAATGTAAGATGCAGAAATGACAAATTGCTATTAGCAAGGTTTGGTTCATAATTAAATTACACTATAGAAGTTAAGATAATCTTGCACACCTCCAACACAGCTATTGATATTCCTTGATTTAAACACAGTTGTTAGAAAGGCCTCAGGTGAAAACAGACACCGTGGTGCCTAACTTCCTTTTAAAGAATTATTTAATCCAAACATGAAAATCAGTTTAGCACCAGTGCAGCTTTTGGGCTAGGACAAAAGGTTATAGGACTGCTCAGGAGCAGTGGAGTGGGATAAATCAAAATTTTTTTAAAAATGCACCAAAAAAAAACCCCCATACAGACACAAAACCCCAGCCTGGTAGGATTCTGCAGCATTCTGACACTATTTTAAGGGTGAAAAATATATGTGCAACACACAGGAAAAAAAGACAAGTTAAAATACATCATGGCTGGGATATAACTTTAAACCACTATCTTTATATATAATTGGTGGCTGTCAATAGCCTACTGTCCAGCCTAGGGCAATAGTTCTGAGCTACCAAAAATCCTAAACCCAAAACTTCTTCTCCCAGTCTGTCATCCTGAATCAGCCAGCACACACAGTGTCAGTGGCATGGCTCCTGGAACTTAGAACTCTGCTCAGAGCAATCCATCTGCCATTTCAGCCCACAAACAACACAACTGAGGGTTAAGTCTTGTCAGCTGTGGGGCGGGATTGGCATGGCTTTAGTTTGACAGAACTCAGGTTAACTTTTAAAACATTGAAATGGGAAAATAAAAGACAACCCAACAACAAAATCAGAGGAATTAAGTAGTCCAAATGCAAGTATCTGTGTAAAAGCCAGTAAAAACAAGTTTCATTTCCAGGATGCAGCAAGGACTCTGAGCCAGGTTTGCTGTTTCACTTTTTGCTTGTTTTACTGGAAGAAAAACATGAACTTTTAATATGTTTAGTTTGTAAAGCTAACTTTGATGTTTCTAGTTTAGTGGACCTTGAGCAATTGTTATATTATGAAAGATGAAGGGTACCTATCCAATGTGCTGAGTTTCCTGCCAAAAATTACAAAAACAAAGATCAGCCACAGAATACTGAATTCCCTTCTCACCCACAGATGGGATTTCTTTCATAAGCTTACCTCAGAGCAGGAGAGTGCCCCATGGCTATGCCTTGTCTGAGGCTCTATTAAAGAACTTGAAAGCAGCTTTTCAGCAGAATTCTTTCCCACATCACCACAATTCCAGACAGACTGTGACATTTTGCAGAATTACAGGGAGTGAAGCTGGTTCTAAAACAAAAGCACTGCAAGTGAAAGCCTGGTTTTCTGGCTTCTCTAATACCTCTCCAATTTCTTTTAGCTGCTGATGCTTCCTCTAGCTTTGCAAACAGATGTCTTGGGACAGCCAATATTTTTATTTTGTGTGCTCATTTGAGTACTGGTTTCAGAAACTCCCAGAGGTGGTAGAGACATGAGACTTCTTCAGAGAGAAAGGGGAGCTGGGAGCATGAGCTCAACACTGTTTTAGTGTGAAACAATCCTAGTGTTACATTTGGGGCCATGTCTTGGGGCATTGAAGCAATATTTTAGGAGCATCCTTTTATCAATATAGCATGTTCTTTATACCTGTGTCTGTACAGGTTTTGTTTTCAAAGAAAGAATATTGGGACTGTAATGTTCCTTGGAAGCTCTTTGGGATACGTTATATGTTCTAAATACCCACTTTAACTTTGTATGAAAAGTCTGCTAGCTTTCCTTAACAGAGATACTTGGAGAAAGAAGCCAGAAAATTAAGGAGTCATAAACACAAATATCATCATCCACATTTACATGCAGTGCTAATCTCTTCCACAGTCCATCACTTGAACTGGCACGCTTCTGCCAGCCTCACTGTGAACCTCAAGGATCACAAAACTGCACTGTGAAGTATAAAACTGCAGGGTTTGCTACGTTTCCTTCAGGGCTTTTTCCAAAAAATCAATTTCAAGTTAAGCAACAACGATACACCACATCACAAAGTGAAAACAAGATTTATATTGACCCTCTCTCTAAACCAGGATTTGTCTATCATGTTTCTTGCACCACGAGGTTTTCAACAAAGAGGCAAAAAAGGAATCAAAGAGCTAGCAATGTTATAGAAAACATCCAAGGAGAGACTGGAACATACACAGTGAGCTCTAAAAAATAAGTGAGGAGTTTCAAACCTTCTGATTTTGCTTTCCTGCATCATCAATGTATAGACAAAAAATCACACAAAATAAAATGTGTTTCACTCAAGGAAAAATCCAGTGGCTTTGATCTAACAAATCTTGGCATTAATATATTTAAAGTAGAGCAGCTTGGGATTTTCTTCCTGACCTTTTGCTTTTACACTTGCATTTTTTTCCAAATTAGAATTTTAACACTCATGTTTCCTCTCCAGCTTAGGTATATCGTGAATATTTACATTGCTGGCTCCAAGGTACAGTCATTAATTAAACTATGTATAAGCAAATGTATTTCCAGTTCTGAGTTTCAGCTAATGAAGCACTTGTGATTTCTTGCTGTAACTTTCTTACCTGAAGGCCATCTGCTTGTCTCTGTGAGAAGCAAGGGTCCAGGTCAACAAAAAGCATCTCCTGGTGCTGGAGCAAATACAGCAGGAGGCCATTGTAAAGACTTTGTTCTTCACAAGCCAAGGGACCGACAGGAATCCTAGAGGAAGAGGAGCTGGATTAATCTCAGGAGCTCTCAGACCAGGGGCTGGTCATGGTGACACAGGGAGCCCTCCCAGTGGCCAAGGTAATTCAGCACAGCAGCAATTGCTGGGACAGTGCCTACTGGAGCTTGGGGGGTTCACAACATGGGACCTGTACAGGGACAGAGCCCCAGCTTTGCTGCAGTGGTTCACAACACAGTGAATCCTTGTGGCAGCACAGCAAAGGGGTAAGAACCTGACAGGAGCTCAGACACAAGGTTCACAAGATCAAGGGTGAAAAGGACAGGCATAAAAAAAGCACCCTATCAATCTGCCATTGCTCACTGGCATTGGGGTGGAAAGAGTGGTTTTGTTCTACCTTCATTTATGAAGGTGAGCTTTGATCACTAGAATGTCTTATTACCAGAACTGTCTGGAAAAAAACAAACCCCACAGGTAATAAACTGCTTCAGTGTATTAATTTATAAATCCACAGACATCAGTCATATCAGGAAGTGGAAATTCCAGATGTGCCCATTAACCATGTTGAGTTTGGGTTGGATTTTTTTCTTTCTTGCTTGAAGTCCCCATATTTTTGGGTTTTTTATTAATAGTAGTTAAATTTTTACTGTCCCCATCAAGTCAGAATAATTAAAAGGATTCTTTATATAAGATTTTAATCTCAACCCCTGAAGGACTTGTGTATTCCCCCCTGCCAACTATTTGGAAGCTTGGAGAACATTTACATAAATGCTGTGCCCTTAATGGAGCTTCTCCAGCCGTGCTGCACCAACTCAGTTACACCCAGCACAATATTAATATTTAAACAAGAAATTCATAAACTCTGGAGACTAATGTGGAGCATGAATACACCAGGCTTCTGTTTGCCAAATGAGCACATTCATTATTCATTTGCAATTTTAAAGTACAAATATACACATTGGGCCCAGTCCAATTGCTCTAATTCGTGTTCCTCTTTTGTAAACTCACTGTTGTTTCTGTAAGGACTTAAGTTTGGGCTCCTTTTGGAAGCAGAAGGTTTAAGCAGGATTATGGCCAGGTATAACATGGAGAGATTTACAGGATGAACCAGTGTGTCATCAGTTCCTTCTTTAGGATGAGTTAACATTTCTCTGTCTTGCACTCCCTTTTTTCTTGGGATGGACTCAGTTTCTCCACAATAAACAAGGCTGCTTGTAAAACCTGGTTGACTGAGCAATAGCCTTTGCTGCATACAGCAATCCTAAGAGATTATTCATCACTTACCAAACATCAACACCCTCAGCTCACAGGCCAAACAAGCAATATTTTTAGTCCTTTGTCTTCTTTTTCAGCTTCTTTCATTAGCTTAGACTTTTGTTCCTGAATCCACCTCTACCAGCTGTTAACTCCTTACCAGAAGGAGCACTGCACAAGCTATTGAGGAAGATAAATGGCTCTCACACCACTCATTGAGTCCTCCTTTCCCTTATTAGCAGCCTGGGTTTGAGTGCCCAGTTCTCATTCCAGCCTAAAACAGATCTAAACTATAGACTGGGAGGAGACAGCTGGCTCCAAATATCAATATCTCATCAGCAGATATCCAGGGGTGGCAACAGGTGTGCATTCCAAATACAGAGAATACACTTTTAGTTTTCTCTTCAGCCAGCTTCCACAATGACTTTCAATTAATTTTGTGAAATAATCACTTCCCGCCTGTTCAGTTACTTCTGCTGCTACCAGAAACTGCATTATTGGGGTGACAGTAAGGGGAGCCAGGTTCCCCCACAGCTAAATCCATGCATGTGATCCTAGGAAGAGCAGAGCTACTGAGGTGTATTCTGCACTTCCCCACAAGTGCCCCATAATCAGCTGTAGTACAAATCCCAGGAGAACACTCACTGTGAATAACAAACAAGTAAAACTTGACCATCAGGGATTAGCTACTGGTTTTCTTGAGTGAGTCTAAAACTTCCAAAGCTGCTTTGCCACAAAGTGCAGGCTAAAAAGTCCACACAAGTGCCCTGCCTTGGCCTTATCCAGGACATCTGCCAAGGTTCCCTGCCGCCACAGGCTTGCTGCAAATTTACAGAAACAATGAGTCAAAGTGTGAGGAAGCAAACAGCTGGCTGGCTGGAGTCCTCCTGCACTCATGCAAGAATTGCTCACGGAGACCAGAACTAAAAATCTCTTTACCAAGATGAAGCATAACAAAGCATCCATGGAAATCTAAGTAACATCAGTTGGATCTCTGATAAAAGCATTCTCCTAAGCATTTACAGATACTGGGAGTGCAAAACCAGTTTTCCTTGATCCTCTAACTAGATTTGCAATATAATAACTGTGCTAAGCCTTGTAATTTTTGTGTTACAATAACAACAGCTACAAATCACAAACTTTGTACATTATGAGCCTAAAGTGCACAAAGTTTAATATTCTGTTTTTGTGGTCCCAAGGCCCAAGATTATTCCATGCTCTAACTACAGAATATTCCTACTCACAAATAAAAGTGCCAAAATATTGAGATAGGTGATAATCACAGACAGAATTTACACTTGAATTTAAGTAGGTAAGAAATCTAAAGCAAAATGACTCATAAACAACTTTGTTTAGTCATTTAGTGTCAAAGAAGGAAGAAGTAATTTCACAAAAATGCAGATTGCCAGAATACATGAAGAACAGTTTTAACACCTGCAATGAATTTATGCCATGTGAGGAGCTGCCATTACCTCCAGAAGGTTAATTCCAGCAATTGCACGGAGCACACATTTCTGCAGATTAGATCTAAAAGCAGTTTTTTCCATAACCTTCACATTTACACTGAACAACTATAGCAAGTACTACCCAACATGTCCTAATTTCCTTCACTCTGGCTGCCAAATGTTTCATAATGTGCCAGATAATTGCACTAATTCTTGCTCTGAAAGACATAAAGGATATTTATGACTTTTTCCCCTGTGTCAGCAATATGATTTGCCACAGCTGACTACCTTGAGTTTTGCTGCTGTACAGGACAATACCAATGATTTATTCTGAATCATTGAAGAGCTCAGGTCACTCAGCAGGAAGTGGTATAGAGCAATCTCACTGACAGTGCCAGTTTCAAGGCTCTCCTCTCTGCCCAACCTCCAAAAAGGTGATTTTTCATAACCCTAGGAGGTAACTCAATAAGCATGCACCATGGTGTTAAATGTTTTACAAAAAAAACACCCAGATTTACTGGGTTGTCTCCCGGAGCTGGTGAGATCAGAATGACTGTGAAGAGGTGAAGATAGCATTTGTAGGGCAGACATACTTCTATTTATGGTAGCTGTTTTCCTGACAGGTCACTGGCAGAGAAACCCTGTGCTGATTGCTTTCAAGGCTTCTCAGACAGGTCATTGCCACAAGTGCTCAGTTTAGCTCTGAATGTACCTTAAAACCAGGCAAAGGCACATGTTCAGAAGTAGCTGGGCCATGTCCCAGAAGAGTGGGATATTTAAAACTGAAGCAGCTCATCAATCAATAAGGGAGCATACTGGATCCTTATGTGCAGATACAGCAATCACTGGGCACACATTGGGAAAATTTGGGAATGGAGATAAAGGAACAAAGTCTTCTTGCATGCATGTGCATGCACAGAAGCCCCAGGTGAGAGCAAATGTCACCTGATGGCACAATAGGGTCAGTCAGTGAAGTGCTTTTTGAGTTAATGTGAGGAATAGATTCTTGGTGAAGGGATAGATTCTTGATGAAGGCCTTTTAGTATCACCACACAACTAATCCAAACACTGATAAATAAACCTCATCTGTCTCCACTCATTTATTAACTTCAGTATTCAGATATTAAGGAACTTGGGGTCTGTTTGCAAAGCTGCTCTGTTGCACTGCTGAATATCCTCCATGGTGAGGTTTTTCTCCCAGAGGACAGAGTGGCATAGTTCCAACCACACCACATCTTGTTAGATTCACTTCCCTTGCTGTGCTTTTGTTTAAGATATAAACTTGTATCACATCCAAAGGTCAAATTCTGGTAGACCTGGCAATAAACCCAGAGAGCAGGAAAACAGAGACCACATATAGAGACCTATGAAACAGCAGCAAGGCTTAAAAGTCCATTTCCACAAAACAAAGCCTCTCATTGATGCCGGGCACAAATTTTGCTGAATATATAATTTTAAAATTGACTTGGCTTGCCATAAAACACCCAACTGAATAACAAGGCTATTTTACTGCATAGAAGATATTAACTGCTAATAGATACATTTTGTAAAGTGTCATTGCCTTACAGTTCATATTAACCTGGCATGGCTGTGATCCACTAGAACAAAGATTTACAAGTTGTAACAGGTATAAGTATTTTAACATCCTGTACTGTCAACAGTGAAAGGGAAAATTCTCCATTATCTGATCACACCAGGCTGTTGCTTCTTATCACCTTGACTTGCACGGCATGTTGTCCCACCTCTCATTTTTAGCTTCCAGTTTTGTGCCCACTCACCACCACCCCACACATGACTTCTCTAGCTCCATCCAAGCACTCACTGCTCAGCTTGGATGCCAACTTGAATTTTAGTGGCAAGGGCAGAATGAGTTGCTTCTCTTTCTTGATAACAGGGATTCATTTCTCTGATATAAAATGCTGTTACAAGGCCAAAGTGGGGGTGAGCTTTTCAGAATCAAATCCAGCTAAGTAGCCCCCACAGCCAGCACTTTTTTTTGGCTCAGAAAAGAGAAGTAGTTGTCATTAAACAGCTCTCTATCCCTCATGTCTCTTCATATGGTTTCTCACTTGAGGCTTGCCCTGTCTAGTCAGTGGCCAACAGAATGAAAGGGATCAGCCAGATCAGAACCTGCCACATCTGCCCATAATACACCATATAAACACTGAACTTACAAAATGCTCCACTGCCTATTGGACCCAGAGTTACGACAGAAAGCCTCCCTGTGAGGTGTGACCTTGTTGTGCTGTTTGAGGCAGCTGAGCAGAGAGGACTCACTTGAACAGAGCAGGTCCAAACACGATGGCCAGGTTTTCCAGAGTCATGAAATTCACTGCACTGTAGGTTGCCACCTTTAACAGGAAAGCAGACAGGAACTGAAGAAGGTTTTGATGGGCTTTGGGCAGGCAGCTGAGCAATTGTCTCAGGTTCTCTATGCATTCTGTTGTGTTGATTTTGTGCTCTGGAGGAAAAAAAAAAAACAACCCCAAACTTATAACATAGGTATTCCTAATATATAAACACAATTTCATCACAGATACTAGATACAAGTAAGAAGGAAGGCTTTAAAATATGTTAGAACAAAGTGAAGAATAAATACGTCCCCAACAAGGATTTTGTACACTAAATTTTGACATATGCTTTTCACTTATGAATATTTAAGAACCATGGATTTTCCAGATATTGAGTTTTACACTCACTGTTTCTGATATTTTCCTCTTAAGGCAGAATCATCCAGCACTTGCTGCTTTCGTAATGAAATTGCAGTCAGGAGTCATGTACCTGAATCCTCAAAGCTGCCTTGAAAGACAGTGCAAGGTTGCCAGCCTTGACTCTCCCAAGAGATTTTACACATGCTGTATGATTCTCATTAGGAGGAATGAGAAACTGCAGCCTTTCAGCCCCACATCATCTTCATTTCCTGACTAATTGGTAGCTCTCAGACTCAAAACATCTTTGCTCTATAAATATGCAACTGCAGTTACACAAGAGATGCTTAAAATTCTAAATTGGGGATACTTAACATTTTCTTGGTTCTTATTCTTCAAGGAAGGGTAACAAGGCAGAAAATGGGTTCACAAACAACTCCATTTGATCAGCAGTTCCCTATCAGTGGGATAAAATCTCCTGGTTACTAGGATTGAGATGACAGTTCTGCTCAATAATTGGCAGCTGATGCTCAAATTTGCCACAGATCACCAGGACACATCTGCGTAGCTTTGACATTGCTTATGAGCAAATCATGCCCTTGAGGGTAATTTTAGCCCTAAAAAACACATTCTGCACAGGCCAAGGCCCATGGTGCTCAACTGATTAATGAGCAAAATGAAAAACGGGATGAAGAGGAAAAAATAACTTTAAAAAATAACAGTAAGGCTGTCCAGGGTAGGAAAAACAAGGTGCTCACAAAAGCCCCATAGGTTGTTCTGCTCATGAAACTGCTTCCTTTCTCTTTCTTTGTAAACTCCTACAGGGCACTTCGAACAGAAGCAGCCCCCAAAGTAACCCACAAAATCCATTTATTTGTCTCCAAACACCTGAAATTAGCTACCAAAATCACTGGGCAGGCTGAGAACAGAGCTCAGCCACTGCAGGCATGAGTGGGGAGCAGGCAGAGGGCTGTTGGGGTGCTCTTTGCATGCTGCTCCACACACTGCCGTCCAAGATTACAAGAGGACTGGAAAAATAAATGCTAACTTAAAACACAGCTCTAAATAAGAACAGTGATGTGCAGAAAAACCTCTTTTAACAGAGAAGGTTAAATAAAAAAAGAGGCTTCAGCTTGGAAAAGAGAGAAGTGAGGCAGTGGCTATATAAAGACACAAGCAGCATTATGGTGGTGGTTGCATTAAAACTAAAAATATTATCTCAGTAACTAGTATGGTATACAATTTAAAAAAGAAAGCATGCAGAGGAAGAGCTTTCTCAAAGAAAACAGGATAGGATTGCAGGATTCATTGCCACAGGAAGGAAGGGAACCCAAAAGACTTAATGAATTTTAAAAAGACTGCAGACAAGTTCGTAGATGCCTGGTCCCTCCAAAGCAATTAAACATCAGCTCCAGGTTAAGGAAACACAAAACCTTGTTTATAGAAAGTGTAATCAACACATTATCTGTCACTGTCAGAGAATGGACAGAAGCTTGGAAGGTGCCCGTTCTGTACCTTGGAAAGTTTTTAGCAAGCCAGAGCAAATATTGTCTGGAAAAACAGCCACTGGTAGTTCTTTCAGAAAGAGCTTCAGGAGACTGGCCACAGAATCAACATCTCCATCATTAATAAGGTCTACTTTTTCCCCTTGATTGTACTTCTGCCTCAATTCCTTGATTTTACTTGCTGAGCCACCAACCCGAAATATACCGACACGCTCCAGACCTGTGTGAGAAATGCAGAACAGTGAGCAGTGCTTGTTTACTTTACCACATCTTTGTGATGAGAACTGGAGTTCAAAAAGCAAGAGCTCCTTTAAGACAGCACAATAATTGTAAATAAGGATTTTTCCAGCATTTAGAGCTGAAAAGTAAAGCTTAAACAAAGACTATCAGTTTCCAGAAGACAACAGGAAAAATATGAACTTACCAAATACCTCCAGGTACTCCACCATCTGTGCCACAAGAGAAGGAACCCCACATTGCTTTGCATCCTCTACAAGTGTTTCCAGAGGAACACCAAATGTGCTTCCTTCTCTGCTGAACTGTAGCTCTGGTGAAACTTTATTTGTTGTGTGCCTTACTTGTATAGAGGAGAACGATTGCTGGGGAATAAAAACAGGCAAGTGGTAAACGGTGAACGGCTTTTGTTATTTTAACCTCCAAAGATCTACTACATGGGCAAAATCACTGTCTTCTTTGTAGCATCTTAGTACAGATTTTATTTCTACTGTATATTCTTGCTAATATTCTTCTGTAGAGCTGAGGTGAGACCTGTGATGGGGTAAACTCCAGTAAAGCCTCCTCACCCTACAGTCGGGGAAAATGGGCCTTGTGTTGAGGTGGATGGGCTGTTCAGGACAGTGAGGGGTCACCAGCCCTCAAAAGAGCCCCAAAAGTCAGGAAAAAGCTGACCCCCTGCTGGTGCACAGCCTTCCAACTCTATGAAACTTGTGAATTTCTACTTAATTCCTGAGGATAAAAAATGCAAGATTATGAAGGAACCTGAAGTGGAATTTAAGCGTCAGCCATGGCGCACGCCTCGGAAGTGGTTCCTTTCTGCTCACCCAGTTTTTCCAAATTTTTTACCCCAACAACTGGTGCAAAAGCATCAAAAAAAAAAAAAAATCACAAAAAACCTTGCACTTTTCATCCTGTCTGACGAAGGAAGCTGCTTTTTCCATCCTACAGGGCGTGGGCTGGGGGGTCTGTGGGCTCTGGCAGGGCCCTGTCCCTGAGGGCGGCTGAGGGGCTCTGTGAGGACGGGGCTGCCCCGGGCGGGCACAGCAGCACTGCGACACCTCAGGGCCACCTGGGGCTGTTTAAAAACATCTTTCCAAATAGATGCTCAGATACATTTAAAAATAAATATAATAACTATATATTTAATAATAATATTCCTCAGGAATATTTTAAAAAATGGGGAAATTCTGCCCGGCACCGTGAAAGGAGTTCTGGCTGCCCTGCCCTCTTTCCCACCTCCCCAAAGCCCCTTGCTTGCCATGGCCCACAGTAATTGCTGCATTCCACCCTCATACCTACCAGGCGAGGAGAGCACAAGTCCAAACCTGGATTTACCATTGCTGCACTAGGACTATTTAAACAGTACCTAAAGGGGATTTTAATTTTTTTTCTTTTTTTTTGTAGCATTATCTCAAACCAGCCTCTTTTTCAATATTTTTTATTACTATGTTTTCAGAAGGAAAAGGGAAAGATTTTCCTATGGGTTTGAAGCTGATCTGCCTTAGTGAAGCTGTTTTTCACACACTCTGCCTGCAGCAGAGCCATGAGCTGGAGCTCCAGGCCAGCCCTGCTGCCATGGCAAAAGCACACACAGCACTCAAAACACCCCAGGCCATTTTGCTTTTTCAACACATAGGAAAGCTTAGGCTGTGATGTTAGTGTTACAGCATGAATAGTTATCTAAAAAGAACAAATATCAGCATGTGCCAAACATATTTTACAGCATTTTTGTATATAAGCTATGAGGTGTTACAAAAAGCCTCTAAAATATCTGTGCACCACGACTGTAAATCCCTCCCTTTCCCCTCTCAGATGCAGCAGAGCCTTCTCAGAGAGAAGGAAGGAGTGAAGCAGCCAGATTTAAGTTGACTTACACAGATGGAAAGGGAGGCGCCCGCTCCCATGTTAGGCTGCAGCAGAGTGCCAGGGTTTCAGCTGTGCTGCTCCAAGACACCATCACCTTTCTTCCCCTGCACAGAGCCGTGCAGCCTGGCCAGAGCTCACTGCAGCCATGGGGCTGTTCCTCTGCAATTAACTCATCATGGCATAATTGCTAGGCATCACCTTAATCAGTGGTTTCCCTCCAGAGCCGGTGGAAGGTAGAAATTAACTCGTAGTAAAAGAGGACTCCTTGCAGCCAGCACTTCCCTGTGGAGGCACCTTGCACAAGCTGAGGGCTGAGTTACCACCAGGAGATGTTTCCATGGCACCTACCACACACAATGCCACAGCTTTCCAAGCCACACTGATCCTGGGCCTGATATTTACTCTTGAGTGGGTTTCTGCAGTGCAGGTTTGCAGATATTCCTGCTGCCCCTCCTGCCTGCTACAGCAGCATGGAAAATACTATGAGGTAGCCCTCTATATACACACTAAAGCCACTTTTTTATATAACACATACACAATCATTTTGGCCAACACATGGGCAAGGACCCATCCAATTATTTTAAAATATGAAGATGTAATTAAGCCTAAAACCCTTTATAGTTGTTTCAGATACAAAGCCTTGTCCTGGAAAATAAGTCATAAAGAAACAGTGTTGCAGTAAAATCTAGCTGGGTGAGATTTTTACACAAACTTGGTAGGTACACATGAAACAAAAGCAGAACACACAAGGCACAAAAAAGTAGAGGTGCTGAGCAAGACCCCCTCGGTGGAGCACTGGAAAAGCAGGAGTTACTCCCAACACCACACTGGTACAGCACAGACAGCAAAGATAGCTCCCTCCACCTTAGCAGAAAGAATACCATTTAAAAACTAGTGCAGAATTTTAGCCCTCTTACCTCTCCACAAGATCCCTCTATAAGGTTTGAAAAGTGCTGTGGCTTAGGGCTTCCTTCCTCTACCTCTGGAGCTGGCCCCAGAAAAATCCACATCCTCCTCACCACTCCTCAGCCTGACGGGTCTCTGCAAACAAGCTCCACCTGTGCCCATCACCACAGCTGTGGCTATTTATCCTGTTAAAAATGCTGTGCCCATCACCACAGCTGTGGCTATTTAACCTCTTAAAAATGCTGTGCCCACCACCACAGCTGAAGCCATTTATCCTGTTAGAAATTCTGTGCCCATCACCTCAGCTGTGGCCATTTAGCCTATTAAAAATTCTGTGCCCATCACCTCAGCTGTGGCCATTTAGCCTGTTAGAAACGCTGTGCCTACCACCACAGCTGAAGCCATTTAGCCTGTTAAACTTTCTGTGCCCATCACCACAGCTGTGGCTGCTCAGCCTGTTCAAGCTGCTGGGCCTACAGGAGGTCCTGGTGCTGATGGTGCTGTACCCCAACACTGCTAAATACGAGTGACAGAAGAGAGAAGCAAGTGTGAGTGCCCTGTCACAGCAGTGTGATGCTCTGTGCTCATGGCTGAGGGCACAGGGGGCATTTTGGTGTGACATCCCCTCCCTGCTGCACTCAGCTCCTCTGCCCTGCAGCCTCCCTGCCCTCAAACCCTTAATTGCTGTTTGCAGGAGCACCAGCAGCTCCCCCACTTTCGCTGGATCCCTTTGGGACAGACCAAAGCACTCGGAGTCACCTTAGCCATGCCTGTGAGCCTGCAGAGAACTGCACTCTGCAGAGAAACACATCACAAAGAGGCCTGTGCAAAGCCTACAAAATGAAACAAAAAAATGTTCAACTCTCTAACTCTTTGCTACCTGCCCCACAGTACATATTTCTAATTCACATTCTGATTTTCCATCTTACTAGGTGCCACAGGAGCCATCCTGCTGACACGTCACTCCTCCCTGCTTCAGCTCAGCGTGTAAACTGTAGGCAAAACTAAAAATATTATCTTTCAAACAACAAATTCTCCACCTGAGCAGCAAACACAAAATTTATCTGTTGACTCATAACAAGGCAGCAGCCACTGCAACCATCCCCTTGGTCTCGGCTGCTCCTGTGACTCCAGCTATTGAAGAATTCGCTTCCAAGTGCTGCCTGCCAGCTCGGGCAGGGCTCCCGGAGGATGCAGCAGCTAGAGGGCACACGAGCCTTGCAGAGAGGGGGTCCTGCAAGCCCCCCTGCAGGCAGGCAAGGAGCCCGACCCTGGGCAGGGTTTTCCTTTCACACCAAGCAGCTCCGAGCATCCCTCCGGATGATTTCTCCTCGCATCGCAGCTGTACAAAAGAGGAGGAGGCTGCAGGCAGCGCAAATTAAGCATATAACTGCTCACACTGCGTAGCTGAAATTCCAACCCTTCCTCCACAACCTCTGGATCAAAGTCAGCCCCTGCAGGACTTCAGCTGTATGAAAAGGATGTGTGGTGCTTTGAGGAGCCACCCTGACTTCAAGGGGCACGTCTAAATGAAAAGCAAAGCTTTTGGTCTCGCAGCACCCTGCTGCCCAGGGAAAGGCTTGTGAGGAAAGGCACTGCCCCAGCCTGGCTGTGTGAGGGGCTGGCCGAGCACCAGGGGCTGCCTTTGTACTCTCTCCGCTGGGGCCACTCCTCCAGCTGCTGAATGGGCCACTTGTGAGGGTTGCTGATGTTTCAAAAGGATAGAGAAAGGATAAACACGAAAGGAAAACAGAAAAGTTTAGTTTTGCTCCTCAGAGAACCAGGTTTTTACAGCAGCGTTTGGAACAGCAGGATCCCTGTGGGAGAGGGCAGAGGTAAATCCGCTGTCAGCAGCAGTAAAAAACAATAGCAGCAAGAAAAATAATTAACCGAGGCTTCATGGTTCATTGAAGTTTTCCTTCAAAGCTGCAAGCAGCCTGCTCTGTAACTTGGTGATCTGTGTCTCAGCTTCAGGAGTCTCCAAGCATCCAGGCAAGGAGGAAAGCAAGCCCAGGAGCTGAGCAGGGAGTGCGTGCCCCCAGGGATGTGGTGTGGACAGTCCTGCACGGCCCACACCCAGCTGGAGAGGCTCTGCTGGCTCTGGATTGGCAGCAAACACTGGGGCAAGCAGCGCTGCTGATGGCAGCTGCAGGCTTTGGGGAGGCACTGTCATGCTGTGATACATCAGTTGCACCACCTCAGCCTTGAGAACCCTTGGGAGCTAAGCCCATAAAAGCATCCCTGAATTATCACGAAGAACAGTCTGGGATGATACACATGGAGATTCTGTCAGACAAACCTGTATTACTGGCTTTCAAAGCAGGTCTTCATCTCACACACAGCATTTGTATATTTTATCCCAATCCACCAGGAGCCACTGTAAACAGTAAACGTGGTAAATCCTGGAAATTTGCACATTTTATGGACCTGATAGATAAACTATAGGGCTTCTCAAGCAAAAGGCGAAAATAGAAATAAGAGCTACAACCAAGACAGAAAGTAGACATGGAAAAATGCATTTCATATTAGGTAATCATTGGCAAGAAATGAGGCATCTCTCTCTCTTGATTACTACAGTATCAATATAAGTTTTCCTACATTTTAGCTGGTAAAAGTCATAGCAGAGACGTAAGGACTGGTTGCCACACATCCTTCATCACAACAATCTGATTGCCAACCGTGCCTGCTCGCCAAGTTAAATTATCAGCAAGGAAGAGTTGCTGTCCTGACAAGAAAGCAGCTCTCCCCTGCTGCTACTTGCACTGCTTTTTGCTGTGCCCATGGTGAGGGCACACAGGCCACAGCACCTCCTGCCAGGCGAGCCCTTGTCAGCCCAGCAGCGTCCCCTCCGGCTTGATTCCTGCTCACGGCTGCTCAGGTGGCCTTCTCTGGAAACGCCAGAAGACAGAGAAGGGTGTGCCTGCAGAGCCAGGGCCAGCCAGGCATGGGGGAGCTGCCCCTTCTCCACCGCCAGGCACACACGAGTGCAGAGCTGTGCCTGAACACATATCCCTGAGTCACAGCAAGGCTCCTTCCACTGGAGACACTGCACCTGGCAGCCTGGGAGCTGCTTCTCTCTATCTGAGCCCATCTCTGGCAGGGGGTGTGTTGGTGTCCCGAGGTGGCTCAGCTGAGCTGGTTTCCAGGCAGCTGAACTACAGGCATGTGGAGAACTGCCCAATGAAACAGTGGGAGGCAAATGCTCAGACTGCTTGCTGGCCCTATTTTCTTTTTTTTTTTTTTTTTCTTCCCAGCCCATTAAACCTTCTAGCATCATCTTTTTTTTTAAAGGCTTTTGAAAAGCCTGCAGAAAGCTGCACAATTCCTTGGCAGTTTTGTGGAACTGAAAGTGACTGGCAGGCGACAGATCAATAAAAGCCAATATTCCTCTCTTGGAGTGAAATGTCATGAAGGTTGTTTTGGAGCCTGCCTCTCTCTGCTTCCTGTTTTGAATCTCATTTTCTTCCTCTAATCTCCACCTGGCACTTAAACCTCTTCATTTTCTTGATGCTGTTCCAGGGAAAACAAGTCAGCATTCAAAGTGCAGTATTGCTTCATTATCTAAAGGCGCTATCATGCTGTTGCTGCTAAAGAGCAGAACACCAGCAAAAATAGCCACAAGCTGAAAACTATTGTAGTGAGGCAAGTAGAGCTCTTTTTCAGGCCCTGCAAATTATTTGAACTCTGTGTTTCTATTATATTTCTGTCTATATCATGAAATTGGCTGATTCCAGGTTAATTCCTCCAAGAAGCAGAAAGATGAAAAACGCAAAGGAACACAGAATTTTTGCAATCATGGTTTGCTCCTTGCTCCTTGACAATTTGATGGCAGCAAATTGTCTGCTCATTTTCAAAGGGAATTTGAAATGTTGGATTAGTTTCAGCAAAAGTTGCAAGCACCAGGCCAGTTTCTGCATCCCAAATCATCCTCCCAGGAAGGCAGACCTCCCAGAGGCTCCATCCACAAACTGCTGCTGGTTTCTGACAGCTCCCCACAGCTGAAGGGAGACTCAGCTTCCAGCTTCAGCTCCAGACAGCTCATGGGGTATTAATCTCTTGCTGAAGCAATTATCTCTGGCACCATATGCCACCATTTTTCATAAATAATACAGTTTCAACACAAAATTGCCTCTTTGAAGGGCTGTAAAGAAGTAAGACGGGATTAGTCCTTGCCTCCTCTCTGGCTCTAGCTTGCACAGCACCTGAGGTGGGGATTAAAAAAAAGAAAATAAAAAGGAGGAGTACACTCAGCAAAGGCATCCTCTTGCACCATGGACACTGCCCTAGCCCATATAAAAGTCAGGCACAGGCAGTTTTTCCTTTGTAGTTCTCCAATGGCATAGAACCACTCCTTACTGGTTCATTTCAAGAGTTGCTCCTATTATGTTCAATAAACTCTGCTTTATGCAGTCTTGTGATACTACTTCTTGAACAAAATTAGAGAAAACTCAAAGAAAGACTCTCAAAATGCAGACCTTTCCCCCCCAGAGGAGCTGAGATGCCAGCAGCATCTCCATCAATCTTCCCAGTTTCAGATATGATAAAACCCTATTTGGAGTTATTCAGTATGTCATATGAAAATTCAGGTCTCCTGTTTCTAAAGCAACAAGGTAATGGTCTGCTCAGGGGGAATCTCTTCTTCCCATCTCCCTCTCCCAGGAATCTTTTTGGTAGCTAAAATTCCTACACCCAGAAGAGTGACTTCTTAATCATTTCATATCATGGATACACCAGGGAGGAACCAGATTGTCAAACCTACTCTCACAAATATATTTTTTGTTCCCTACTTGTTCCCAGTACCTCCACATGACTCTGTTTAACTTGAAGCAAATGTTATTTAATTAAGCATTTTTCTGATCTCTTGCACAACCTTGTACAAAGCATTTATTGTAATTCACAGAATCTGAGAATACTACTCCAGATGATTTCAGTTATCCCAATTTGGGAAGATGGTCCCCCAAGTAATGCAAAGCAGGGAAACAGCCACTCCAACCCAGGGACATTTTAATTAAAAAGCAAAGTAATTGGATTCCAATGAAAGGCAGCATGACCTAATCCAACCTGATATGCCTCTCACATATCAAAATTTAAAGTTAGAACCACAAAAACCCACACAATTTAGATACAATCTGTAAATACAGAGTTGGTCAGAGCACTGGCCATTTACAGAACAGGGTGTAGGTATTCATCTTGTTACTCAGCTGCATCTAGTCTCTGCTGTTAATCACTGAAAACGTGTTTACTTTTCAACATGAGCTCTGTGTGACACAGGAAAGGAGAAAAGAGGTTAGGCAGATAATTTTGCAGCCTGCAACGAGAGAAACAAGGGAGGAAAAGACATTAATTTGAATTAAGTGAAATTGAGTTTGCAAGTTTAACTGTGACCAGGTTGGAGCCAAAGGCAGAGGAGAGGAGCATTTGCTGCAGTTCCACTGCACAGGGCCACGGCTGCACAGCAGCTCCCACAGGAACTGCCCTGAGTCCTTCCCAGCCATGCAGCACACTGCAGCATGGTGTGCCAGCAGTTACACCTGAGCTCACACCACAGAAACATCCAGCTGCTCTTGGGGAAATAAAAGAAAAAAGCATTTTCAGAGGTGCTGTGGGTGCATTTACAGCAACGCGCCCACAACAATGCAGCTGGAAGCCTTAAGCAAGCACTTTGACTGGCAGGAAACATAAAACTATGGCCTGGAAAGCCACTGTACCCAACCCCTGTACAGCAGCATGGGGACTCAGTCAGGAATGGGCTCAGGGCTCACTGAGGCACACAGTGAGCCCCTGAGCATTCCATGGTGCTCCTTGCTGCACACCAAGTGAGCAGACTGGAGTGGGCTGCATGTTCAGCTTCACACTCCAGCCATGTGCTCTCCTCCCCCTAAAAACTGCAGCAAACACAGCACAACACCTGCACCTGACACAGGAGAGCCAGGAGAAGAAAGCACAGCAGGGAGAGCTGCAGGATCTGCCCTGTCAGCTCCTCTTTATCAGACATGCATAAGACTCCTTTTCCTCAGCAGATGACGCCTTGAGCATCTGCAGAGTAGAGAAATCTGTGTACATACCAGTCATATTTTATTCTCTTTATATAGCTCTGGCCAAGAATTTCAGCAAGTTGCTCATTTCAGATATCTGGGCCTCTAGTTTCTGAAAACATGAAATGGCACCAGGGCTAATAAAGTCTGCTTGGACTGATGTGACTATTTAACACTAATGAAAAATGCCCAAGCAAGCAAGTACTACACACACTGAACGCAGCTGGTTAAAGCTGACCAATAAAGTTGTTGTAAGAAGCTATGGACACTCTAAAGAAAACCAACATAAGATGCTGTTGTAGAAAATGTGAGGACATCCCAAATGAGGACATAGAAGAAAGGAGTCAAGCATTTCCCACAGAGCCATGGGAGTGACAACAAACCAGGAACAGCAGGTACTCTGAGAAACTTGAAATCACTGTTGTGGTAGTGAGCCTAAACTAGAGGATCTTTAAAGGTCCCTTTCAGGTAAAATCATGCTCTGATTTAGTTCCTGCAACAAAATCATTGCATGATAGAGAACGGTTTAAGTTGAGCATGTGTGTATCACCTCTGAACTGTTTTGATTGCTTAAAAGCAAACATTTAAAAGAACAAATATCTTCATCCAAAACCAGAAAAAATAATTTTGTAATTTGAGAGCATATTGACATACCTCTAAAGACTGTTTCTTATATAGAGACTGACAAGTCTTTAACTTCACTCTTCAACTTAATTGAGTCTACAGCAAAGCATCACTGAAATGAGTCCTCTGAGTTTAAGTAATTCTGTTTCATAGGAAATCAACTTTTTCTACTTTCTCTGTCCTGTTCAACTGGATTTCTGTATAATTTCTAATTTTGCCACTTTTAATCTGACTGGTATTATGCTCAGCTAAACATATTCACCATATATGTATGTGAAAGGCCCTCCTGAATGATCTGAAGTGAAACATCTCTCCAATAAAAAAATACCTCCATGTCAGTTTAATGCTATGCAAACATCTCCATCAATTTTTATAGCCCTCACTCAGCACATTGTTCAATGTCAGGGCTGGATGCAGGAATCCAGGATCAGCATGATGTAGACAAATTAACAGCCACCAAAGGAATGTAATCTCTTTCTACAGCTAATGATAAAGCCCATCAATTCAGCAAGGCACAGAGTACACTCTAAATCTAATAATATTTCACAGTTTCATTTGTCTTGTGTTTCAGCAACTATGATAAACTTTCATAGGATCTGCAAAGAGGTAGATAAATGTTCTATTCATGACTGACTCCACAGTAACTGAATAATTTATGCAATAAACAATAACTTTATCTTGTACAATAAAGAGTAATTACTTAAGCATCTGATTCCATCTGTTCCAGATCTATTTGTCAGGGACTATAAAAATCAAGATGGCAGAACTGTTTACCTACCTCTACCTACTCCTATCACTCGGTCAATGCTGATTACCTACTTTTCAAGCAAATAAGGCACAGATTATCACATTGCACCTGTCCTGCCACCTTCTAAAATACATTTAACCCTATGGGTTCATTATTTGAACGAAGCATGAAGACAGAAGGAAAGGCTCTCAGATAAAATGTAAGTTCCAGCATCTCTGGAAATATCTTCTTGGAAAGGAGCCCTGCAAAACTAGAACAGGAAAACCAAAACATTAAAATCTTGGGTCCTGTTTACCAGTTAAAGACAAGATAAATAAAAGCACAGTGCTCAGCATGCTGGGGCAAGGAGTCCTAGCACATATTGCTTGCAGTGGCAAATAAAATTCTTTAACAGTCAGGGCTCTTTCCTCACTGCTGGGTAGGGTTACATCAGGAAACTGTTACAGATCACTAGTCAGATTTCCACACATATCAGGCTGCCTAATAATAGACTCCATTTCCATTGCAAGAGTGTGCTACATACCACCTAATCATTTGCATTAATTCCAGCTGCATTTTTTCAGACCAACCACTAATTCAACATCAGTTTCGTATTTAAAGGACTCAGAAAGTATTGTTGGCAGGAAGTGAGCTTTTAAAAGAAGAATCTGAAGGCATACATGCCCTGATCATACCCAGGATATCCCCACAGTTTCTTTAAGATGTGTAAAACATGGTATTACTTTTATATTCATGTGATGAAATATGACTACAGCTGCCATAAGAGCATATAAAATGGGTGCAAATCCAAATCAGATACCCAGGACTCCAATTTAGGACTGGAGTTGCATTTATAGCCATCCAGAATACTCAATATTCTTTCTACATGCATTGAATAAGCAAATCAGGAGGAAATCAGTGTACCTGTACCCACATGGTACGCTCAGCTGACAAATGGAAGGAAAAAAAATAAAGTGACAAACTAACAGCATCTTTGTCATGTTTTAATACAAACAAACATAAGTGAATCCCAGAAAGTCAGCAAAAACTCTTTGAAGCCAAGCTGGATTTTCCTGCCTTGGACCAGAGGAGGGAACATTTCTGCACGTAGGTCTGCCCCACTCAGATGTTGCATCCCTCTTGCCTAATGAGGTGTGCAAACACAGTAACTCTGCACAGCACTTCAACCCCACACATTGCTCCTTACATGC
Organism: Melospiza georgiana; assembly: GCF_028018845.1. Taxonomy (NCBI): domain Eukaryota; kingdom Metazoa; phylum Chordata; class Aves; order Passeriformes; family Passerellidae; genus Melospiza; species Melospiza georgiana. The sequence continues at coordinate 8,955,088 of NC_080437.1, read as the reverse complement.
CTGGCTTCTACCTTGAGAATTATTAATGAGCCAGAATCACATCACACACTTGAAGCCCACAGCACTGCTGAGAACTACTGGGGCATTTGCAGGCTGTAGGTCAGGGCTCAGAGCTTCCACCTCACCCGAGCCTTGCAACACTCTCCGCAAAACGTCAAGGCTGCAGCGAGAAGCCAGAGCGCACAGGACGTGCCACCCGTGGAGAGATTTGTCACTGCTGTGCAGACACAGCCTTGGCACGAGAGCAGATCTGTGAGCAAAAGCCACTGCACAGGGCACACGGGGCAGGGCAGAGCCAGCAGAGTCACCCTGCCTGTGCTGGAGCACCTGCCTGGCTCAGAAAGCTTTCATCATCACACGGCGTTCCCCAGCCACGCCAGCCAAACCCAGCAGCACGCAGGGCTGGCCTGCAGCTACAGAGACAAGAGGTTCCGAGGGCTCTCTCTCACTGACTCGTTTGGTGCTCAGGTGTTGCAACTCTTTCCCCATCAGCTTTCTCTGAACGTCTTCTGCTAGCCCTCCCCCATGCTTTTTCTTGCTCTCTGGTACTGCCTTTTCTCCTTGCTATATCCGTTCCTAAAAAGGACAGCTGAGACATCATTGCCGTCACAATTTCCCCTTTTTAATCAGGTCTGCCTTGTTAACACCCTACAAGCCCTAATAAGCTTTCTGCAGCTGCATCAATCCACTCAGCTGTGGTTGTGCAACAAGAGAGGCCCCCAGGACCAGCAGAATTTGGGTGCCTTGCTTAGAAACACTCACCTGTGGGCTTCAGTGAGCGTCTCTCCAACCCTGATAAAAAGATTATGAGCTTGCATAACCAAGTCAGCATTTCCTTTCATGGTTTCAACAATCACATTTATTCCTTGGTTTTAAAAGGTTTTGGTTCAACAGTTTTATAAACAGGCTTCACAAAATGTGCAGTATTTATAAACATGGTTCTTAGTCGCAGTGGTAATAAGAATCTTTACTTTCGTCATAATGTTCATTTCAGTTTTACAACACAAGGTTGATTGTTTCCCCTCTTCTCCCTCCCACAATTGGCACTTAATCATAAACTGGAGAAACTTTAAAAAGAAAAAAAAGTTAATCTAAGCATGAAGTTAAAAGCACCTTGCCACAGTATTACATTTTAATAAGGCAAATTCTTGGTTTGTAAAGCCTAATTGTGCAACTTGGAGACCTATGGAAGGAGGCAGAAATGCCAGCCTTCTCTTATAAAGAAGAGGCCTTCATTTTTGCTTTAAAGTGTTCACCCCTCCATACCAACCCCCCTTAAAAAAAGTACAGCTGATAATACAGCAGGAACACCCCCTTTACAGGGTGAAAGGAAATTACAGTAGACAAAGGCTGAAAACACGGTGCATAGTACACAAAATAAGACTGTTTTTAAAAATAACATTAAAAAAAAAGAAATAGAAGAAGAAAAAGAAACTGAACAACAAGCAACAATGGAATTTTTCTAGTGGAAAGAGGATTTGTGGGCTTCATAAATAAGTGGAAAATTACTAAAATACTTTGCTATATAATATAAAAAGGCGCAAAGTGTTTTCCAGTTGTCACCTAAGCGTTAGATGCAACTTTGTAGGAGTAAGTATTTGGAGGCAGCTTGGAGCTCTGATTGGTGCAGGCATTCCAGCAGGGCAGTGCTGCCAAGAGCAGGAGAAATCCCCCCAGCAGGACACAAAAGCCACTGAAGTAGAAAGCAGTGTTGTACTCCTGCGTCCAGTCGTAAAACCAGCCTGGGAGTGGAATAAGAGAGAAGCTCATCAGTGAAATGCAACACAGCACTGGCAACATAGAAAAACAACAATTAAAAACCACTCAAACAACAAAATAAAATTTAAATTACATAGGTTGAATCTAAAATGCTGTTTGACCTCTTAGACATGGAATGTGTGTTCTCCCAAAGACAAATCATGAACATAATCAGCTAAACAGCTTTTATTTTTTGTTGCAGATTTTGATTTCATCTTTCCATTACTATTAGACATGCAAAATTCTGTCTGGTTGTGACAAGCTCATGTTCAGTTTATATCCACACCTTGCCCTTACCTACAATTGGTGGTCCGAGGCTGTTCCCAAGTCCAGCAAAGAACATCAATATCCCATAGGCATGAGTCAGTTTCTCAATCCCCACAGTCTTTGTTGTTACATATGGAAAAATTGACCAGTTCCCAGTCAGAAAACCCAAAATCCCAGAAAGCATCGCTAATGTAAGGTAACTTTTGGCGAATGGAATTGCAAACAAGGCCACTCCTGTCATTATTAAGGTAGTTACATAGAGATATAAAGTGTTAACCCACTTAAAATCTGCCAGTATTCCTAAAATAAGTTTGCCAACAGTCGTCATAATGCCAATAATGGAAATAAGGGGCATGTAATAGTCATCTTCACTAATGTTTGCACTTCTTGCTACATCTTCCATGAGCAGAGAAGGGGGAAATCCACCAATATCAAAGAGCAAGATGGCAACAAAGAGAGCTGAAAATACTTTGTTCTTGAAAAGAACCATGGTCTCCTTCCAGTAGGTCAAATAGAGCTGCCACTTCCTCTTGGCGAGTTGCTTGCAGAAGTTTGTCTGTTCTACAACCTTCTTCTTGTAAGTGTCTTTCTCATTTACGTTTATTGAGCTCAATGTGTTCTTATTCAAAATGCTATCCTGTTTGCAGTCAGGCACATTGTTCACAGATTTTTCATCAATATAGCCCTTTTCAAGGATGCTAATGTTTTCTTCTACAGTCTTTTCCTTTTCATGGTAAACAAAATATTGATCTGGGACTTTGTCTACAAACATTTTCTCTGGTGGAGGAGAACTGGATGATTCCAAAGGTCTCATTAGGCTGCCACAGGCTAATATATTTAGAGACAGGGCACCAACTATTAGCAGACACCCATCCAGTCCATACAGCTCAATAAGCTCTCTTTGCAGTGCTGCATATATAAAGAGTCCAACACTTGAGCCTATAAAAGAAAAATAAGTTTGGTTTAAACTGAAGAACCAAGACCATTCCTCAACTCTAACAAAATTCCACAATTCAGCAGCTATGAATACAGTGCCACAGGAGTGGTAATTCATTTGTGCTCCTCTCTCCCAAGTTTAATGAACCAGTAAATCATCATTCCTCCTGAAGTTACAGTTCCTTTGTTGAGTAGCAACAGCACAAAATAAATCTCCCAAAATATCTGAACACTTTGTGACAAATAACACTAGCTGACGCTTCATAAACAAGTAGGATCAATACTATATCTGATTAAAAACATCAAAGAACTGTTAAGCCACTCTTCTGCCCTGCTCTCATACACATGTATCCCTTCAGGTACCATTTTGAGTTCGCACAGTTAGAATTTCCCACTCCAACATTTTTCCCTTCCTCCTCCCAGGCAGAAATGGACCAGGAGTTCACCAAGACCCCTCCTAGAAGCAGCCCTTGACTGCCTGGTGTTTTAGGGGCAGGGTTTGCCAGGTGGGAGTTTATCCCAAAGGCATTTCTGAAGCTCTACAGGACTAAGCATGCACATGTGGCCATTCAGAAGAAAACACTGAAGAGCGAGAAATTACTAGGAGCACAAGCATTTAATGCAATCCCAGTAATTTAAAGAAAAGGCTCTTTGTTGAAGTGAGGACATATCCATTTTAACTAGTGGGTGTCCTCTCACAGACACAGAACATTGGTCTTCAAGTCAATTTATATGACAAACTTTAAAATTATTTGCTGAAGACTGTCTGGTGCAAACAGAGGAAAAATCAATTACAAAATCTATGCTTGTTTTGCCTTCCAGGTTCTGAAATTAACCAGGGCACAATAAGATCAGGCTTTAAGGCAACCCACCTGGAATGCAAAACAAAGCCACTGGAAATGATCCCAAGGAACATTTCTCTAGAAGCTCCTCTTCACTCAGCTTGTGTGGATGTGGTATTAGTGTCTCACACCACTGACTACACTGATCCGGTGTCTCCTCACTGACAGCTGCTCGAGCAAAGAGGTCAGAGCAGGCGCCCCATGGCACACAGAAAGCAAGGCATGGCACAGGAGCCATCTGTAACCATTCCTACTCAGGCCACTAAAAACTGTAGAGGTACAGCTAATGTGAGGTAGTGGTGATGCAGCATTTGTATCCTGCATCTCCAATCTCTTTCTCACCTCTGATCCTGGGTAAGAACAAAGAGGAAAAAGAGGATCTATGGAATGTTTCCCCTTAAGATCTGGGGCACACAGCCCAAGCTACCTGAGTCTGTTTTCAGTGAATATCCTTTCCTCATCTATATTGATGGCCCATACATAAACTTGCAAGTTAGTTACTATTGTATCTGAAGCCTCAGTTTTTCCCTTCATTGCTACTGATATTTTTATTTAAGAAAGTAGTAACTTTCTTAAGTTACTGAGAAAAACATAATCTTCTGGTTTTTATTGCCAGGGTAAGGATGGCTGCATCAGAGCTGACAAGCTGGAGAGAATGACAATTGAAGTCCTACCTGTTGAAATCAGCCCAAGTGCGAGGCCTCTGCGTTTGTCAAAATACTGGCACGTGATGGTGACTGTTGCAGTGTACAAAAGGCCACATCCAAGACCTGCATAAAAGGAGGGAGATATAAAACATGCTACTTCCTCTAGGAATGAATGCCCTTTGTTATCCCCCAGGTGATGCCATGGTGTGCCCTGGGTACTGAGGTACCTTTAACCCTGCTCAGCACTGTCCCACCTCCCCGTCCCTGCTGCTGAGCAGGCTGGCTTTGAGGAGCTCCAGCTGAGCTCTGTGCTCTGTGGAAGGGCCCCAGGGCTCTGAGCCCAGGGCTGGGCAGAGCTGCCTGCCCGTGGCACGGTGCCCTGCTGGCCACAGAGGTGCCCAAGTGCCTGACACAGTTAACTTGATCAGCCACCCACGGCAGCACAGAGGGCAGGTCACCACCTGCTCTCGTGCCTCCAGCGCAGCATTTTGTGCTCAATCCAGTTCTGGGCAGAGCGGCACTGCTCCCTAATGATCCCTAATTTATCAAATTAGAATGAGTATGTGACAGAATTCCAGAAGAGATATTATTCCCTTAAGATTGGCATTTCATGCCAGCAGAAGACTTGTTCGATTCCAGCCCTTGGGTAAAACCTCAGCTTCTCCATCTCTAACAATTGTGTCAACAGAGGATAAACTGTTTTCAAACCCTCATGAACATTTACATTGTTTTTATCTTTTTTCATGGTAACAGCCTGCCCAAAAGTAAAGCATTCCTTGATAAATAAAGTCCCAGACTACCACTGCCTCTATGAATCAGTTTCCCATTTCATATTCATAAACCAACACTCAAAATAATGAACACTAATTCTCAAAATGAAGGGAAGGTATTTCTGGAACAGGCTGTTACCATGTTTTTATCATGGTAACAGCCTGCCCATGCAACATCCCTCCCTGCCCAAAAATGAAGTATTCCTTTGTCTACCATTGTCTCCGTGAATCAGTTTCCCATTTCATATTCATAAAACAACACTCAAAATAATGAAGACTAAATGAAGGGAAGGTGTTTCTTACCAACAACTATCCCATATGAAACATAGAGGAAGTATATGTTAGGTGCAAAACTGCTCATCATGAGGCCCCCAGCCACCATAAAGCCACTGAAGATAGCTACAGGTCTTGCTCCAAAAGATGATACACATATACTGCAGACAGGACCTAGAGGAAAAAAACAGGAAAAAGCATTCCAAGTAAACACCAGCACCAGGAAGAACTTCTAAAAAAATATCAATCTGTGGAAATGTTTCTTATGATAACTATTTACATGTATAATTATATTAGATAACAATTCAGAGTACTCATTTTCACAGGGTTCTCTAAAGCAGTTATAAAAATATTCATGGTCAGGCTAGCAAAATTTTTCTCAAGGAGAAACTGAACATCAAGGCCATGAAAGGGTCATTGGGCTGGGAGGGAAAGAGCAAGGGAAACATTCCTTACACATAGGGAGATCCAAAACATACTGGACTGTCACCACAGAACTTAGGTGCACAAAGTTTCTGAAAAGAATCTTCATCTTGAAACACAAAACCAAGGCAGACCATCAGCCAGGCCTTAAGCAAGCAGGTATTTTTTGCCAGAGCACAAAACCTGTGTTTCAGAAACACAGTATCTGTATTCATCTTGGTATGTGATGTATGAAACTAGAAAGGAAAGGCAGTCACTGGGCATCATGGTCACAGCAAGAATGCCACCTGGTGCTTACACAGAGGGAACCTCTGCTGGCATCCCAGGCAAGGATAAGCATCATTCTTCCCTGATTTTTGAGGGAATTAAACAGAACCCTTTACTACCTATCTCTGCTCCTCCTGTGAAATTACAGAAAATAAGTCACTTACGGGGAGCAGCCATAACAACATTCAAGTTCACTCCTCAATACTTCTCAGTTCTTAGCTCTCAGCTCTTCAAAGCAAGAACAAAAGTGAGGCAGAATTCACACCCTGCCTCTATTCAGCCAGTTCTCTCCTCACAGAAATTGTAGAACAAGCACTTATTCTCAGCTGTGTGACCTGGAATACATCTTTTAGTCTTAAGTAGTGTGCAAGTTTGGTGCCCTGCATAAAGAATCAACCAGCAAGGGACTTGGCTTGCAAAGACAATTTATCTGAAACTCAAACCTTCACACATAAACTCAGATGTTAGCCTCATTTCTAAACTCAGCAACTTTGAGATTAGAAGTTAGATGCACAGATGAACGCCATTATTTAACACAAACAAACAAAACCACCTCACAACATCTGCACCTCATGTGAAGGGATGCACACACACACGCCATGGTCGATTCAATCTGCACAAGCAGTAATTTTGGAGTCTGCCATTTGCCAAGGTTAGTGCTCCCTGAGTCACAGGACAGATTCCCAGCAGATGGGAGGTGAGCCCAGAAAGGTGATACGAGGTAAACACTTGGAGCCTGGGGATGGTGCTTGCCTAGGTTTGTAGACAGAAGAGAGCAGCTGGGAATGCAGGAAAGGTTTTCCTGTGGTTGCCAGCCATGGGACAAGCAGTTCAGGCAGGCAGGAGCAGGGATTTGTCAGCAGGTGAAATGATCCTCACAGACAAGGCAGGCCAGAACTTTTGCCCTACATTAGAGCTATCTGCCCAGGGAACATAAAGGGGGGTGAGTCTGAGCTGGGGCTTATCCAGGCAAACAGAGTTACAGAGGAATCAAGAAAATATTCCAGGAAAGAAAGGTTTAATTGGATTTTGGAAGCAATGAAAAAGGAAGATCTAAGCACTTACTGCTTCTCAAGAGTCAGCACACTGTGGGAACGAAAGCTGGCCACCATAACCTGGGCAGGGTAACATGCTGAGAACAAAGGCTAAGAGCATTGCTGATTCTTAGAATTAATTACTAGAACTGGCAAATTAAGATTGGTATGTTTCCTAAAACCACGGGATTTAAAAATGAACAAAGGATTGACTCTGTATTGTATAAAGAATTCTTCTACACTAAAAGAAAATAAAGTAGTGTTAACATAATACAATTAAGCAGAGGAATTTGCACTCTTTCTATTCTTTATTTCTGACCTACTACCTTGCTAAAACACACAGCACTTCCCTTCCACCTGCTCTCTATATTTGGACACAGCTACTCTCAGAAGGTGTCTGTCCAGTCTGGGGTGGTGGTGCTGGTACAGACATCACTGATCCCTGCTAGAGCATCCCAGGTGAAACTGGACCCTCTGACCCCAAGCCAGAACAAGACAACAGAGCTGAAGGATGTGGCTTCATAACCTGACAAGGACATCTCCACTGGAGCATGAACAAAAGCATCCCTGACAAGGCCCAAGGAGATGCTCTTCCAGCCTCTCTGCTTACAAAATCTAATCCCAAAGGAGAACAAAGAGCACAAAGACATCTTTTCACTCTGACATGGAAAACAACCTGCACAAAAGTGAAGAACCTGCTCCAGAGAGCTCGGCATTAATCTCCCATCTCGCACAGCAAGACATCTGGCAACTCAGCAACAGCCCTGTTTATAAGAAGGAGTGCCACTGTAAACATTAAAATAATTATTTTAGGTCCCCAAGTTGAGCAGAGAACAGCTCCATCTTCCCATTCACACTAGGCACGACTTTCACACTCATCACACTGCTAGAAAATCAGTCACAAAAAAAATCCCCTGGATTTTCAAATGCTGCATCAAAGCCAGCATCTTTGTCCTTTCCTGCCTCCTTGCATTGCTTCCCCTTCCCTGTTTCCCATAGCACTGGCATTTTCTTTTACACCAGGCACAGCACCTTCAGTTATCACCACAGTATTTGCACAAGAATTGACTGTACACAAACTTGTCATTCTTTACAAATATTTGAACCACAATGGGTTCAAGGCAGTAAATTCTAGTAAAGATCCAACTTTCACAGAGTGGGACTGAGACCTGCCCTGTGGATTTTGCTCAAAGTGGGCATTCTGAAGAATGCAGGATGCATACAGCCACATAGGAAACAGATCTTCAGGCAGCATAAGGGTTTTCATTAGCTGACTCTCACCATAATATGAACAACATAAAAAAATCCCAGTGGCAATCCTCAATAGTAAGCATGAAAAATAGCTTTTAAGTCAGCATTTTGTTCAGTTTGCCAGCAGCTCCAGGGGTTAGCACTGGAACTAGTACAATATTTTATGACATTGATAAATATTTACCTCTTTTACAAATAAAATCCCTAGGGCTTTTTCCTTTCCAAATGATGTATCTTAAAACTAGACCAAACTCAATCAAAAAGAGGTGGCAGCACAGTTTACTGGAATGACAGCTAACTCTAGGAAGACAGCACAGGAACAGACACTGCTCTTCTGCACACACCCTGTCACAGCTCGCAGTCAGCAGCACAATTATCAGGGGAGCAGTCAACAAAATGGGAAGCAGAAGGAAGATTGGTTTTCACAGGAGATCTTCATACAGGGGGACCAAAGAGGAAGAACACCTAGGAGGGATCATTTGTACATTAGTATTTTTATTAAAATTATTTTGAATTAAGTACTTTACCCTCAATGAGACCAGGATGTGTCTGTGAGTCCTTCCTGAGACATGAAAACAAGGCAACTGCTGCACTTAGGAACTTAAACCTGCAGAAATGTGCTGACCTCCTGACAAGCACAAAGTTGGTTTTTTTAATGGACATCCAGAAGTAACACCTTCTTCCTCAATATTTTCACATAAAGCAAAAAAAAAACCCTGCAAAACAACATTCTCTCCCTCCACTCCACTCACTAATCTCAAGGATCCTCCTTCCTTCACCTCATACACAAAACCTTTTGCTAAACAAACTGTATTGGACAACTGAGTTCCTTTTCTTATCATCGGCATTAATCTGACCCACCCTACCTGGGCATCTGTCCGAGCCTGTTGAAACTGTAGAGTAGAAAAAATGGTCGCAGACTGCATTAAAATCCACTGGACAGAATACAAGAAAATGTTCTGCATATTAAGTGCATTTCTAAAACCTGGTTATAATAAATATAATATTCTCCAAATGCTTGTACTTTGGATATGAGTATAGATCTGAAAAAAAGCTTTTCACACTGGGCAGTAACCCACTCCCAACTGATTGGAAAGACATTTCCTTTCTAGAAAAATGATGTTATATGAACTTGGCTTTTTTTCAGAGGAATCTTGGGGACACCCTTCTCCCCTATGCATAAGCTATTTACAGCATCCATACTTTACAGTGGGGGCTATGGCTGTGTGAGGTTTGTGTTCAAAAATATGTAGATGCTGCAAAATAGAGTGGTATAATTGATGTCATAGAGTAGTAAAAGTTATAGAGTAGTAAAATTGTTGCTGGAAAACACAAAATTAAGCTTTTTAAACACCTAGCACTGCATGCCTCAGATCAGCAGAAACACCCCATCAAATAATCAAGGCGTGCCTTTCAAGAGAGAATCCTCCCTTTGCTCTCCCTCCATTAATGAAGGGAAGTGGGAACAGAGACATTGATGTCTCTTCCTATGCCAAGGACTGTGAAGTCAACCCTTACTATAAACAGCTGTGGTGCCAATTACAGGCGCCAAGGTCTTTGTTTTGCTTTTAACAAGTGGAACATGGATTAAATTTAATTTCAGGCTCCGAATGGATGCAAAATTAAGAACATTTGGTGCAGAAGAAGCACATGATGTTCAAGAATATATATAAATATCCTCCTCTGGCCTGTTTTAGTAAGGGAAACCTACTAAGCTTTTTCAATTTCTTCCTGTCGAACAAGCCCTGGAGCCCTGTGTCCCATCTGCCATAGCCTGACCACTGTCATAACACTAATTCTGCAGGGCAGCTCTCACCTCTGCCTCCCACAGCAGCACTGATGCTTGTCTGTCACTCCTCTAGGCACATTTCTTGCACTGCTCTGCAAGGTTTCCTCTCAGAAAGTCACAACCCAAGCCATGCTGCGAGGAGGAGCCCACAGGATCCCAGCCCCATTCCCTTCTCCAGCTCAGGCTGGACACTGGCCCCAGCAGCACCGTCTGTGCTGCGAGCAAAAGGACAGAAATCGAACACCAGGTGCCCAGGAAATGGATCCAAATAAACAAGGTGCTGTTCTGGGTTTCTATGTCTCCAGTCTAAGTTTAGCTCTCACAGAAGTCAGAAGTAAACATTTTAGAAAGGATACCAATGCAGCAAACATGAAAGTGCTCACCAGCATCGGCTGCTTGAAAAGAAATTTCAGATTACACGAGCAGAAGGAAGGGGAGAAGACAGAGAACCTTTTTCTGTGCCAGATGCTATATATATCTTCTTGAGTTTGGTGAAATTACAGTACTAATACAGCAGAGTCACTGGTCCCAACTTTCTCTGTTAGAGAAGCTGGTGAATGTCATTGCCAGTGCTATCAATGAGAAAAGTCTTCCTAAGAAAATGGACTCTGATTTATTTCCTGGCTGTGGCTGCTAATCTACCATAATTGTCATTCCTTTTCCAGTCTGGTATCTACAGCTTCAGAAAGGTGATGTTAAGTTGAATAAAGCCCACAGAAGAGTCTAAATGGCTCTCCAGTAGAGCCTTAATTAAAAGTGTGGGAGTATTGGCAAAAAGACTGTATCAAGTTACAGGCTTTAAAGAAAATTTAGAAGTAATTTGATGACATTTTCTAGACATCCATCACACTAATCAAGGGGCACTTCAAAATATACCACTTGAAGTTAACATCATTCATCAGCTGAAAACTAAAACTAAACAACTTGTACCATAAAATTGCATACTTTTAAGGAGGAAATTCAGTAGATTTATCATTAGGGTCAGTACCCAGCTTGACAAGCAGTGGGAACTTCCATTTTAGGTAAAGCTGGGAACATAGACTTTGTTTTCAGTCAACTCTGATAACATCAATGTAATTAAAGGACCCTCCCTGCACTTTCTTTTGAAGGCATAAAGGGTAGGAATGATTATTAAGCTTCTGAATGCCAAACTGAAAGAATAAAATCACATGGACAGACAGCACTCCTCCTAACCTGTCAAACCTACATTTAATCATTCCATACCAAAATCAGTCACTAGAGCACCTTTGATTTGTATTACTCATCATTGATTTGTATTATTCATCATTATTATAGCTGCTGTCATGGTTTAACCTCTACCACAACCAGGCCCACGCAGCCACGATCTCACTCCCCCACCAGCAGGAAAGAGGAGACTCAGAAAGGTAAAAGCTGGAAAACTCCTGGGCTGACATAAAGGCAGTTTAATAGGGAAAGCAAAGCACACTTTGCATGCAGGCAAAGCAAACCAAGGAATTCCTTCACTGCTCCCCATGGCAGGGCAAGTTCAGCCATCTCCAGGGCAGCAGGGCCCCATCACGTGTGATGGCGACTCGAAATGCCATCTCTCAGAAGATCCCCCCCCTTTCCTCCTTCTCCCCCCAGTTTATTTACTGAGCATGATGTCACATGGCATAGAACATCCCTGTGGTCACTTGGGGTCACCTGTCCTGGGTGTTTCTCCTCCTGACCTCCTGTGCACCCCCAGTCTCCTCACCAGACTGGCAGCAGGAACAGCAGGAACGACCTTGGCTCTGTTAGCCCTGCTCACCAGTAAGAAAAACATCTCTACATTATCAACCCTGCATCCAGCACATTTCCAAAACACAGCCACTGAGAAGAAAATGAACTCTACCCCAGCCAAAAACCAGCCAGCTACAAAGCAGTGCTGAGAATTGCCCACAGCAGCAAGTCAGAGGGCACTAACATCTGGAAACAAGCACAATGTTGACATAAGGGAAAGGGGACTGAGGCTCTTAACAGAGCCAGAGACCTCTGGTCTCCTAAAAGGGTGTTCTCTTGAATTTCCTTCTGCCTAGTTTTTCCTTCAGCAATTACCTTGTTTATCATTATTTTCCCCCACTTCACTCTTTCACTCAAGTATTTTGAGGTCTTGATGAATAGCAGGAGTTAATACCCATGACACAGGAAAATTAAAAAAGGATGATGGAAGAGCAATCTCCAGTCCTTTATCCAATAACACCCTCAGACTAAATAGAGTCTTTTTGTGCTCAGTGATCCACCTGCCTTTGCCCATTTCTCTTGTGCCTGGTGGTAAAAAAACCCTAACACACGAGTGACACCAGTACTTGATCCGTTCTGGGGCCATACAAAGCAGTGCTCTTTATTCAGGTCGGTATTGCTATTGGAACATCAACTTTCTTTTGAGGAGATTTTCCTCAGGATCCTGAGCTGCATTTTGTCCATTAAACCACATTATTGCTTTTGCCTGTAGCAGCTCCCCTGCTGACTAGAAATTTTTTCCAGATCCAGCAAATAGATAATAGTTCCCATGGTAAATCGTTGAAAAACAGAAGTTAGTGATATGACCCAGTAAATACCCGTGCCTGATCTTAAAACAACAACCTAGGAATTGTCAAGGTGGGGTTTTATTTCCCTAAAATTCTGCTGTTACTCTCCAAGTGACAATGTCTTACTACAGAAAAGTTTCTAGGAAAGTTGCTTCATTTAATGCTACTGTTACCCATAACTTTCCAGCCTTCAAAGGGAGTTTTTTCTCAAATAAAGAATGAAAAGGAGCCCTCACCCACCCTCACTGGTAGGTTTGCTGCTAGAGCTGAAAAATTAGTAACTCATTCATTGACTTTTTTCATAAAGCACTTGAACCATTTTGGACTAACAGCTTGCTCTGATTTTAAGACAATAATATAAATGTTAGTCTTAAAGTCTCATTAAAAAAAATGCATCAACAAAATTACTGTTCAGCTTATAGAGTGTGACTTTTCTAGTTTAGAAAATTCAAAATGATTGTATTTGAATAAAGGGAATATTTTTCTTGCTCTTTTAACATTATATTCCTCTGGCTTATGCATAAAAGTAAGTATAAAGGAAACTATAAATGTAATATAAAACTAAAAGAAAAATGCAGCACCCTCATTTGCAGCTGTCTTTGATACGATTCCAAGAGCACACACACCCAGACGAAAGCATCAATTGGAGACATTTCAATTTAGGACAGATACTGCTTCTGCACTTACTGGCAAGCAATCCAATTCCATTGGCTAGCGATCCAACCCAAGCAGTCTTGCCTTTCCCCTCTCCAAAGGCATCCAGCCACTCCAGGTACAGCACTCCCACCGCCAGCGGTGACCCGTAGCACAGGAACTGGGCGAAGAAGGAAACCACCACGATCACCCAGCCCCAGCCTCCGTCCGGCGGCTTCCGAAACGCCATCCTGGCAGCTGGGGGCAGAGGCAGGGCAGCACCTGTGCAGACAAGACCCAGAGGGAGCATGGTCAGACACCTGCCTGAGCACAGGGCAGCTGTGCAGAGGCGGCAGGTTCAGCCATCCTGCAGGAGCAGCTGCAGCACACAGGCTGTGGGAGCTGGAAATGCCACACTGCATGGAACAGTGCAGCACACGGCAGGGGAAATTGGAACTGCTGGGTAACAGAACAGCAGCACCTAAAGCATCATACATAGAGTTGGACATACACCAGCGCTGCATGAAAGAGAAGCATTTCATTTGCTGAGTGCTAAATAAGCTCTCCGAAAACTTCAGGCATTCATATCTGCCACGGTTCAGCAGAAGAGCCCCATGGTCACCTGCTGTTAAAGCCATGAATATTAAAAAAGGAGAAAAAAAAATCTATACTCAGTTCCACTCTCAGCACACTATCTTTCCATTTATTAAGGTGTTTGCCACCAGATAGTGCACTCTGAGAGGGGCAGATCAAGAGGAAGACTGACATTTTGGCAGTGGCAACAGTTAAGTACTCTGCTCTGGCAACAAAGTGATGTGTAGAGAGCTGCATCCAAAAATCACTTTGAGTATGTTAGTGAAGTGAGCTCTAAGACTGTGTACAGGTGTGGCTGCATGACAGCAGCAAACATGCATACAAAAATCTGCTATAACCTGTGAAAGTGTCTGCCCTCTGCACACATCAGCCTTCCCCAAACTGGCACTCACTGCCTGGACTCCAGAAGCACCACCTTGCTCCTGGGCATGGCCCAACCCATCACCTGTGTATCTATGGCTTAAAATAACCCACCACCCTCACATCTTCTCAAGACTAGAGTGTGAATGTAGGGATCAGTACTTCTAAAATCTGGCAAATTTAGAGGTTTTTCCAGGCTACATTGCTCTGGAGTCTCCCTGTGCACACAGCCAGCCTGCCCTCCCTCCCTACAGGGAGCAATCTGATGAATAAAATTTGATTAATACAAAACACATGCTCTGCTCCTGGCTCTGCCACTAACCAGATATGTAATTCTCAATAGTTTTATTTCCTTCACCCTGGAAGATAGAAAGAGGTAAGATCTCACCCTGTTTTCTTCATGGAATATTCTCAAGGACCACCTCCACACTGCAGCTCGAGCATTAAGACTGCTGCAGTAACAGCTCTGCTCTGGGAGACTCCCAAGAGACAAAGCAGAAAAATAAATGCATTGCACTGCCTTTTTGACTTAGGAGCCCAGAGGAAATGGAAAAAAAATTACTGCTGTATGAAAGCAAAGGGGAAAACAAGAAGCAGACAATAACAGAATTCCCATTTGAGACCCTCACACCCTTTTCTCGGGCAATTTTTAAGAATTTGCATGGAAAACTTAACAAAAGCTCTATAGTATAAAATTTTGAGGAATTGTATAGAGACATGAAAAAGGCCAGTTCTAGTTTGCAAATGCACTTAAATGTGACTTTGAGGGTAAATACTCACAGATGATGGCAAAAATCTGTCAGCTTCCTATAAATGTACCTTCATGTGACAACCACCTGCAAAAAGACAACAAAGCAAGTTTTCAGCCAACATATCACTGCAACAGTTAACACAACTCTGAAAAAATGGAGGCTTCACATGAAATTTCTTCTTTTTAAAATCTTCCTAGAGGAACTTCAAAAGCAAACAAGTTATCTCAGTGGAGAAGTACTGATCTCCTGCAATTAATTAACATCTGACAGCAGCTTTCAGCCCTCAAATAACAAAAACATCGCCGACTAATGTGAAATACATTTCGACATCCTGGGTCCTTTGGGAGTGATTTACAATTTTAATATACTGACTGTCCTTGAAGATACACCATTCCCAGTTACAAATGCTACAAACTTATTTGTTTCAGCTAATAAATGTGAATTCTGACTCACTCCAATGCCTGGTGAGTGTCCCTTGATCCTGTGAGATGCAAGGGTGGCAGCTGGGATAGCCAGAAGTCATAGGCACTTTCCTATAACAATGCCTTTTACACAAAAAGGGATCTCTGCATTTCCACACAAAATATTTATTTGAATACAGTCCCCAAGAGCTGACCCATGCATCTGTCCATGAATTAAGTAATTTTCACTTGGCTTGTTCTGTCCCTGCCTAGAGGAAAACATAGTGGAAATAAGTAACAGCTTTAAAAGCAGACAATGAGACAAAGCAAGGAAGTTTTCAGAAAAACCCTACAATAATGGAGGTAGACAGTGAATAGCCCCAACTCATATTTATTTAAAAATAAACTTTAGAAAACAAACACATTTTAGCTGTTACCTTGATTTCCATTATATTGGTGCCCTAAAATTTACCACAAAGACAACTCTTGAGTTCAGTTCTGCTATTCTAAATATTTCATGGGAAGGAAGCAAGGACTGGGCAGGAGAGGAAAAAAGTTTTTGCAGTCTTAGGTCACGTAGTCTCCTCTAATAGAAAGACTAAAAACCTCTGGATTAGTTTGTCATCTGCTGCAATGCTGCAGAGTATAACTGAATTTAACCAACTGTACCCAATTTACAGCAGTAAAAGTGCTAACTTTCCACATGCTGACAACTCCTATTTTGCATCATAGATCTCTTTTGCATCTTTTAGTTCAATAACAAAATTTTAGGTATCAACCATCTCTATTCTCTGAATGCTCCAAGCCATTTATAGTCCACAACTGTTGGGCAAAAAGTAAAAAAAAAAAAAACAAACATAATTTCCCCAGAAATCATCCACTGGGGTATAACAGATCTGTAAAATCCCAGGGTCATTTTTGAATGACCTGGCTTTCCCTTCCCTTCTCCTCCTGTTTTTGCAGGTTATTCCTTCACCTCACCCTGCTGTGTGCCTGATACCTAAACTGAGGTATTTCCTAACTCCCCTGAAAAGAGGGGGAGAGAGCAGGGAGCTGCATGAGGAGCCTGTTCCCCAGAGCCCTCTGCTACCATAGTTAAAGATGTCCTGCACAACAAAGCCACTGCTGGGACCATGGATATCAACTTTCCATTGGCACATTATTTAATGCTTCTCCGAAAGGGAAGGTTGTACTGTAATAGCTTGGTAGCAGGGAAAAGAACTGACAGTGAGAATTAAACCTTCATTTGCATGGACACCAAACCTGTGCATCCACCTGGGAGGGATGCAAAGTGCCTTTCACTGTTTTCTGTCTGTGTAGAAAGAGGACACAAAGTGTAAAGATAAATGTGGGCACTAAAAATGAAGACACAGAAGCCCACACAGAGGGAAGTGAGGGGAGTCAATAGTTGTGGGTTTTTTTCTCAGAACCAACCAGGAAGACTTGTGTAATCCTGGTAACAGATAAACAACTGTTCAAGATTCAGGATTCAGGTGGGAACAGTTTCACAAACCCTTCTGTTCACTAAGCCTAGGGATACTGTTTCAGGCTCCAGGAAACCAAATTAAATTAAAAATACTGAAAAAGAGACATGAAGCATAAAGAATTGAATAGTAACTTGAAATTTAGTGAGAAAAAGCTTTTCAGTGAGTTGTACTCACTGCGAATAAGAATCAGAGGAAGAGAGCTGCTCGATGAAAGCCTTTACCAACCACAACAAAAAGAAACTCTAGAGAACAAACTGAACAACAGCTTCAATGTGGAAAGAGAGAAGTGTCTGGCTGCAACTATTTGCTTTGCTCTGAGCACCATTATCACAACACTGAACTCCCTTCCTATAAATCTTAGAATTTGGCTTAAAGATGACAGACGAGCACAAAAAAAGAACATGAGCACCACTGAAACATTAGCCCTCAGCACAGCAACTTGTATTAATCTGTGGCAAAGGGAATCTTGAGAAAGACAGTAGCAGTGTGATTGTTTCCAGTTCGTTCTTTGCGCAGCCAGAGCCCGGGGAAGTGTGGTGCTTTCTGTGAGCAGCACATGGCTGCAGAGAGAGCTGATGTCAGCACACACACTGCGTGATTAACACTGGGCTCCTCGAGTTTTGCAAGGCTCTGCTACAAAGAAAGACGGCACCAGCCAGAAAAGTAACATCCCTCGTTATAAGCTGAATCAGACTTCTTGTAAATTTCTGTTTATTTTTCAGGCAAGTCCTTGCAATTATCATCTGAAATTTCTGCTACCCTTAGCTTGAAAGTAACACCTAGAGCATGAGACTGCTGCATCATAGGTGCTTTTAACATGCTCATCATATCCAACACCTGCATGTGTACTGACAAAACAGCACAAGCATTGTATTAAATTCACTGCAAGTTGCATCTCTACTTCCACGATATCTGACTTTAACTGGTATTCTACAGTACAGTAGCTTCCTGTGTGACACTGAACACATATATGTATTTCCCTTCTAGTTCTCAATATTCAGATCTGCCTATTGGTCACATTTCTCTACTTGCCCTTCTGTCAGTTGAATAAGAGAGTTGTCAATATCAATGTTTCCTCCTATTTCACATGGATGACAGAAGTGTGAAATTTTAAACAAAACAAAACGCCAGAACGAAAACAAATAATGTTTTTCTATAGTGCAAAATTAGTTTACATTAAGAAGCATCAGTGGGGCAGCACATAAACCAGTCAGCTTTGTACAAATCTGTCAGCTCACCAGAACCAGTCCTACCTGTTCCCAGAGCCTCACTGCTCCAGAGCGGATGGAAACCCCCCGAATGAAAAACTTTAGTGCCTGTCGGTCACTAGCACGCATCCATGCGGGCAGATATGAGCCAGCGCTGCTAGAAACCACGAGCCTACATGATTTACCAGAGATGTGCTCTGCAAACCGAGAGCACGATGCGCGACGCCTCACGCATCCCAACCTGCGAGGCTTCCCTTCAGCATCCGCTCGCCCGGTCCGTGCGCACCCTTGGCAGGATCTCCGTGGGGATGCACGGCCTCTTATAGCCCCCTGCTCGCCTCGCCTCTCCCCACGCCCTCGGGGCCAGCCCACAGCCCCGCGTTACACATTGACGCCTTCCAGCTGCGGGCCGGTCCCCACGGGGAGCGCTCACCGAGCCGGGACTGAAGCGCTCCGGGAGGGGACTGAAGGTCGCCCTGGCCGTGCCACAGTGCCCTGCTCCGGGGCAGCCGCCGGGGTGACACGGGGAGCCCGCAATGGGCACTTACGGGCTCGGTGGGCTCCCGCAATGGGCACACAAACACCGATGGCGATGGGCACCCGCTGCCCGGTGCCGATGTCGCACACCGCCCAGTGCCCATCAGATAAACAGGGCACACCAGGAGGCACCGCAGCCACACCGAGGGGCGCTCGTCGGTGGGCACGGCAAGGGATGCGCTCGCCCCGGGCCGGCGGCACGATCCGCTCCTGCTCCTGTTCCTGAAGCCGCTCCCCGCAGACCGCGCAGAGCCGCCCCGGGGCCCCGGCCCGGCCCTGCCGCCCCCCGGCCCAGCTCCCGGGGCAGCTCCCGCCGCAGAGCGGGGCCGGGCCGGGCCGGGCCAAACCGGGGGCAGCGGCCCCTGCGGGGGGTCTGTCCGTCCGTCCGTCCGCCCCCCCGCCCCGCTGTCCCCCCGCCCGAATCGCGGGTCCCGGCCCCGTTACCTGCGGGCGGGCGGCCCGTGGGGCGGGGGCCCGGAGCCGCCCCCGGGGAGCCGGGGTAGCCCCGCATCGCGGCGGGCGGGCCGCGGCCGGCACGAACCGGTTGTAACTCGGGCGGGGGAGGAGCTGCCGGGGGCCGGGGCCGCCTCCGCCCGCAACCCCGGCGCGGGGAGACCGCCCCGACCCCCGCCCCTCCGGGCAGGCGGGGCCGCTCGGCTCGGGCTCGGGCTCGGGCTCACCTCCGCCGCCCAACGCTGCCCTGCCCCGCTCCTGCCCCTGTCCCGCCGGGCACAGGCGGGCCGAGGGTCGCCCCCAGCCCGGGGCCGTGTGGGAGCCGCCCCGAGCCCCGAGAGCGGCGCTCACCGCGGGGTCCCTGCCCGCCGGGTGCCCGTCCGCAGCGCTGCCCCCATGGTCAGCAGCCCGGGGCACGGGGACCCCCAGAGCCAGCCCCGCTCCTCGCCCCAAGGCAGCCGCAGGCCGCGCTCCCCCGGCACCGTGCGGGTCCCCGGAGCGGCCGCAGGACGGGCACGGCGCTGGCTCCCGCACCAGCCGTGCCAAAACCCGCAAAGTTGCGCTGCAGAGAGCGATGCAGGCAGCGCACATGCGGCACTGCTACCCCAGCCTATCCGCTCCGGGGAGAGACAACTCACTCGTGTGTCAGCGCACCCACTGCCTTCAGGGGCCGCCTCATGGGAGCCCCGGGCCGAGTCCGTGTGCGTGGCACGTCCAGCGCTGTCACACGGGCGGCAGGGCGGCCGGCAAGTTCAGCCACCTGCGATGCTCACCCTCCAGGCTGCAAAGGCTGCCGCAGAAGCTGCTGAACGCCCAGCGAGTATCAGCCCCCACCTCGGGCGTGCTCAGGGTGACAGCTCTGCTGCTGCCTCTACCCAATTAGAGCTCAGGTAACCACACACTGCAGGTGGAAAGATAAACATTCCCTGAGCTGAGTGAAATTTTGAGAGCTGAAATATACCTAGACCTGAAATTCTGATGCAACCTCAGATGTTCACAGCCTCTGCAGTTCCTGCAGGTATGGCACCATTCTCCTTTTCAGTCTTGCATTCCAGACTTACTCCTTCATGCAATATTTACAAAGGCTTGTGAACTTCAAATGTCTTTGAAAGTGTCTTGATCCACGCCTCACAGTATTCAGGTAAATATCAAAATCAATACTTGCTACTGGAAGGACTGACAGAAGAATGACATAAACTCAAGCCTCACTTCTAAGACATCCCAGCTGGTGTTGGGTTGTGCTGTGTATCTCATGTCGAAAAGGGCAGCCAGCTGAAGGGGGATGGGGGGGAAGAAAGGAGAACAGGGACTCCGAGAGCTCTAGAAAGCTGTTCCAGGGAGGAGAACTGAAATAAATGGCATTTAACCTAGACAGAAGGAACAGGGAAACATCATAGAACTTCAAGAACTGTAAGAGGTTGCTGTGAAGCAAAAGGAATGAACTGTTCTGCATATGCATTAGACCAATAAAAGAGGTGAGTAGGCTTCAATTACGTGCCCAGGTAACTGCTACAGATATTAGGAAAAGCTAGGCTAGCTTGTGCTTGCACAGATTTCTTTGGGAAGCACAGCATTTTGGAAACATGTGCACTGGAGCTGCTGAAACAAATGACTGAAGACAGCTGCCCAGACAGTAAACAGCCACTGTTTACTTTGATTGCTTCTTGGGCTTCAGGACACAGGCTGAAATTGAAAGGGTAAGTGAAATCTTCCCACAGCCACACAAGAGATGGCTGGGAAACAACAATTCTGAATTAACTGTCCAAGATGTGCTCTTTCTTACACTTTAATACAAAACCTTCTTGCAAACAAATGCATCTAAAGCTCCAGTTCCCATTACAGATACAGAAATATCTGTGCTTGATACAGAAGCTTATAAAACAATCTTGTAAAATTAAATACTTCATTCTAGCAAAATTGGTCATGACCATCTGAAAAAAATTAGTGTATTCACAAGTTCACAATGGTTTAGCTGTACAAGAATAGTTAAGGCACATGAAAAAGAGTTAAGGCACATCAGTGGCAGGAGTACATTGGCACTCCCTGGATCCTTATGCAGAGGAAGCAAGTCCAGTCAGGTGTAAACCAAACCAAGTTCAGATCACAGGAAGCTTTGGACCTGAACAAGAAACCCCACTTGAGAATAACTATGCACTTTAAGTGAATACATATTGGCCCTAATTGCTTACTCTAACTTCTCTGGATGTCCCCCTAATGACAAGTCCCCTGTTTCAATTAAACCCGTTCTTAATATGAACATGTCAGTCAAGTGCATACCATAATTTTGAGAGGCCAGCCTTGCTGGCAAGGAACTGAACTGGGAAAACAAGCTACAGAAAACAAGGTTAGAGGAAACAGTCCCTCCTCCATGTCTCCTTTGTCCCTGGTTTCATAATAAGCAATGCCGCTCTGTTCAACTCTAGGTTTCTGCTCACTTGGCCTACAGTATTTTGGCAACTGCCATTCGGCTTAGATTTCACATCACTGGTTAATCTTCTCATTTCTTCCCTTCAGGAACCCTTCCTAGACGGCCTTCCAAGGCCCAGTGAATTGTAACAGTGCTATAACTGCACCATTCACAACCACACTTTCATCCCACACATCACCAGAATTCTTAAATCCTCATTTAAAATAGAAAATAAAGTAAAACACTGAATAATTTCTACAAGCCACTTTTCCCCTCAGCCTGTGGGGTCTAAGATTCCAAAGGATAAAGGTACTTGTGTAGCATGACCAGGGATGAGAGCAGCAGCTAGTTAAATTTTACCTGATTTTTGGTACACCATGGTTGCAGGATGTGCTGTTCTGGGTCACTCACAGCTGTACCAGCGAACAGATGATCGAGGAATGTTCTCTACTTCACAGCCAGTGCTCTAGCAGCAGCTCCTGGAGGTACAGAGAGGAAAATTAGAGGGTATTCAAACAGCCAGCTTGGAAGAGGTCCTTCCCAGCAAGGAATGTAGCTGGTGCTGAACACTCTAAATCTGATCAAAAGGATTTTCACCCTGGGTCAAGAGGCAGAAGGTCTGGGGGGTTTTGGTTGGGGTTTTTCTGTTTGTTTGATTTTAAAGAAGGTCCAGATTCTACAGCGCAGGAAAATCTCAAAACATAACCTAATTCTAAATATTTGATCAACTATTCTCCTTTAAATCGTGGTCCAGGCTGGGGAGCATCCTTTTCTATCTATTCAGTCCTTATGCAATCAGCATGGGAGGACAGGGTCTGCAGTGAAAGGGTAAGGCCAGCATGTGCAAAGGCCACTGTAGGTGTTTTGTTAACTTGCTTGTGGAAAATGTCCATTAATGATTGAAGGGGGAGCAAGGTGAGGAGAATAATCAGTAGTTTGACTGGAGTTTAATTTAAGCAGGCACATTAAATATTGATGCACTCACAGAGTCTAAAGGACGCTCATTTATCTCCAGCAGCTGCAGCAGACAACGCTTCCAAAGTTATAAATTAACCCTTCATGTGGGAGGTGAGAAGCATGAGGTTTGTCAAGTGCTATTTGACCACTTCAAGCAGGGTCATACACCTTCTCTCAGATCAGTGTGAAAGGCGACAAGACTGTTTCAGCTGCAAAGAATTACCCAGGAGATGCCAATAAAGTACCACAAAGCTCCCTGGTGCCATCACAGCTATGCTGACAGGGAATATTGCCTACTTTGTCTGGGAAGATGCAGATACAGTGGCAGAATTGTCCCTCCCACAGTCTGGCTGTCACTGATAACACTAAATCCAAGGTTTCCACACCACCATCCTCTGCAGAGCCCCTCTAACACGGGCAAGGCCTGAAGTGTGTGCTCAGATTGTGTCCCCAGTGTAACCATGTCTGACAAACCGGCCAGCAGCACGCAGGAGAGATGGACAGGGACTTTGTACAGGAGCATGTGGGGACAAGACAAGGGGGAATGACTTAAAACTGAAAGAGGGGAATAAATAATATCTATAATAAATAGATAATAGGGGAAAAGCCTTTACTGTGAGGGCGGTGAGGCCCTGGCACAGGTTGCCCTGGGAAGTTGTGGATGCTCATCCCTGGAAGTGTTCAAGGCCAGGCTGGATGGAGCCCTGAAAAGCCTGGTGTGGTGGAAGGCGTCCATGCCCATAGCAGCGGAGCTGGAACTAGATGATTTACAAGGTTGCTTCCAATCCAAACCAACCTATGATTCATTTGCTGCTTTGTAAATCAATGTCCCATGTTACAAGTCTACATATATGCAAAATAAACACCACATGCAAACCTGCAAAGCTTGTAACAAAAGAAAAGCAGCAGTCATCTAGCTTTAAAAAACTGTAGTCTATAATTTCTGTGCTGTTTCTTTACTTTTACATGACTGAATGGGTAAGGGGCTTTTCAGGTTCTTACACCACCCATGTAACGAGGACATCACCTGTATGTCCTCATGAGGGTATTACCAAATGAGGGAAAAGCTATTTAATCAAAGTAATTTTAACTTCCTTATCACTTCAATGCTCTTGCTACACAACACAACCAACCAATGCAGCTGCAAGGAGTGTTCTTTGAAGATGTCTGAGGTACAGTTTCTTAGTAAAAGTTCTTTGTAACAAACTAGAGAATTGTGACAATATTTACGCAACATAATCTTCTGAATCTGTTGCATATATTTGCATCCCCTAAACTGATAAAGGAACTATTTGAGTTTGGCAAATAATGAAGTTTTCCATATTTAGAACATTATTTTATTTATTATTTATTTTAAAGCTATTTTAAAAATCACATAGACTTCAACTAAAATACAAAAGTGCACCATGTAACGACAAGTAAGTGCTGACAGCATGAACCACATCTGCTCAGAATGTAAAATGGAAATAAATTTAGCCCTGTATCTCTAAGCAAAGGGATTTATCAGTTCTGTTTTCTTCCAGGAAATATCTAGCAGGATATTTTTATTATGGCAGAGGTCCCTCGTGACCTTCAGGTTTGCCATAAATTCACAAAGATAAATGCCAGTACAAACCACAAATGCTATTTCTACCGAGATACAAAGTTTGTGCTGTTCAACCCCAACTTCCCTTTCCTGATCCTGTTACATGCCCCTCACAGTAAAGCTAATCCCCATTTAGGGTGGTGCATTATCACACTGGGAGAGTTCAAGAAAGCATTCACTGTTTTAGTAAAAAGGTTCCATTTTCTTTAGAGATCAGAATATTCCTTACAGAGAAAGGCAAAAGTCAGAGCTGTCTCTTACAGCAGCAAATCTTGTATAGATGAGCATGTATGGTTACATTAGAGAATCAGATGCCAGTGAAAATACCAGGATATTAAAGAAATCACAATACATAAATAAATCACTTTTTCAGAAAACAACTCAGTAACTTATCCTTTGCACCCATCACTCTCCTTTCTGAGCTACTGTATTTAGGGCACATAAAGGGCTTGTTTAACTAGAGGGGGGCAGACTGGTTTATGCTATTTCTGCATTTTTGTTCTTAATCTGGAATATCAAATCTCCTTTCTAAATTCTATTTCTAGCTCCATGCTTTAATGGGCTAGAATGACCACCTCTATGGAAGAATATGATCCAAAATGGTTAAACATATTTTCACTTTCAGCAGTGGACGGACAGAAAATAGACAACTGGTCCTTAGCACTGCTGAAAAGCATTGTGATCAGGAACAAGGCAAATCCCAAATGTCCCAAACGCCAGTGAAGGCTGCAGTAATCAGAGCTGTGGCAGAGGGCACGGTGAGGTGGCTGAAAGGCATTAAAGAACATCCTAGAGGAAAATAATGACTCGTTTGTTCTGCACAGAATTTTCTGCAGGCTCTCCCTGTTGGCACATGGCAAGGAGGGGGCTGTTACCAACATCACACACTGCTGCTCCAGTGGGACTCAAACCATTCACTGCTCTGACAGTCAGGTGCTCCAGAAATCCTCAGTTCTCCCCCCATGGGTGGCTTTTACTCTTTGCAAAGACTGTACAAAAAAAGGCTTTGCCATCTTTTTGCTCTGGAGCTGAAGTAATCTGTTTGGCCCAGGTTTGCAACCTCAACGAATCAAAGGCAAGTGTTTCTGTTGAGGTGGTCACCAGGTAGAGCATCAGTCCTCGAGACGGCTCCTCAGAAGCAGTGTTTGCTCATTCCCTGTGGAAAATTCATCTGTTCTTGCCAAGAGAGGGTACTGAAGTTTAATGGCACACATTTACCAGGGCAGGAAGCAGCACAATGCATTCCTGTGACACTCTGCAGAGTACAGACATGCTCTTTTGATCTTGCTCGAGTACTAAGTTCATTTAATAGACCTGAGTTAGCTTTCCCCTCTCTTATTTAACCATACTAAAGTATCAAGGAAGGCTTTCATTTTCTGTCAATTAAATGGAGAGGATAATAGCAGCAGTATGAAACAGCCAGAAACCTAAATTCATTTCATTGCTATCTCTTTTCAATGCAAAGGCTCTCAGGTTTTTTTCTGCATAATGCAGTCCTGCTACTTCAGATGCAGCATTATTTCTAATGCTGCCCTTAGCCTAGCGTTGGGTCCTCACAGGCTGAGACCAGCATCCCAAATTACACTCAGTTTTTCTGGTTATGTTCATGCATTGATCTGTTGGCAATACACCACATGCTGAAATAGTTCACAATTAATCACTCCAAAAGTCTGTAAAAAGCTCTCAAAAAACCTCACATCCTTTAATTTTGATTGCCAAGACAAACTTGGTGAGTGCAGAGACCAAAGGGAAAGCAAGATCCCACAATAGGGGAAGGTTATTTTAAGCTTATGTCAAGCTGACACCCAGGGCTTGTCTAAATATAGATTTGTCCACTGTAAACACCCTTAGTCTGCATTTAGTGCAGACACAAGCAGAGTTACTCAGCAATGACAGACAAGATTTGCATCCACACCCAGGCCCACAAAAGCACTCAATCATAACCAAATAACCAATTCCTGAAAAATTAGAGTGAAAGTGGGTTTCTGCATCAAAAGAGAAGCATTAATCAAGAAAAGCTTATCTCCTGCTGTTGGCAGCACACTTTTGCCATCTAAGCTTTCAAGAAGAGAAGCAAGCTCACCAACGGGCTGCAGCTTTCAGGCTCAGCTCTTTTACTTACCATGGTTTGCTGTGCAGACACGTTCCCAGAGCCTCTGCAGTGGCTCACGTGTGACAATGTAGGAAACAGCCTGTGCTGGGCAGGTGTGGGGCATTGTTCTGCCACTCAGAAATCCTGGCTTCCACACCGTGGCTTCCTGCCTATTCCTGTCCTCCCCTTGCTCATGCTTGCTCTGCTTCTGAGCTGTCAGTCCTTTCATTCTGCAGCATAAACACTGTGCTGTGCTGGACCCTCTGTCCCAAGGTCTGGGAAGCTCACTGCATTTGCAAAGAGCTTGGACAACTTACAATCAATAAATTAGCTGAAAACCTGCTTGATCTGACAACTACAATGTAAACACAGCCAGTGTGTCCTGCCACTGCAATGTGATGCTCTCTCCAAGTTCATGTGAATCATATCCCCAGTGACTGTGAAGAGAACTGGAAACCATTGTCTGTTTACTGGTTATTGGAGCTTCCTTACCAAAAAAGTACAAACAAAAAAAATGTGTTTTCACTGAAACAACTTGGGAATTCCTCTGTAACTTTACTGTAAACCAGACATAAATGTTTAACTGTACCTGTGTTAAACTTTCTTTGGATTTTGGGCTCTCTACTTGAAGATCTTATGGCAAAGACTGACAGAAGAAAGGCTCAGAATGCTGTTTTACTTGGTTTGCAGCCCAAGTGTCTTTGCTGTGCTCCTGTGCTGGTCCAGAGGCAGAGCTGTGCAGGGTCAGCATCTGGGATGGTTCCAAATCTCAGGGTAATAGCTGAACCTAGAGGAGCTTTCAACTCTGACATACAGCCTCCACCAACTATCTTATGCAACAAGACCTATCTTCAAAACCCTTGAAATCTACTTCAAAATGAAGTATTCCAGCTTGTCCAATAATCATTATAACAAGTAATGGAACAACTAGAAAAATCAGAAAACCAAATGTTCAGTAGGTAAAGGTGTGTTACATCCCTGACCTGAAAACAGGACAAGGAATGTTCCTTATTCTCACATGACACTTCTAATGCCACATATCCACACAGCAGGTCATGCACAAGGCCCTGCAGAGCTCCTCTACCATTTTGTGAGCATCAGGATTTACTTTTGATTGCCACTGTCTGTGGCTTTTTCCCTATTTGAGGAAGACTCCAGAAACTTGTCACAAATAACACTCCTGACCCAACATGGCCACGGCATTTTAACAGTCTTGCAGAGCACAAATCAGGCATCAGGTGTATCCTGCTAGCAAAGCTAGAGTCATGCAGGAGCACCACGGTCATTAGCATGAATAGCTCCTCACAACTGCTGACAATATTCAGAAACATTAATTCAACATTTGAACAAGGCAGAAAGAGTTTCTGTACAGCATTTGAGCCTTGGACAGATGGTGTTATCCTTATTTCACAAGGGATGCTCATTACACTTCCCAGTACAACAGGCCAGAAAGATGTATAAGGCAAGGAGAACACTCCTCTTCTGCCAAGTGCATCTATTGTGCACTGGTTTCCTTTAACCCACAGAATTCCTGGGCTCAGAAACAGAGGATGAAAAGGTCTGTGCATCACAGATTCAAGCAAGACAGCAAATGGCAGATTCCTAGCAGTATGTTTCAGTCCATGCAATCCCACCTTGGAATCATGAAATCATTAAGGCTGGAAAAGACATCCACAGCTGAGTCCAAGCTTTGACCAAACAACACCATGTCAACTACAGCACAGCACTAAGTGCCACATCCAGTCATTTTTTGAGCACTCCCATGGATGGCAGCTCTAACACATCCCTGGTCAGCCCAGGGTTCCAATGCTTTACCATCATTTCAGTGTAGAAATCCCTCCTGATACTGAACCTGGATCGGCCCTGGCACAGTTTATGTTCTCTCATCCTATTGCTGGTTGGAGAAGGGGCTGATCCCCACCTGGCTACATCCTCCTTTCAGCACGTCAGAGCAATGAGGTCTTTCCCAAGCCTCCTTTTCTCCAGGCTAAAAAACACCCCATGACAGCAAGAGCAGGAGAGGCTGAACCACCAGCCCAGTGACTTCAGTCTGAAAAAACCCAGTGCTCTCTCACACATAAACAGAGCCCCAAGTGACTGATTTAGATGGCATCCAGTGTCACTGGAGAACTTGCAAGTGGCTCACTCTAATAGGCACAGACAGGTCTGCTTCAGAAATTTTGCAGCATGCTCATGTCCAGTCTAAACTCATTTGGACAGTTTCTAGCTAGGGGTTGCATCGATCTCTTGCCCCTTACAACAGCTGAACCTCAAAAACTTTTGCTTTTTGGTTAGCAATTTGCCCACTTACCACATCTAACGTAGAGTAAAGCCTTGTCCGTGGATTCACAAGGCTTTGGAGAAGCTACTGTTGTTATAGCTGCTTGCTTTGGTTCCTTCCCCAGGCTGACTCATGCATTAAAGACCGACCACTCTGAGCAGGAATACAGGGTGCTTCCTGAAAGGAAGCAGTCCTGCCTTGAACTGTGGGATTGCACAAGTCAGACAGTGACACGAGACCAAAGGCCAAGGCTCAGCAATGGAGTGGGATTTTCGGAGGGTAAAGGCAGGGCTTGGACTGAGCTTTTCAGATTCTTCTCCTAGGGATGAGCCTGCCCCAGAGAAAGGTTATTCCCTCACTGACTCATGGGGATTACTTTTGCGTAATGGAAAGTCCCTCAAATGAGGATTAGGATCTGCAAGGACATTAAAATGATCTGAGAGTCTTTGAGGCAAAGAAAACAATGTTCATTTAACCAAAAAAAGAGAGAACCTTCCTTACTTGATGATACTTACCTGCACATTTCATAAACAGTGAAACACTAGAGAAAGTTTGTTTTAAATATCTCTACACAGGCCTGCAATTTATTTTTAACACACAAAGCATTCCTATACAGTTAATACTTGTGTAAACTGACACCTTAATTTCCTCTTCCATTCTCTTATTGCTGTTTTCTCTTTTCCCACCTCCCCATATGGTCATTAAAGGAAGTCACTAGAATTTGACCAAGAATCCAACTGGCGCAAACTTCATATGCAGTAAGATGGCATCCTAAACATCAGGTTAAGGTTTCATAGTAAATGTCATTGCTTCAAGTTGCAGAAATATTTTTTCTTAAGTATTATTTTATATATCCACCACTAAGGAGAATAATCTTAGAAGAGATGTACCCCAGTTAACAGAGTTGAAGTAAAACAGATTTAAAAAGATGAATTGCAAATTTGAATATGTCAACAGTGAATTAAAGCTGCATTTGCAAAAGATAATTATTTTCCTCTAAGGAAAGTTTTCTTCTTTAGGCTGACAAACCACCTTAAGTTTCTACAGTGCAGAGATCCTTAAAACATCCTTAATGGCTTCCGCTAACCTATCTTTGAAATCGTGCAGTAATTATGTAACTGCTCTGGAAACAGGAGAGCAGCAGCCAGGAGCCCTGCCTCTGAGCAGAGCGCTTGGGAGGGGAAAAACAAACAACAGAAGTCTTTGCTGAGTCCTTGCTCTTTGTTGAGACTTCCCCCACCTCAGCCTTAGGCCAACTTGGATTACAAAGCTGTAGCAAGTGTCAGGCTTTCAGGGACTGTTCTATTTTTGGGGATTTGTTGTGGAAGAAGAAAGCGCAGCCTGAGCGCCATGTGAGCAACTTTAACGTGAGGGCATTAACTGCCAGGAAAAGTTCCCTGGCTCCTTCTGCCCCTCTGGGAATAAGGAGCTGTGCCTTTCATTGAACTCTGAGATCTGAGGCTTGGAGGAAGCATTCACTTTAGAAACCACTGTGACATTTTCAAAAAGGTGTGGATGCCATAGCTAATTTCACAGCCCACTCATCCATTTGGAATCTGCAGCCAAACTCAGTCCTCATTTCTGCCCTTCTAAGTCCAAAACAACTTCACTGCAGATATTTCATCCATGAGAACAAGAACAACAGCTGACCCACAATGTCTAGGTAAGTGCCAATTTCAGCCCTCAACAAATCCAAGTGTTTTTGGAAAACTTACCAAAGGCTGACTGATGTTTGCTGAATCACATCATAACAGATCCCTTGCAATAATAAATTTTAAGTAAGATCAGGTGACAATTCACAAATGCAAGTGGCAGTGCTGTTAAAAAATAAAAACATTACAAGGTTTGTTGGTTTGTTTTTTGTTTTTTTTTTTTTTTTTTCCCAGAACAGGTTTTAAACCAGGAATTTGGAAGAAAAGAAATAGTTGAAAATATGGAAGTTGTACTGTCAGCAGCAGATGACAGTAGAAGTTCATTATCATCTGTAAATTAGAGGATGTTTGTCCCATTGCAGTTAAAACTGTAAAATGTAGTTCTGCACTGGTGAAGGAAAGATTTAACAACATTGCTAAAATGCAGTAAGGACCAAAGAACAAGATTTGTAAGAGAAGCAAGTAGTAAGAAAATAAAACAGGCAGCACGTTAGCAAAAAACCCCAAACAACCAAAACCCACCAAAAAAAACCCCAGCTGCCCCGATGAAACATCCAAATTAAATAATGAAGGCAAGAGGATCAAATATATTTTCATGCCAGTGTAAACTGTTCAAGATGTGAATTCTGTAGCCTGAAAGACTATCTCAGTCATAACCAGTCCTAACAGTGTACTTTATTCAACATTTAATGACTTGACCTTGTAAATCTTTATCAAATCTTGAGCAAACATTTCACTATCATGACACACCCTGACTCTAATCAATTAAACATTAGCACTTTGGGGGGAAGAAACTGGTTTCCTCTAAAGCTGCCTCCCAAAAGGTAACCTGGGATAACAGAAACCTTTTTATGATTAACAGAAACACGAAACTGAGAAATAGATTCAGAATCAGGATGAGAGTTTTGTAATGACTGAGTAAAGTGAAAGTATTTGGAGAACCCCAAGCTCTGTAACTGCAGCAAAAGTTCTATGATCTGGCCCATTTTCTGTTAGAAAACAAGCTGAGTTTCCCTCTCACTCTAGGCCATGTAAAGACAAGTGTTCTGCCACTGTGTGTTCTCCTCACCCTTGTAATCCCTCTGGTGCACACCAACCGTCTTCACGTATTGCCATAACGATCCATTTCATTATTTGAATTAACTGATAGGACATTAATGGCATTTCTAACCCCATTGCACATGCATGTAGGTTTCCCTAGGGGGGAAAAAAATCCCTAGGAAAAAAAATAAGACTGTGCTCCAGACAAGCTTAGCAAGGTTATTGCTGTCAAGAGACTGTGTTCCCATGAATTTGGTAAGATTTGAGCTAGAATTATAGTTAGCATAAATGTTAATGCAAAGAGCCACCATTTCAGTTAGGTGGATTCCTAAAATACACCATAAAAGAGAAGCCAAAGCTTTATGGTGCAATCTTGATTCACACAAACTCGTCTTGCAATAAATTGTCCTTTAAATCAGGGAGACTGCTAGAAAAAGGGCACAGCATTCCTGGGAGTATCTCTGGAAAGTTCTTGGAATGTTTAATCTAAAATGATAGGTTCCCCCCTGAATTCAGACATTAATTTCAATTGCATGGTGTCTATATATATGTGTGTGTGTGTGTATATATGTATAATACATGGGATGCTTTAGTCCAGACAAAATTTTTGAAAATAAACTGTCTTTTTAAAATATAAAAGAGTTAACTTGAAACCCCTCAATTACCTTCACAAACTAACAGCATAAAAAATGTATTTAATGAATACTCAAGACAACAACCAGACTAATCTTAGAGTGCCTTAATAGTGTGAGGAATGCAGTAATTTTTAACAGGTTCAATTCACTGGTATGTTGTCACAGCTAACACTTGTTCTGGACAGAAAACCCAGGAAAATAACTTAAATAAAACTTGGGACTCTTGCTGGTTTCTAAGACTGCTGTATAAATACCTGTGTGCAGGAAAGGTGACCAAACAATTTAAAAATTATGCAGAACTATGTCCTGATGACCAAAAGCAACACAAAGTACATTAAGTTTAAAAGCCTTAATCCCTTTAATCATTCACCCACAGAAACTCCTTTTATCTACAGTTTCTGTGGAAATACAGATTTTTCAAATATATACCACTGCAGCTGGGGATTTCATCGTACTCAGGAACTTTAATTTCTCTTTCGCCAAGTCTGCTCCAGTTCCCACTTACCCCCACTCAGCACCAAGGGTGGATGGAGGAGGGCCCGATGACACAGCTCCCCCCAGATCCCACAGCCTGGGATCCATCAAGGGCCCAGGAGGCCCCGAGGGTTCCTGGGGGCACCTGAGCCTGGTGTCATCACCCAGGGCAGGCAGGTACCCTGGAAGGGCAACACCCAGGGGGCAGTTATTAAAAATACATAAATAAATTAGAATCACAGGATATTCTGAGTTGGGAGGGACCCACAAGCATCATCAAATCCAACTCCAAGCCCTGCAACCCAGAAATCACACCCTGTGCCTGAGAGGTGTCCAAATGCTCCTTGAGCTGTCAGCCTTGGGGCTGTGACCCCTGCCCTGTTCAGTGCCCAGCCACCCTGTGGATGAAGAGCCTTTTCCTGATATCCAGCCTAAACCTGCCCTGGCTCATCTCCAGGCCCCTCCCTTGGCTCCTGTCAGTGTCACACAGAGCAGAGATGAGTGCCTGCCCCTCCTCTGCCCCTCAGGAGGAAGCTGTGACTGCACTGAGGTCTGTCCTCAGCCTCCTCCTCTCCAGGCTGAGCTGACCAAGCAACGTGAGCCCTGCTCCTGGCACGGCCTCCCCTCTGGGACCACCTCCACATCCCTCTCTTGGACACTTTCCAATAGGTTTTGTGTCTTTCCAAAATCCATCCAATGTTTCTCATACCAAAACAACTGCAAAAATTCACATACAAGTGATCCAAAACAATCTGCCTAATTTGGTGATGCAGATGAGCAATCAGCATATTCCAAAGAAAGTCAGGTACCAATCCCAGCTGAACTGAAAACTGCTTCATGTTATTTGCCCTAATTCTTTCCCCTGCTAGAAAATAAGCAGAAGTAGGTAGCAGTGTTGAACAGGTACAGAAAAATCAGGTTGATTTTTAGGAAGTGTGGGGAAAAAAAAAAGCCACAGCAGATCTAAAATTCCCATCTCAAGGAGGAAAGATAGAAGCATTTATTCTTGACCTCTTCTACATTTATAATTTGCTGTTGACAGCAAAGATAGTGTTAAAATTCACTAGCAAAGTAGTGAATTTTACACCCTGTTTCATTCAGCACTGTCAAAAAGCACCCAGATGCAGCATGGCAAGAGCCCAGCTCACAACACTGCTTTTCACAGCAGCTCGAGGGGGCCCTCAGTGACAGGAGGGAGGGCAGTGTGCCTACAGGGACTGGGGGGAAAGGAGGCAGCAGTGTACAATTCTAAAGTTCAGCCCCAAAAATGCCAGATGGTCACACCACAGACACCTGAGACTCCCACAGATCACTGTTCTGGTTTCACTAAATTCACACACCAGGCTATGTTCAAGGCTTAAGAGAATAAAACTACAGGACATGGTGTAGAGCATTTTCACTGATACACAGAATTTGGAACACAGATGACTCTCATCAACAGCCCTGAGGCTCAAAAGCCTCAAGGTTCCCATCTCAGACCTTCCAATCGTACTTACTGTTTTCTGCATCCAAGTGAACCAATAGTCTTTAATAATCTTTATACATACCTTCAGTGTCCATCTGGGAAATGCAGGCCTGACCTCCACCTCTTCTTGCTGCTGTAGGATGGATGTGTGTGTACTTGGAGAGGTACAGAACAGTCTCAGAAGCACGTGAAACAGATTGATACCCAAGCCAGCACCTTTACATTCAGCAAGGATTAGGCTTATTAAAATTGCTTGCTGTGCAATGCATCATTCTTTCTGTCACTCTCAGCAGTTACCAGGATTTCTAAGTTAACCCCTGCAATGCTGGGAACTTGCTTTCCTTATAAAGGGGTACAAGCACTGGAAGAAATAAAAAGAACCATCTAAAGGGGTGATCACCTGGATGAGGCAACCTGAACTTAAACCAGCAACGTGTCATTTTTTTCTGCTGTTCTGAAAGTGCTCAAGTGGCTCATTTCTGTTCAGACAAATGCCAGAAAACAAAGAGAGCATCAGCCCATTCCCCCAGTCCCCAGACCCAGCAGCCATGGCAGTCAGGGACAGGCAGAACTGCTTGCTCAGCATGTGCAGCAGGGCCCTCAGGGGAATAAAGGCCTTTAAACACTGCCTGTGCTCCAAGGGTAGAGTAACACAGAACAGCCAGGTTAGCACTGGCTGAAATACACCCATGGCCTGGTGCCCAGCAACCTGCAGCCATCAGAACCCAAGGATTTCACTGGTCAGGATGAAGAGCACACTCCCATTGCAGGCACAGTGTGCTGACTTGAGCAGAGCAGCAGTCACAGAGAGGCCAGAGCAGCAGCTGAGCAGCACAGACACGAGTGGATTCAACCAACACGTTTAGCAACACTCAAGACACCGAACACAAGATAAGGTTAAGCACCTCTGAGACTTTCAGATCAAAACCCAGAATCTTGGCAATACACCCAGACACAGCAAGTAATACTTAGACAAGCTACTGAGCATGCCACAGATGACCTCTGTGCAAAGCTGACAAATGAATGCACACAATAAAAAAGAAACATCAGAAATATCAGAAATCAGAAACATCAAAAGAGATGGCACAACAAAGTACTCAGAGAATTTACACAAATACATACATTCTACGGTTTACACTGGCTCATGCTCTAAAATCATTAAATATAATAACTGATTAAGGTTTTAGTAAGAAAATACATCAAAACAGCAAAAATGATGGTGGATTCCTAGGACAGATCTCCATTAGAAAATAACTGAATCCATCAATCACAGAATGACTTAATTGAACAATCAAGTGTGACTACAAGACAATCAAGAAAAGCTGGAAGATAGCACCTGATACCATGACCTTTACCACAAAGCAATAGCAAAAGCACTCTTTTCTGAGCTACAGAACACACTGCACAACCCTAGCATAGGCAAGGAAACATTTCTTGCCTTCTCTCCTTCTCACAGTTGGTATCAGATTGATATTAGAGAAATAGCTGTCCTGC
Organism: Melospiza georgiana; assembly: GCF_028018845.1. NCBI lineage: Eukaryota > Metazoa > Chordata > Aves > Passeriformes > Passerellidae > Melospiza > Melospiza georgiana. Next base: position 8,919,792 of record NC_080437.1, on the reverse strand, counting down.
CATGTACAGCTTTTGACTCAGAGCATGGAAGATGTTCTTCTGTAACTTTGTACAAATATACTTCTCTGTTTCAATGAACTGAGAAAAAATGGTAAAATGAAACTAATATTTTCCTATTCCACTCCACCCTCCCAAGGAAAAGTACTCTCAAGGTAAGGAGGTCAACTAAGACCAAAAATACTGCAGCTTCTGCTGTGGCAAAAAATAGTCTGAACTACCATGGAAGGCAGCTGTGAGAAGTTAAACAGACATGTTTAATTCAGAAAGGTACTCTGGAATTTCCCCACAATAACAACTCAAGAAATACAGCTGCATTCTTTCAAGACAGAAGCAAAACTGATGGAGTCAAGCATGCTTTGTACTTTGAACATCCACCTAATGCAAAGTGAGGAGCACCTCCTATGCAAACTTTATTATGTGCACAGGTTATTCCCCAGGTTACACACTCAGACATTTAACACAAGGAATGGCCCAACTAGAATCAAAGACAGCAAAACCAAAGACAAACATGCAATTTTCTCTGACCCCTAGTTCTCATTTTTCTTCCTCTTTTTCCCAGTGATGACAAGCTGACAGAGAAGGAAATATACATCCACCCAGTAGTCTTCCATACAAGTAAATACAAAAAAATCAAGTGTTTATTGGAAGTCTGCATGAAGGCACAGATGAGCTTGGTTACAGACACATTGTAACAATTACAAGTATATGTAAACACCTTGAGATATACAAAAAAGCAATAATACAGCTAGTACAGGAACAGAATGTAACCTGCTAAAAAACCAAAACTTCTTTATATCTGAGGTTCTTACAATAAGCTCTGATCCACACCAACACAGTGAATGCTCTCCAAGTCACCACTTGGATTCAAGCTCAACAAATCTGCACTTTGGCCATTGTTTGATCCAAATTCCAACAGGCTTCCTTCACTGGGATCAGAAAAACATAGGAACAACCAGCTAGACACCCAACCAACCTATAATGAGGCTTCATTGATTCTCTAACTATACAAGAGCAATCACCAAGGTACTGAAATTAAATATAAGCTTCAGAAAAGCTCAAGGATGCTTGTTCCACTGGCATTTGAGGAAATTGCTGTATTTCTGCAGGAAAGGAACAGTCTACAGCTGTCAGGTGATTTTTTTCTTCCTCCACAGGAGGCTTAGATTTCATCTGAAACACCTGCCAAAACAAAAGTCAGCAATCACAAACTAAAGTGCCTTGGACAGCTTAGGTTTTACCACTAGAGTAAAACATCTCAGTTTATAGACACAGAATTATGTTTTATCATGAGAAAACCCACCTTTGCACACAGAAGACTACTTCCAATATTTCTGGGGAATTGATTTTTGTGATTTTTTTTTTGGTTGCTGTTTTTCAATTAGATACCGACACCATAAACTTGAAGAACTGCAACACAGAATTTTTTCAATGGAAATCACAAAAAATGCCCCCCACCCCCCAAAATAGTTTTAATATAGGCAATCTCCAGGCCTAGAAAAAGAGCACTCTGAGCAGCAATTTTACTACAGGGACACAATTTTCACAAAGTCAACCTTCAACCATCTGTCCTAACTCTTCACTCCTCCTCTGCAAAAGCTTCACAAGCTCTGGAGCCCCATTCCAGTGAGGAAAGACTCCCATCCAGGTAACACATGCAGAACAAAACCTAACAGAGCTGCAGCATTTCTGCTGGCCCTGTGGCCACATCATCCCAGCTGAAAGATGAGGTAGTACTTTTCTTTGGAGCCCAGCTAGCAGAACAGGCACAAGCACTCTTCTCCCTAAAGTAGCAGCAGCTGCCTGTAATGCAGTGCCCAACTCCACAGTTTATCTCCTCTTCAGAACACACCTAAAATCCAAAAGCAGTTGCTTAGAAAAATAAATCATTATATGAGCACACACTCCCACTTTTACTGCACCATGAAGGCCACGGTCTGCCATGTTCAGTGACTTCCTCCTGTCCACACAGAGGCATTGACTCAAACTCTGCTTGTACTGGGACTCGTGGTTGTTACCCACAATTAACATGGAGGTATCCTGAGTACTTATTATACTGAGACGTGGACCTTAAAATAATTTAAAATTCTAAGAACCATGATTCAAGTAAAAAAAAAAAAAAGGAAGGCTGGGAGAGGAATTCAGCTCCTCAGGGAATTGAGGAAATCAGATTGTCTCTATGCATACAGTCCATTTGGTATTCAGGGGCTCTGTTTGCTCTCTTCAGGAGGAGAGACCTTTCCTCTCAAGGAGGTTGTTGTAACATATGCATGTATTATAATTTTATAGCTTACACTCATAAACCTTCTGGTTTCTTATGAGATGGCTTGAACTGGAGAAATATGCTCTGCATAGTCCATGCTCTGTAGACTCCCAAGGATCAAAAAGAAATAGACTGCCATGACTGAAAAAAAGGAAATATCAGAAAGAGTTGAACAGTATTAGAATTTGTACTGCTTGTAAAACTAAGCATTAGGATCAGGAAAAACACTGTAAAGCTCAATCAAGGTCCCTGGCTGCATCCTCTTAGCAAAGCAATAACTGATACTGAGGATGAGAGACTGTGTTTCTTTGATTGATAAACAATTCAAGGTTCTTTTATTTGTCTCCATAATCAGTTTCCATTTTTATTTAACAGGGTCCATATACTCTCCTGTCAGCAGTGCAAAACTTGCACACATCCCAGGAATCTTTCTCATTTTCATTGCTTCCAAGACTGCATTTTTCATTCAGCTGAAGTGCACAGGGATTCCACCCAGGCAGCTGGATTCCTAAATGAAAACATTTTAACAGGAAAGGAATCCTGTTCTGCTCAGCTTCAGAACAGCAATTGCCAATAGAACACCACTAATACTTTCTGGAAAAAACTCTGGTGTACTTTCTGCCCTTGGGAATATGCTCTTAAAAGAGTACATGTAATTAAAACAGTCTTATCTGGCTTTTAGTTGAAGACTACCTCCAAACAGTCCCACCTCTTCTTCCAAAGAACTTCTGTGGAACAAATCGTGGATAAAATAAACTCTTAATGCTCTACAGAGCATCAGCTGCATTCCAGTGTCCAAGCCAGATCCCTTGAGAGAAAATACAAAAAGAATTGTATTGTATGCTTGATTGTCAGAGAGGAAAGCACTGCTGAAACAGCTGAAAAGTAGATTTTATTTTTTGCAATCTTTAGCTGTGAAGGGGTATGCTCACAAAATGCTCCACACAGCTAGAAATTGCTTCTGTGGACTTACACAGCTAGTGACAATGCAGTGTGCAACTGAGAGGCATTAGTGATGAAAAGAATGTCAGAAAATCACCCAGGTGCTTCTGAGAGAAACAAAGCACTTAAGCCCTCGTAGTGAGCTGGACCTCACTGTCAGGTGAGTTTCTCCAGTCTACAGATCTGATAAAATCACAGCTGCAGAATCATAATTCATGACTATAATTCACAAGGAAAACTGAAAATCCATTTACATTTATTAGGAGATGGTTGTGCACAATTTCTCATCTTATTCAAAAAGTCTACAAATAGAGTTTAACACTTCTGATTGCAAGCAAATGTTTGTTCAACGTTCTTAGTTCGATAAGGCCAATTTAGTGCCTTTTTACACTTTCAAGGTTTAGTATACATTTGTCAGTTCTTTACTTTCTTCTGGTAACAGTCCCACTGGAACAGTAAGGAAAGTTCACTAAGACACTTTATAACAGCAGCTGAACTTGGGTTACACCAATTCAGTTTTGGAATATGCTTCAAATGTAAATTATACGAGGCAATTTTCCATTTTGAGATCTTAAAACACCATCAAAGGCTCTTCCTTTTCCACCCACATTTGTGCTACCACCACCATGAGATTGCCCTCCACAGAGCCATACATCCAAGGATCTCAAAGCACTTCAGAAAGGAGGGCACCATTTCAAATTCTGGGATACTTGAGCTGGAATCCTACTTCATAAAGAGTATATTTTTTCTTCGTCTTATGTTTACAAAAGGACAAGCGTCAAACTAAGCTGATCCTGTCTTGACTTTAGTCCCACCTCTGACTATCTGTCACCTTCTCCCATTCAATCCTATCACTTATTCAGCTCTGATTAATTATAATGCTCAGAGCTGAGTTTCCTCTATGGAAAGCTGAGCATCTGCCATGGTCAATAATTTTCAGGTGGAAGCAGTGGTCAAATTTTAGGTCTGCCACAATCTTGAGAATTGTCTGACTGGAGAGTAACTACCATAATTAATGTAATGTAATTTGATAATGCACTTGATCCCATATTGGTTTAAGAAGTGTAATAGACTATATATGCGTTTCTCTAAATTCTCTCAGAGCTGAAACTACATAGCTACGGTGAAGAAATTCTAATTTTGCCTTAAGCGGAACATTTTACAACATTATTTTAACTTACAACTTTGATTTAGAGCACTATTCTCATAAGGATTTTCAGTTTGCAATTCTGACTGAAGAGGTGAGCGGCAAACATGACATTATATGTACAAGTGTTAGTATACTACCAGAATGCTGTACTTCCTTCTTAAAAATGTCCTTAATAAAGCATTAAGCATGTCAAACAAACTTTTGTAAACAAAAGATAAATTACTCATGTTCTGCTCTGATTATAGCCAGATACATATTCTCATAAAATAAACATTCTCTTGTCATTTTCCATGGCCCACATATCCATATATATGAGGTAAACCATTTAAAATTATCAATAATATATAAACCCCAGTACTCAACAGGAACCTCAGGAAAAATGTAACCGAGTAGGATGTCAATATCAAGAAGTGACACTTTGTTCCACTGCAAAGTGAAACCAATTTATTTGTGCTAAATGAATGGAAAGAATGTATTTGGAATACATTTCTTTGTACATTGTACCGGCTTAGGCGCTAAATAAGCATTCATTAGTGCCATGTTGTGCTACTTTCTTGTACTCTGTTTCTACCAAGCAATACAAAGTTTTGGCTGTTAAGCCAATATATTCCTCTATGATGATCTCGTTTTCTAACAGACTTTTGAACATTTAAAATACCTGTTCAACCTTTGCTTCAGGGGAATCACAATGACTATATTTTAACAAGAAATTATCATCAGCTGTTCTCTACAATCACATCGCCTTCTGCAGCAAAAAAAATCCAAGAGCACACACTTGAATCAGCTCTCAGTAACCTGCGGGCAGGACCACACTCCCCTGCAGTCACTGTGACAGGGCACACGGTATGGGCAGCTTACAGGTTAGCAGAAATGTCAAGTGACATCATCAACTCTTAAGGTCCACAAATTGTACATTCCACAGACTCCAACAAGTCAGTTCCCTCAGTGTAAAGGTCTGACTGTACCATGTGTTTGAGGTGCTTTTAAACAGGAGAAGGATGGATGTGTCCTCTGTGAATTAAGCTTATTTGCTAGGAAATACCAGAGAGCTTGTGTCTTGGGCACTGATTAGGGTGTCTGACTCACTTTTGCACTAGAAGCTGATAAATGACTGAAACATAGTGCTGATCTTCCATAAGCTTGGTAAACACTGTAATATTTCAGAATTTATCACGTAGCCCATCATGCCTTTCATTTTCTGCAAATTGTCATGAAAAAATATAAAAAGGTATCCCTTTAATTTTACAAACCTAAAAGCCAGGAAAATGAAGCTTTGGAGCCAAGCAAAACGACATAATGCCGTATTACCAAACAGAGTAGCAAATGTTCCAGCCAGAGAATGGACATACATGTAGTTCAAGTAAACACTGATGGAAAACTTTGTTAAGTTAGTGTTGTAGACCCACAACACTGGCTGCATTTTATACAAACGTTTACAACACAATTAACAGTGAAGCCTATATAACCTCAGTGCAAATAAGTCAAATCCAAATATGCCAAGTAAGCCTTTGGCTTTTAGTAAACTGCTCCGTGTTATGAGTCCACTTCTGACATAGAGACTGCAGAGCACATGCACTAAGGCTGAGAGGAGGGATGCACTGAATGCTGGAAATTGGCTGCCTGCGACGCCGCGCCCTGGCCCGGAGCTTGCACGGGAGGCGGAGGTGGAGGCGGAGGTGGCTGCACTGGGGTCTGCGTGTTTGGAGAAGGAGGAGGAGTGGGACGTTTAAATTTGTCGGGGCTGTTACTTCTTCGTGGTGAAGGCCTCTGCAGAACAAATATTGAAATCATGTTTAACACACTCCTGAGCAATGTTAGGTGCAAGTCCTCTAAGCTTGGCAAAGGAAAAAAAAAAAACAATCACACAAAGAAGTCTGAACAATTATGTGGGAAGAAGAAATTTCAAAACATTGCAGGAGTCACAATACAACTTTTACATAAAATAAATGTTCTTCTGAAAATGGAGTAGCAAAGGAAAGGGGAAGTACTCTTGACATCAAAGGGAACATGCATTTCTTCCTGTCAGCTTGCAGGAAATGAACCCAAGACATGTCCTGCAGATATGTTTGCCCATGATGACCAGCAACCTAAAAAGAAACAAGATGCTGCAGGCACAGCCCCTCCCAGCTGTGCCTGCCCGAGCAGCAGGTGCTGAGGAAGCCCTGACTTCATGCTGCTGGCACTGGGGTACCAGGATGTGGCACCTGAGCGTGGGTGGGAAAGCTCTGAGCAGCAGAGTCTGCCCACAATCTCCAGCTCTCTGAAAGACTCTCAGCCCACACAATGGAGCAAAACCAAAGCACAATACAAATTGCTTTTCGGAGAACAAAAAAATATTACAATGCCTTGAGCTGCAGGAGTGAAGCAGTTGTTAGAGAGACCCCCTCAACAGAAACCACAGATTTTCAACAAGTGGTACATTTAAACAAAGACTGAAACCCCACTTCATCTTTACAATCTGAGGGGCAGGAGAGAAAGGATAATCTTTAATGTCAGCAATGCAAAAATGTAAATTACACTCCACAACACTAACTTCTGCACTTTTGAAACAAAAATGCTCATTACTTACCAATCTGGTTAGCATTAATCAACAACGTCATTGCATGACAAACCACCTACCCATAATTACTAAACAACCACAGGTGGTCAGGTCTGGGGAGAAGCATGATTACAGGTCTATATCAAATGTATTACCAAATGTAAAGTCAAATTTATTTTGTAATGGAAATAAAAAAATGAAGAGTCAAGAATGAAACTGAAGTTTAGTCAAATCAAATATATTGTATCTATTTTTCTGCACAACTATGTACAATAGATTAAAATTATATGTGAAACCCAAGAGATTCTTGAAAACTGACTGATGCCTCTGAAACACTTAATATCATTTATTGCATTTGCATACATATAAGGGGATCTGGTATCAGTATTGAGACAAAGCCATGAGCTGTTTGTCAACACCTTTCTCTGAACAATTAGTATTTTGTCCTCAAGATGATCTTTCTCACAGTGACTCAATTCATTTAGAGTTTCAGAAAAAGTAGTATTTCAGAGACTGAACAGAGCAAGTTCCTTGACAAACTCATTTATAAAATTAGTTTCCATGTTTTCTAGAAGCATAAAGATCTTCCTGTGACTAACTCATAAGCCCCAACCAGAATTCTTCTTTCCTGCTGAGCTCCAGGTTCCTTTCTGTTCTACCTACCACTGCAGCATTCCCACCCACCTTAGCTCAGTGAAATTCTGACAATTACCTTTGCACACCCTCCTAAACCAGAAGCAGCCATATTTTAGCATTGTACTAAAAATTCTATTAAAATACGTTTTCACATCTGAGAATGACAAGTATAAGCAAAACCTTGATGAATATTTACATACTACCATACCTGCTGAGAAAAATCAAAGTGGTCTTGATACAACAACGAGAAGGTATTTTACCATATGGTTAATATTTAGGCTTTTTTTGCTCATTAAACTCCACAAATATTTAGAAGAAACACAATGAAGCAGAAATGCATCAAACATCGCAGGTAAAAAGGAAATAAATTCCGTTGAAAGATATGAGAAATTGCCCTAACAAATGTTTATATTAACTTTCTTCTTTGCCAGTGACAATAGAAAATAAGAGTTAACTGCCTGTTACAGTGACATGATGGTAGCATTGTGTGTCATCCTGAAGAAAACCTGAGCTTGAAGCAACCTCAGATGACTCATCCGTCAGATGGTGGAGACTAGGAGAAAAATGAAAGCAATGTTTTTACTTCCTGGGATAGGCTTAGTAGCTTAGAACATCACTTTTCACACCCTGCCTGCTGATCCATAAGATGATACCTATTACTGTCCTTAAGATGATAATATATCCTATTCTTTTGCAGAAAACAAGGTTCTCCAAAAAGAATCAGTTTCTGAGGGGTGAAGAGGAAAATCAGGGTTGAAGAAAGCAGCAATAAGTGTCTTGGAGTAAGGAGACAAAAACAAACATTTACAAAAATGTTTTGTAAAAAAGCTTAAGGACAACCAATCATAACTTCCAAAAACCAAACTATATTGGTAACAAGTATTTACTAATTTCAATACTTACTGTAATACCATGGGATGGTCCCATATGTTGCACATGAAGGCCTGGGGAATTGTAGTAAGACATTCCAGCTCTAGTCAGTGAAGTTGGTGGTGTGAAACCAACTGTGTGACTTGCATATGACAGACCTAAAATTGTTAAAACAAGGTAACATCAACATTCTTGTTTGATATTAAAAACTAAAGTGTAAGGGTTTTTTTAAATTTTTTGGTTTTGAATCAATTATAGCCTAAAAACTGTTAAGTGCTACAGATTAGCCATCTAGAAAACACTAATTGTACTGAGAAGTGTGATGCAAATTTATTTTCTTTTCCTGTAGCATACTATCACATGTTTCAAACATACACTATACAATGTTAAACATAACTTTTCACTTAAGATAAATGGTGTAAGACTCCCATAGTAACTTAGTTCTAGTCCCTAAGTATTTCCATTTTTCCATGGAGGAAATGGCTCCCTGAACAACATACAGGCTGAAGAAGCAGAAAGGTTGTGCCTGGAGAAGCCATCTAGCACTGGGTCACAATGAGGTTCCACAAAAAAACTGCATGTAGGTGGTTTCCCCAAGGCACATCAGATCTGCACTGAGGCTTCCTTCTCTTCTGCCTCAGCATTTTAAAGACCTTTGGGACAAGGAAATAAAAACATGCTGGGAAATGTTACTAGCTGGACTAGGCTAGCAACTGACATTTAAAATTGCAACTTGTTTTACCTACATTAAAGAAAGCCCAGTATCTAATTCTTTCATCCAAATATTTCCTTTTTGTGAGAACTCAATTATAAAAATGCAGAGTTCCTGTATAGGTCTATTTAACCAAGGGAAAACAGAAACAGCAACTGCCAAATGCTAGAAGTTCACACCTAAAAAGTTCTGAACAGCTTGAGTTTCTCAAAAGAGCACATTTTCCAAAACCTTTTGCTCCTTTCTGCTTTCTGACAAAAATATCATAAGGAAGGAGACAAGACTTTTCTCAGCTGTTTACAATTAGACTCAAACAACTGCTTTGGAGAATAATGACCAGAAAACATTTCTGAAGGCCTATTAAACTTTTATAACACCACACTGGATTTAACAGTTTTCACACTTCAACACTGAACCAATACACAACAATGTCCCTGCAGCAATACCCAGCACCATCCCTGTCTGCATGCACCTGTGTGTTTCTAACTACAAGAGATGAGGCAAAATCTGGATGAGAAAACAGAACAAGCCTCAGATCAATAATGAACTGCCTGTGCTTCCTTCAATTCTGTTTGATTCTGTTACATTGTCAATGTACGTCTGGTGCAAATTACAAATTACTCCCATGGAATCCCTGCCTCTACAGAGTAACAACAAAATTAATCTGCCTTTTCACTACAAAATCTGATTATCTGTAGAGCACATGTGTTATATTTAAGTGCTTTTGTAAGCAACAAGGATAGAAACAAGTCAATGTTCATGGAGGTGACAAGGCAGCCAGTCAGAGGTAAGAGGCCAGAAATAATGGGCAAAACAGAGCCACCTTTGTAACACTGCAATTCTGAACTGCTTTGGAATAATCCAGCTCCACAAGCTCGACAAATGCAAGTCTACATGGTAGCCAAAGAAACAAAACCAGAGCAGTGCACATACACTCAGCACAGTTCATCTCTGCAGCCCCACACATCTATCTAGCAGCAAAGCACAGAACAGTAACTACAATGAAGACTAACTGATAATTAGAACAACTAATCCCCAGCTGCCTAGGAACAGTAGTAATTACACTATCTTCTAAGTTCTAGAAGATTTCTAGCACATATCAAAGTGCTAGAAATCTCAGCAGTATCTCAGCTTCAAAGAGTTTTCAAAAGTAGTATCCCAAGCCATACAGGCTCAAAAGACTCTGGGATTCAGAAGCCAGAATGCAATCCATTCAATCAGCTATCCACATGAAATTACAGCATTTCTAACTGGTTACAAATTCTGCTTCCACATATTCAAGGCACGTCATTTCCCAAATGAAATATGCCAAGTCATACAAATACTTGATGCAACATACAGCTGCTTTATTATTCTGTGCTGATACTTCTGGCATCATCTTACTGTACTACTTTAGATAAAAAATACTCTCAAAACCCATTTGTTTTCATCCATTACTGCATTAATTTATCCCAGACAGCTCTACAAAATTCCCAATTGATCTCATTAGTTCTCTAACAAACTGCAGCTTCTATTTTTCTGAAGTCTGACACTTCCCAACTGCTGATATTAATTTATCAGATGAAAAGGAGATTAATGCAGCTGCCTGCGCAGACAAGCTGGCCTGGAACATTTACCACACCAAAATTTCCAAACTCCTAAACTCTGTTAGAAATAATAATTTTAGCTGTGCTTCAGAGTGTGTTTCAGCATCCTCTGTTTGTGGGATAAAATTTTCAGTCTTGTATCAACTACTGATGGGAAATCAAGTTCACAGGGAACAAGGAATGCACTTCAGTCTCAGTGTAGGAATAAACTGACAGAGTTCTCCTTCACTGACACATCAGCACTAAACAGGGAGCATTGCTAAATAATGTAAGTCAGCAGGTAATCTGTCCCAAACAGAGCTGTAATTTCTGTGTGACTGCAGATCCAACCTGCAGCTGGACACTACTGCTATAAATGCTGCACACAGAGATCCATGAATGGAGCTGTTCCTCCAGAGCAGCTGCTGGCACAACTACACTTCTGTACACCCAGTTACAGGAAAGGGGTAAGAAAACATGAATCATTTTCTTGGTAACACACCTTGACACCTTGGAAGTCAGGTCATTTGGCTCACTTCAGAAATGCAAAAACCTTCTGAAAACTCACAGTCACTGCTCATCTCTAACACCATAACATGGCTTACGGCCATAGCTGGTCTTCACACATGCAACACCTGGATGAAAACTATTTATAGTCCTTTGAGAAACCTTGAAAATTCAAGGATCTAAAGACATTTATATGTTCTAGCAGACCTGTGTAATAAAATGTCTCATTCCCATCCTGTGTCAACACAGAGCACATCCCATCTGCCTGGCAGGCTCTAGAGGTGAACGTGGGAAAGTCAGGCATGCAAATTCACTTCTTTATGTACAAGGTGTTTGTGAGCACCATGTAATACCCACTGCCAACAGCTTGTAATCAATGTCTAAGTGCAATTTTAAGGGATTTTAAATTTCAGTCAGTAAATGTATTAGTAACACATATGCATTTCACTTCACTTAAAATATATCCAGTAATTAGAAACTCATAAAATGTTTGTTTGCTTCAGTTATACAAAATATGTGAGATAGGAATTATTAATTTTACAGTTATTGTTTAATAACAGAAAATAGCAGAAGTACAAAAGCCATTTCTCTACTGAAGAGAAATGAAAATTGACTTTTTTTCCAACATGTTTAAAATTAAACTTCTCTAAGAAGTTCTGATTCAGAGCACAATATCAATCTCATTAGTAGTTCTTCATCAGACTCTAGAAATCCATTTGATTTATGTGTCCTGTTGAGCAACTTGTGTGGGAAGGGAGGAGGATTAAAAAGACAGCAAGAGAGAAAAAAAGAGCAAAAAAGAAATAAAGTTCAAGTGATAGCTACTTAACTGATTTTCATTATCTGTCCATAGATCTGAAATACAGAATATCTGGTCACCATCCAAGAACATGCTGTACTAGAAGACACCTAAGGCAAAACTATTCTTGCATTTATGATGCAGGATTTTTCTCCAAACTAGCTTTGAAAGGCTACTGACCTAAATATATTAATAGGGCACGTTACTATGTGATGCATACAATAATTTTAGAAACTGGGTTAAATATTTACCAGGTGATATAGGTCTGCTAGAACTTGGTGAGGGTGTATAAGGGATAGGACTGGACACAGTGCGAGGTCTTAATCCTTGTGCAGACATCTCATTAAAATATCTAACAAAAAAAGGCAAAGAATAATTAGATCAAACCTTTTCAAATGTGCCATGTTTTAAATGTTTCACTGTGATTTTTTCAATTCCCATAAGAATCACATTAGGAAGTCATGACAGGAACTCTTGTCATTGCTGACACTGGCTTAACTTTCCATGGAAACAGCTGGACTTCTCTTAGGCATTTGCAATTAAAACCATGTAAGTTGTATATGATTAAATAGTATCTATTAAGGTCAGAGATGTAAACCATGTCATCCAATCTGACCCATTCTACATTCTTGCACTTCACACATCATTTCTACATTGAACTCAAAAGCTTGGTTGGCTGGAGTGTATCTTCCAGAAAGGCATTCAGCACTAATCTGAAATTGTGAAAAAGGGTGAAGAAATCATTAAAGTACTAACAATTTATTCCAACAGCTGATCAGCCACAGCATTAAAAACATGTCCTGTTTCCTACTTGAATCCCTCTGGTCCCAACATTTAAACATTTGCTCATCCCATCTTCTGCCACTGGAGGACAGAGACACTTTGAACCCAGGACCATCCCACTAAAGGTACTTCCAGGCTGTGTTGCAAGACACATCCCACACTTAACTATGATAAACTGAACAGATCAGAATGTGAGAGGCAAGGCATTTTTTCCCAGCCGCAATAATTTTAGTGATAATCACTTGTCCTTTATTCACTGACTGCAGTGAAGTTTCTTCACAGATATCAAGTGCTATATGAAAGAATAAAAATAACACAAATTGCTCCTACTTGCGACTCACTGTTTTTACCTCAAGAGATTTTGTGGAGTTTACCTCCACAGCACTAGGCTGGCAGTCTCAGGTTGAGTTGCTTAGGCACTCTACACTTAGATTTTTCAGTCACTCTCTAGATTAGATGCCCCCCTGCTCACCTTCTCCAGGTGGATGTAAGTCAGTGCACATGGGATTCTATTACTAGATTCAGCTGTGCTTCTTTACTGGACACAGCAGAGCAGCAGGCCAAATTTGCTACCTAACAGCCCTTTGACTTACTTGTCCCCTCTTCCACCTGTGTGTTCTCAGGAATTCTTAGTAAATGCACTTATTTCTTCATCATAATAAAAAAAAAAACCAGTAACATGGAACAGCATTAAAATTACTCCTATTTGATGGAACTCACAATGACTACTCTGAGGTCTGTCCATAGACTATTAGAAACATATTTTGGTACTGCATCTTGCTGGTTTTTAACCAGGACATTCAGAGTTAACAAGCCACATGCCCTAGCACAGGCAGTACACTGTAGTGATACCAAAGTTGGTTTGAATTTGGGTAGACCTGGCAATAAAAGTAGCTGCAATAGAGAACAACAGAAAACTAACAAACTAATAAATGAGGGTTTAATTAAATATTCAAATTTTTAAAAGAGCTACTAGTAGCAAGGTCAGTGAAACGGAACTAAGCTACCTCTGCAACACACAGCAGGCTCCAATGCAGACCAGTGTGTGAGTTCCAGCAAGGCAGCATCTCTGATTTAATCCCCTAGCATTCTACACAAACAGAGTTTCCTCAAAGTCATCCCACTTCCTGCCTCAGGTGATGTGGAACAGCAGCAGCCCACTAACACGTCTCCTAGTTTCAGGTACTACCCTGCTACTCCAAAGAACAGGATGGAGGATTAAGACAAAGCTATTGCTGGTCTGGAGAACGAGGCTTTGGGAGAGCTGTGTCCTTTACATTCAGGAAAGGATCTCCATTTACAAGCAATAATGCTAATTACATCAGCTAATTATTAATGTTAATTACAAGCTAATTATCATCAGCTAACAGAATGCAACTGAAAGAGATGGATAGCTGACCCATCACCACCATCATTTTTAGGAAGATATAAACTGACAAAAACTGACATTTTAAAATCCTGATTGTACATAGTCCTGCAAGTATTTTGTCTTCTCAGGCTAACTACTAATGCCTGCTTTGTCCCTCACTTTGCTTTCTATTACTTACACTGCAAATACCAGATTTGGAGTTATTCTGTCAGGCCTTTGTAGTACCAAAAAAAATCAAACATGACAATTTCTTAAAAGCACAGAATAGTTAATCAAATTTGCCTGCATCTTCCTGGTTACCACTACTTACAAGTGGGCAATAAAAAAATTATTAGGTACTCTCCAATTTTGGATTAATCCTGGTAATTCTCATAGATTAAGATTTTGACTGTACTTCCATGACACTGTAAATAGTGGAAGAAAAGATAAGCCTAATAAGAAAAAATTCCAACATCAGAATCTCCTATTTCTAACAATTAAATTTATATAGCATTTGCTACATCTTAATACCAGATGCTAATGCAATATAGGTCAAGTTGCCTTGGTGTTTCATCAGAATGAACACACTACTTTGACCTTTAAGGGTACTCCTTACCACAAAATATCTGGTACTTTGTTTCTGATAAATTACGTCTTATAACAAATATATTAAGGACCCAAGAGGAAAAAGAAATCTCTCAGTATCAGAAAAAATACAAAGCACAAAGTAACTTTTAAATTTATTCTTAAGGACTACCATAAATCCAAAATAATATACAACAATACAACCAAATAATGAGCATTTGATAAGAACTGAGAATGTTTTATTCAAAATGTACTTAAAATCCTCTTTCAAGATATAACACTGTCATGTTTCTATGATATGAGAGAACACTAAAAAGCACAATATAAACCATGAAAGGTTCAAGACTATCTGTAAGGTCAAGGCAAGCAAAGCAGCTTGCAAAAAAGACAAAAAAATCAAGGATGTTATGGTTTGGACATCAAGGACAACCCAACAGTTCTGGAAATGCTTCCTCTCTCAAAGGTTTTAGACAGTATCCCTTTGTATTTGGCTGAGCACATTTCACTTTCTGCAAAGGACAAATCAGACCCCACTAAAGAAGCTGTCCCTACCTCACAGAACTCCTTGCAGTTACCAATCTGGGGGCAAAACAAAAGTGTTGTGATCAAATTATCCTGATTTTCAACTTCACAGCTGTATTTATTTCAATATATATTATCAAACCCCAAAACAATCTTCAGATATAAATATTTTCTTACTCACTGTTAAAACTAATGCAAATTCTGTACAACATTGATACAATTCCTGGACTATGCTGGAATTTGATATGCATATTAAACCCACATACAAGTTACTTCTAAAATTATTCCATAATATTCAAAAAGTAGTATAAATACTGATAAAGAAGTCCAACACATCTGGATGGCCAAAAGAACACAAACCTTTCATCATCCATTTCTAAGCTGGATTCACTTTCTGACAGTTGTCTGCAGAGAGCTTCCCTACGTTCCATTTCCCTCTGTAACTTTCTTTGAAGTCTCAAGTTTTCTTCTCTCATATGTCGCTCCTCTTCTAAGTATTGTGCCATCTTCTCTGAATCTGAAATTCATAATTTTGTCAAAAGTTTATTAAAATTCAATTTCTCAGGCAGCCAAGTATGTTGTGCCTAATTTTACTCCAACACTTCAAGATCAAGGTGTAGAAAATGCTCAGGATAGATCACTGAAAATTTTCACCTCTAAGTCATTAGTTCAAAGGCTAATTCAGAATAGTAACTATTAAAATAAACTATTGTTTGACATCAAGTTTGAAAATAAAATGTAAGAAAAACAAACAAAACTCACTACCATGAACCAAAAGTATTTTTTAAAATAAATTTGAAAAGAAAGAAAAATTCTATTAAGAAAACATAACTAAAACCATTAAGAAAAAATACTGATTCCTGCTCCATTAAAATAATGCTATTCCACATTTACCAAGATTTTCCTGCAACACACTGAAGAAATTATTTTGAAGGTATACTTTCATTTTGAAGGAGGAAGGACAACACAGGTTCTGAAACTCCAAACTCAAACTTGTATTAAAATTGCTACTTTATATATACTCTACAGCACTCTTTCAATTACACATCTTATCATAGAAACTCTCCAACAGAACATGTGCCAATATTAAAATACTACTAATAAAATTGTATTCAATTTTAATATTAAAAGCCAGCAAGAGGTCTACTTGGGGCAATTTGAGTTGTCAGTTCTAAACAAGTTCAGCAAACATCACTTAAATGGTCTGGTACCACAGATTATTTAAGGTGACAAAGTCAAATTATGAAAAGCTACAAAGCTTTGCAACAGATTACTTAAATAAAATGCAATATGTGATGAAGACTTCTGAGAAACACAATGTATTTTGTGAGATTGTGCAACATTTAAGCAAGCTTGCAGTTAAATCCCTGACATTAAGAAAACCCAAAACAACTCATCATGCTTTGTCATCACTCCTTTATGCAACAACCTTCAAGGTAAAGAATATTCCTCTTTTAGAGACCTGCTCCCAAACTATTAACAACATGTGATTTATCTCTCTTCTGTGGAAATATTGCCTTTAAGTGTCGCTTCCTGAACACTATTATCATACCACACCAGTTCCTAGAAGTGTTTCAGAAATAAAATATGTAATACAAGTATCAGAATTTCATCAGCAGATTTCATTAAGTACTTAAGAAGAATACTAGAGGTTCTCTAATGACCATGTATTACAGACACCAATCTGAAAACTGCATTTCAGTTTCATCTTCTGCTTGCAGGCTGGCACATCCACCATTCCTACCAGCTCTGCTATTTGCATTGCAGTTCTGTTTAACCTGTTCACAAAGGGAGAGAGTCCTTTTAAACCAAGCTCTTATTTTCAATGTAAATTTGACATTAATGCTTTCAATTTTTTACTCTAAATCACAGTAGTTGAAAAAGAAACCACTTAAAAAATAGAGGATACTTGAAATGAAATTAATTAGGCTGGATTTGCACAAAGAGTACTTTTAATCTAAGGCCTTGCTCTTGTTCTGAACTTCAGTCAGTGAAGGCTGCAGTGCAGAATTTGCAAGTACAAAGATTAGCTGTCCTCATCTTCTTTTAACAGCCACAAATTATTAATGCCACAAACTTGTGCACAAGGTCTCTGCAACAGAGCACTCTTGATCCATCATCACTGTCCTGAAGGAAGACCTCTGCCTTCAGTAATCTCCTTTTTTAAATGGAGGTCGAAATATTCCAGCTGGCCTGGTTGGCCAGAGAGGGCTGATCCTGACTTGTTCTGCATTTGCCCAGATTTTTCTGGCCATGTGCTGAGGTATCTCCCCACTCACCCATTGCACTGCAATGCCACTGACTCAGAACCAGGCAAAAGTGCTGCCTCCCAGACAGGAATTGCAGATTCAGCAGGAGGGAATGAAGGACTGGCACTGCAAAGTGCAAGGGAAGGTGCCAGCAGCCTCCTGGCAGCTGTGCTCAGTCCCCTCCTGGGCAAGCAGGGCAAAATGCAGCTCCCACTGCTGGCCAAGGGGCCCCAGCCTGCACCACAGGAACCTGTCACGGAACAGCTCTTTATGCTTCAGAGCCATCTCACACAGGAAAGGACACAGCAAACTAATGCTGCTATACTGTGCGACAGCTGCCTCAGGTTGCCACAATCATTAACAAGTGAAACTCTTACATACAGCTGACCTTTATTTCACTAGCTGTTAATTCTTTTGGGTAATTCTTAATTTGCAACATGACCCCTACAAAGTAGGCCATAAATATGTTTTGAAAAATTTGTATATTGAAATACTGCCAAGTTTCCAGAAAAAAAGATAGATATATATTTTTCTGGCACAAAATAGTCAAGGATTATTTTTTTATTCTTTCAGACATCCTTTTATCAAAGCTAAAGAACCCTCTAAACTACAGCATAAATACATCAACAAGCAATAACACTGCAATTACGAAAATGCTGTAATCTGAACCTGCCCCATGTTTTTCCACTTCTACCTTCAATTCAAACTTAAGAAAGTACACATAAAAATCTTACAATGCAAAAACTTGAGAAGATTTGAAACAAGCTGTTTACTCACGCTGTAACTGTGCAGCTCTCAGTTGTTTCTTTAACCTTTCCACTTCATTCTTTAAAAACCTGATATGTCTCATCATATTTTCAGGAGAGTCTATCTCCATTGATATGTCTCTGGGTGATGGTGGAGCAGATACTGGCTGGTCTAATTTCTCCTGCAAAATTCTGTATGAAAAAGAGTGCAAACTTTACCTTCCATTCTAATGAAAACCTCTTGTACCCCAGAAAGCCATTGCAAGGATTCTGAAAGGTATGCAGGGTTTATTTTAACTACTGTCTGAGGGGAGATACCTTGGGGAGGAGTTAGAAAGTTTAGTTTTTAACTCAAAATAAAAAAGGTAAAAAATATTGTCCTAATAAACTACAAAACCTGCAGTTCACTCAGGCTCAGGTGTTTTCTGAGGCCCCAGCCAAGATTTAGAGGGTCACATTAACATAACAATAGACACATAAAAATATCAGGTATTAATAACCATTAATCATTATTCTCTCCTATTTCCTCCTCAAACTGAGTTCTTGTTATTATAACATTTAAGAGAAGGTTGCTTTCATATGTAATTTTAATTTCAGCTGTTCCAATAATATAAAGAGTCACTGTCTTAATGTCTACTAAAGAAGCATTGGGAAGTCTCAATGGCATGAGTGCAAACCACTGAGAAAAAGATCAAGCTTTCTTTAAGCAGATAGGGAAAAAACAAGAGCTTCTCATATCACAACACAGCACAACACCATGAATTTAAAGCTGACTACAAACCAGAAGCTTTAAAAGGAGGCTATCAGCAGTAGGAAAAAAATCAATAAATTCCTTCAAGCTTTCCTAGGTAATTTCTTATACTAGTTAGTCTTATCTACTTTAAGCAATCAATAATGTGGCATCATGCTAACAAGGAACTTTTCAACTGCTTCATCTTCCAGATTTTCACAGATCAGACAACTCTTGTGGGACAGAGATGAACATATTTAATCCAGACACGATGTATTAAAAAGTATTGTATTTGCTGGGAATTCCCTGACAAAGGCAGGAATGATGCATCTGACTCCATGTTCTCAGAAGGCTAATTTATTAATTTATAATACTATATTATGCTAAAGAATACTATACTATACTAAAGAACACAGAAGGGATACTTACTAAATGCTGAAAAGGTAATAATGAAAACTCGTGACTCTCTCCAGAGTCTCAACACAGCTTGGCCAAACTGGCCAATGAGCCAAAACAACTCACAGAAGAATCCAATGAAACAATCACATGTGGGTAAACAATCTCCAAACACATTCCACATGTGAGCACAACAGAGGAGAGGCAAATGAGATAAGAACTGTTTTCCTTTTTCCCTGAGGCCTCTCAGCTTCCCAGGAGAAAAATCCTGGGCAAAAGGACTTTTTCAGAGAATATGAATGCCACAAAAATCCTCTCCCACAGTAACAAGAGCACTGTAACAACACAAACCGTTTTTCTGCTTCAAGCTTATCCATCCTCTTCCAGAGACGGTTCACTAGTGCTTCTTGTTCCTGCTCCAAAGTGTTCTCAAGGTCAATCTTCTCACGTCTTAGCTGCAGAGGAAAAACAATTACTGAAAATGATGGGCATGGATTTTTTGCAAGGAACTGCCATTAGGAAAGCTCCAACACCATTTTATGTAATGCTTCACAGGAGCAAGGAGAGGGGGAAGAGGAGACACAATTCAGGTACAATGCACTGGAAAAATCGAGATTGCACAGTTGTTATCTCCTTAACACAAGTTCTTCTCAGAAAACTTGTCCCTGGCCAATAAGCAAGAACATAAGCCCTGGATATGCAGGCACTGATGACTTATCAACCCTATTTAAAGACCTCTCCTATACCATGAATCTGTGAAATTCAAACTGAATTTACTGTTCAGTACAGCAATGTTTAATATTTTGAAAAGTTGTAGATGTTTTTCGTGGAAGAACCACAGTTAAGTAATCCAGAAATAGAAGAAAAGCCATGTTTGCCTTGTGCGCCTAGTGTTAGGTAAAGGACATAACAATATTGAAGAAAAATTACATGAGCTGCCTTAGGTGTTACTGTACCAATCCTTGCTAGCAAAACAAATGTAATTCTATCTAAGCAAAGGTTTTATAAAATTAAAAGCTTAACTTGACATTAATCACATTCACTTACTGTGTGAACAAGCATTCTTAATTCTACTACAAGTTAATAAAACATATAATGCAAAACCTTATACTCTGAAGTTAATTAAAGAAGATATAATGTAGACCCACACAAGATGATACCTATTATTAGTGTTTAAGTAGAAATACAATGCAAGTATTACTAAGAAGAGAATATTAAGAGGCACAGCTGATCTTACTCTGTAGCAATACAGCTGAACTCAAGAGGTTGTCAATAACAAATATTTGAGAACAGATCAACACCTTTACAGGTGGAAACCAGCATGGAAGCATTTTTCCAAGCCAAGCTTAGTTAACACCACTTTTCTGCTGGTCAAATTATCTTACATTAGAAAATGGAAAGACTGAAAACAGACATAAGCATTTGCCATTTATTACATCACTGGCTGAAGGGCTGTTGCAGCATCTAAATCTGCAAACTATTAGTGCTAACCACTAAATTAATGGTGAGAAACCCAAACAAAATATAAACTTACACACTTCAGGTACCAGTGCAAGTTTAATGAATGTACAACTTTCTCCTTTAAAGGTTAGAGGAATTAGTTACTGTGAGCAGAAGCAGACATAGGTTGATGAGTAATAGGGAACATACTTAGAAACACTGTCTGGCAAATCTTTCCATGTTTGAGTTTCCAGATGTACACTAACAGCTCAGGGAACGTACATCTCAATAAAAGAGAAGTCAGGAGCAACATGCCTCAGCCTCGCCACGAGGATGAGAATTTGGATCCTGAGCTACACTTTGTTCCCCACATGGCTGAGGTGGAGTGGTAGAAGAGCTAAGGGCTCAGCCCCAGGAGCACAGGGCACTCTGCCTCAGGGCTCCCCAGACAGTCTGGCCAATGCCTGGGGCTGGGAATGTGCAGAGGGAAGAAACTACACAAAATGTCCTGGCAATCTGCACACTGTGCTTCTACATTAGCAAAACCCAGATCTCCCCTACATTGCAGTTAGCTAGATAATCACATGATGAAAAAAGTGTTAGTGCATAATAATGTTATGATCTCTGCAGCAATGGCTTTTGCATTATTTCAATACAGCATGGCTTAGATTCACCTGCTCTTAGTCTTTTTACAACTATGTTTTGATCTAGCAACAAACAAACCCACAAGAACATACAGGTGAAAAGAAATCCGTATCTTTTAATGGTAGGAAGAAGAGCACACTGGAATTTAAAGACAGAGTGAATTATTTATAAGCCTGGATTTGAAAAATCTCAGATTACATTTAGTATTATAGCAACCATCACCAAGGCAGTGGAGTCCATTAATTATAAATCTGCTTGTAGGTGAGCGTGCACAATGGCAAAGTCGAACCATCAGCAACAATACCCAAATACGCCTTGTGTTGTGCTCTGAAGCTGCTCTGACAAAGCACCAAAGAAAGCAGGTGAAACAGGTCTAGAATATCCAGCAATATGAAAACACACTGGAAACAAGGACCATGACAACTGGCACAACACTTATGACAAGGAAAGTTTCTCCCACTGTCAGGATTTTAAAGTTTAGAGGAGGAACACCTTGAATGGCACCTACAACAGAAGCAAGTGGAGCATCTTGTTGAGAACTGGGAATTCAAAGAATTGGTGTATTTGGCTTGGTACTCAATAGTTTCAGGTGAACTTTGAAATGTACTCCAGTCAATGACTTTTTTAGCAATGTGGTAATATTCTGAAATAAAATGAGCAGGATGGGATTATGCTCAGGACTAAGTCAGTAGCTCTGTCATACTAGGGTCACTCTACAGAAGTTCAGTGCTAGATTCTAATCAAGCATCACCCGATTTTGATCACTGAAACAAAGAAGCATTGCTTGCTTTTCAGACCATCTCTTCAGAGGAAAAGTAAAATTCCTTTAAACCTTCCTCACCACCCACTTGTGTTTCTTCTTACTCTCTCTCTCACATGCACTTACTTTACTTCAAAATGCAGCTAAAATATCAATTTAATGTGTATTTCTGTATTATTGATTTGTCAACTGTCTTGCCAACTTATTAAAGAGCACAATTGTTCCCTCCTGAAATGAAGGTTTTCCAAATCAAAGTTGAATTTGCTCATCTCTGCCTAAGCCCACTATCCCAAATTTTACTTCTCTGCTTCTCATCTCCACCTTGCCCTTTGCAGCTTTAATTCTCTGCTGCTTTCCAAGAAAATATTTCCCCAAAATTTTTCCATCTCATGTTTCTTCTCCTTTCAAAGTAGACACAGGAGATAATTATTAGCAGTTTAGCTGTTATTTCTCATCTCCTAACTGCACCAATTCTAGTTTCTCACTGCACTGTATGAAATAGAAAAGCAATTAAAAATAGTAACAGCAAAGTACACACACTTGGCCTCTGTAGGGCAATCCTGACAGCTATTTATTTCCTATCAAACCACTGAACTGGAACACAGAACATTATTGCTCGTTTTAACTGAGTCATTCTGTTAATGAAATAGTCACATGCTGTAAATTTCTTCACCATTTGCCTTCAGAGAAGAATGCTCCGCTGACTTAAAGCTGACTTAAGAAATTATTTCAGGTCACATTTGAAACCTAAGATCCAATTTAGCTTTTATTAAGGAATACTGTTCTATGCAACCAGAAATCAGCTACCTCCTGATCACCTGTGGTATAAGCAGTTCAGATGAAAAAAAGGAAAGAAGAAGCAAAGAACACAAAGCACAGATAATTCACTCTCTCTATTTTAGAAACAACATTTTAGTGAACATATGCTGTAATTATCTGCTCACTGACTAGTGACAGATCTCAATGTAGCCCAGTTTAAAGCACTGGAGTTCTCCTTCCAAGCCCTGTTTAACAGGTGTTCTGATGGTTGTGCTGCAGATTGTCACAATCTCTCTTCCTTAATTCTCTCTATGTGCAATGAAGGCAACATGAGTCTCCTCACAATTTTGGGTTGTTTCTTGCTAGGTACAGCACATGCCCCAAGGCTGCTGCTTCAGCTGGTTAATTAGCACAATCAGCATTTTTAATTAGTGTGAGGAAAGAAAGGGTACTGAAGCCCTAACTAACCTGATATTTACTCTACCTTACTGTGAGGGAAAACAAAGGCATACAGTGAATTACACTAAATTCACATGGAATTTCTAAGCAAGACTGACAGGTAAATTTAACCATCTTCACAAAGTTTTCAAAGCCAGGTACTAAAGACCTTTGTGCATCTATGCTTTTTGAACAGTGTATCACTGACATTTAGATGCAGCAACAAGTTTCAAATTTTATGATTTCACAAGTCAGTCTGTCCAGAATGAGACAAAAATAATACCATGAAGATTTCACCTATGGCTCATGCTAACATTTCAAAGACTGCCACAGCTTAGTATGTTAAGCTTACTTTGCATTTTGATTAAGTGGCAGCCACCACCACCTTGTGGCTAAGAGAGTTATTTCAACCTCATGCTAATTTCCATGCTGGGTAAGGATTTGTTGGTAACTACATATTCCTACCTTTTATTTTTCAGTTTGTTCTATAGGTCTCTCCATATAAATGTTATCATGAGAATCAAGATCACTTGATCGTTTAGATAGCCATTAACTAATTTATCCATGCCAACAGAAAAAGGAGACTCATACAAAACTGGCAACAATTCAGATTACCAGCAACCAAAAAAGCTCCACAGCAGAAGAAATCACAGAGATAACACACTATATTTACATCATCTGAATTATTGGACCTGCACATGCCAGAAAATGTGGAGTCCTTTAACAAGCCTAAAGGTTTCACCAGCTTGCCATTTAAGTCAAAAGGTCTCCTACTGACACCACTGAGATGCTTTGATGCAGATGCCTAAAATCAGACATGAGCACTCCCAATGTCTAAACATCCTGTGAAAACACAGCCAAACAAGGGGTGTTTTATCTCTGCAATCTTCATGACTGCCTGGGGAGAAAGGGAGCTGGATGCAGTCTCACTTCAAGGCTTCTGAAGGATACACACAGCTGACAACTCACAGATAGCTGTGCTATCCAAGCTGCCACCAAAAGGTGACCTAGAGCACAGCCAGACCACAAACAGATCATTTACTACTGTGCTTAGCACCACCAGAAGTGACAGTCTTTTCTCACCAGCAGCATGAGTGGAAGATGATGAACAGCAACAGGCAACATTATTTACAAAACCGCTGCATTTGCAAAAGTCACTGCTGTCCAGCAGACATGAAGGCCCACACAAAGGCTACTGTAACAAATATACTATAGACACTCAGATATAATGGCCGTGAAAAAAACTAATCCAAGTTTCTCACAATAAACTATGTTACTTTTCTATTGCTTTGGAAGCTGAACTGACTTTTCTACATTCTCAATACTGCCCAGTTTCTTACATGCTTAAAACATTAAGTCAAATCTAAGACAAAAGAAAGACTCGGGGTTTTTTTCAGTCATATAATGGTGCAATGAAAGAGTTACCTGCTCCAGGGTGAGCTGCTTCGAAATTGTATCATTTTCCAGTTTTTTAATCTTCTTCATCAGTTTGTTCACTTGGAATTCCTGTTCCTGTTCTAAATGCTGCTCCAGTTCAGCTTTCTCATGTTGCAGCTAAAAATTCAGGAGACATGTAAATATTTTAAACAAATAAAAGCATGAACTTATGCACCTTTTATATATTTATTCACACATTTATTCCTGCTCCATGTTAAATTCTCTACTGATGCTTCTCAAAAAACTTCAAAATGCACAACCCACCTAACAGCTCTTCAAAAAAGGGCATTTTAAACTGTGCTGCATATTTACAATGCACAGAAAAGTAATTTCCAACTATTGAATCAGTGAAATTAAAATAGATTATTTTATATACTATATATAATGTATTATAGACATTTCCACAGTAAAAATCTATCATAATGTTCAGAAAAGCATTAATTTCAATCTAAATGCATCATCTCAAAAACACCCAAAGCACAAAATGCAGGTCTGAGCACTTCCTTCTCCAGGCAGCTGAAAGCTGAAAATTGTGACCAAAATCATACTAATGGAATTGCTGTGCAACTAGTTTACAAACCACAAAAAAAATTTCTAATTTATATTCCTATGCTATTAAAATCAAACTGTCCTGATGACATAAAATTACTGGTTATTTCAAATCAATGTTGTATGTTTTCTTAATATTGAAAGGGTTTTTTTCATTTAATATGTTCAATGGAGAAGAAAAATTTAACTCTCAAGCAGATGGAATCAAAAAATCCCCCTCATTTTAACATAAAGTACAGCTTGGAGTAGAGTGCCTCTGAGACAGGGATCCAAGTCTTCCTGTGGATAGAACAGTGTGACTGGCACCATGGCACAAACACGTGAACCTGCCTCAGGAAAAAGCAAATGTCACCAACACACAATGGTGTCACTACATTGTGCTCTGACCATCCACTGACAATTGCAAGCACCTTTTTCCACCTGCTTATTTTGTCTATGCCAGTTCTTCTGGCTAGCACATAACAACCTGTAAGATCACAGTGTTAAATGTGTGAGGAAAAGCTGAGGAAATGGAGACACCTTGGAGTCATGGACACAAATCAAGGTTGCTGGATAGACACAGGGAAGGAATAGACTTGGATTTTGAAACAAGCTAAAATTGCTCATTTGTTAATTCAGCTCCTTTTGCTCCTATTTAGAGACAAAATGGTCTGTGAAGTGCAGCCTGGCAGAGAGGTCAAGGCAAAAGGCACAGAGAGGAAGAAGAGCAACAGGCAGACAGCAACTACTTGGCAATATACATATGGGAAAAGTTTGGGGTTTGTGTTTTCAGGGCTTGTCAATGCTGAGATCTGTTTTTTCACAATTTAAAACAAATACCAGAACAGCAAACTCTTAATAGAACATATTTACTTCATTTTACAAGGAAAGAGAAAAATATTATTAACACTCCCAAAATATATGAGTGATGTCTGTCACTTACATAGGGTAAAATAATTTTTCCCTTTTATTTTCTTTGATGACAAAACCAAACCAAAACAATAAAAATTCAGTTATTGATGAAACCTTAATGCTGAAGAATAGAATTGCTAACAATAAGAAAATATTCCCTGGCACAATACAGGTGGATAGTTTCTATTTCACTTAGTAAAGTAAAAGAGTTTTTCCCAACTGCTTGGAATTATATGCAATTATAGTAACAATAGTCTACAGATAACACCTGCCAGCTATAGAGAAGGAAAAATGTATTACAAAGTGTCACCTTGATGCCAATGTCTTACAGACGTTGAATTGCATATGAAAACAGAAGGAGAATTTTCAGCTCTGTAAGATTAGAGATGGGTTTGGTGCAAGAGAGACAGTGACTAGTCTGAAGTGAGAATGGGGCTACCCAACACAAAGCTTAGCAGCAGGACTGTGTGCCTCAGCTCACTTAAGTTCTAAACAACTACAGCAATACTTTCTCTCTGCTGAAACAAGTGTCCTCATACAATGCAGGGCCATGTTTGCCTTCCTTCCTTCCTGTACTGGCTTACTTCTGGGATAGTGGGAAGTGTTTTTATGAAGTAATGGAGCCAATGGATGAAGTTCCCCTTAGAAAATGAACCCTCATTTATCCCCCAGACTATGACCTTGTACAATCTATTTTTAGGTAATCCAGGCTCTCAAAAGTTGTCCACTTCTTCCCTCACTGCATCCTGAAAGTCCTATTTATTAACAACTTAGTATCAGCAGTTTGCCTCCTCTTTATGTCCAGATGTTCATCAAATAATTGATAGATGAGCTGGCTCTGTTTATTCAGCACAATCCCATTAGCATCCTTGAGTTGATGCATGGTATTTTGGGAGCAGGAAGAGTAATAGCTTATGTTTACAGGCTCACAATTTTTTAAAGGATTGTCAAGAATCAGACTTACATAACAAACATTTCTGTACAGACATCCAATTACTTACCTTGCCTGACTACACATGCTGTTATCCTGGTATGTTTTAATATCTTACTTTCAAGGACAACTACTTGGACCAATCTGCACTTCAAAAATATAAGGGTGTTGAAAGAAAATCTGAATTTGATTTCGAAAAGGACTGGTCTCCAATTTAAAGCAACTGACTTGGTAAGATTAAACGATATTAAAAATAAATTCTTCTTTGGAGCAGCCTTGTTTCACAAGTGGTAAATTTTCAAGATTTACTACTTTAAGTTTCAAAACAGTAACTCAACAGGTCCATGTCCACCACTGCAAGAACTGAGCCTGCATCAAAACACTTCTCACGATATTCTGCAATATACTGCTACCATTCTATAACGACTAGCAATTGAGGATGCTATAAAAAACATTTTCCATGCTTTTTTAGAGACTTCATCAGGTAAACAAAAATATAACTACATGAAGTACATAGGAAAATATCATAAATATTTATAAGGCTTATAAGAACTTTATCAGGGATGCATGTGATAAAAATCTTCTGTTTACTCTAAGATCTCTGTTGAGATGCATGTGCTCCTTCATTTCTGCAACACTCAAACTAGACAATTAATAATTATTCAAAACAAAGGAAATCTATCTAATAAAATTGTACATTCATTCATTTGGCTTGTAGAGACAGTCAACGTTAGAGTTATAAGAAGATATTTTTAAGCAATGGCATGGCACCAGAAAGACAGTGTTATTCCAGTGGAAACACCTTCTTTTATGTGCTACCATGCCTGTTTAAATTCAGTCTAGCATATAGTAAAGGGTTTCAAAATTAATTTCTGATATTGCAAACCTGATGGCAGCCTGTGATTTATAACAGTGATGCACATGGGATTGGGGGGTTCTTGCTGGCTGTCAGGAGGAGCACTGCAGCTCTGGCAGGCAGCTCCCACATTCAAAATGTTTTAATGTTCTGGGAGCTAATTCCAGAGGCCAGGCCGAATGAGAGGCATAAACCCCTGCAACTGTGACAAACAAAGGTCTGACAAAGCAACAAATACACAGGCACTGTGAAAAAAAGTCCCTCTGCTAGGTGCCTTTCAACAGAGTAATACAGCAGTAATTTTGAAACAGGCACAGAGCTGCAAATACTTGAAAAAGAATACTCTCACTTGGGAGAGTGCAAATCATATGCAGTTTAGCAGAAGTACCTCTCCTCGGTTCCAAAATGCAAAGTTTTAGACAAAACAACACATTTATATGCAATTTTTTCCCTTACTCATACAAAAAGCAGGAAGCCATTTGATGTACAATGTCTGACAGCATGAATGCTCTAAGTCTAGTGCCAGGTCAGACCAACACTGCCTGGCAAACCCAGAGATTATGAGTTAATCCCAAAGAACAGTGGAGCAACCAACTGGAGACTCCTGTATTCCTGGGTTAGTCATTATTCAAAGTCTGCATCTAATTTAGCTAGAATTCCCTGCAGAGCAAAGATGCCAAAAATGGAAGTGGGCATTTATGAGTTCATTATTCTCCTAATAAGATAGAATTGCTACACTCTAGTGAGTAATGGTAAGTATTGGCACCCATACATTTCAGGAAATTAAAAAAAAAGGAAATTATAATTATCTTACCTTCCTGGTCTAAGAAATCATTAGTCAAGAATGTAGCCCTACATCTGTATGATGGGAAGACTATTCAATTACAGAAAAGATGCTCTAATAAACTCTAAACTGACCATGTGATATGTGCCAATAATACCCTCTTTGCAAACAATGAATTTGTTTAGCTTCTCTTCTCCAATTTTTAACCTGTTGTTCTATGTGGGTATAATTTCCAGGGTCCAACACTGAAGAATCAACAAATAATCTTCAGACAACAGATAATCTTTCAGAAAACAAAAAACATCAAGTACTATTTTCAGCTGTTTGCTGTTTAAAAAGTTGCCTGCAACTCATCAATATTCTAATGTCAATTTACTAAATCCATGATCTCTGAAGAATTGAAAAATTACTTTCATGGAAACAAACAGTAATATTGAAATGTTCCCTAATTCTACAGGTAAGCAAGCTCTTTAGTGGAAGGAACAATTTCTTCTGTATCATTTATAAGCTGCTAACCACATTACTGATGTTTAGGAGACTAGATTGATATCCTGGTTTTGTATTTCACAGCAATTTTATCACATCAAAGACATAATCAAGCCATGAAATGAGATCTGCATTCAGCATACACACAAACAGAAAAACAGCTTTAATATTAAACTGTTGGCTTTAAAACAAGTTCTCCACCTGTACTGCAAGTCTTGAGCCACTGTAAAGGTATGAAAAGTCATCCAGAAGTATGGAAAACAGAATCTGCTGACCAGTGAAGGGAAGGGTTAATAACACCTTAGCATATGCCATAAACAGAAACACACTGGTGCCTAGGCACAAGCCACAAAAGTTCCAGCTCTGGCCTTGTGGAGGAGCATTGATATAATCCTTATCTCCTCTGGGCACTGAAGTTTTCAGGTGAACCTCTAAGCAAGAAATTCCATGCCACTCACCCCTCACAGGCAAACCACCAACACCACCAGGATGCTGACACCTGCTCTCTTTTTCTCTTTTACCTGGATTATTATTCAGATAGGACAAACTCACAATTTACTCTCAAATATTGCTACCTAATGGTGCTGAGAGAAATCACATAGCTTCAGGATGAACAATTTGGAACACAGCTGCATTTATGAACTGCTGTATTTTGAAACCTTCTGGTTGACATAACCATATTTATCAAAGGCTTACAGCAAGGCCACATGGAATGAAATCCAAGGCTGCAGGTGGGGATCAGAATTTTACCTCCATACTCTTGTAGGTATGGCTATACAGCTTTTTCTTTCAGCACAAGCCTGCAGCTTGCCTGCTGAAAGCTGGGCAGTATCTGTGGGATGATGTTGAATCCACAACTGAGGATTTTCTCCAGATGCTGCACAAAAGGTGAGAATAACTCCAGCTTTATGTTTGCATTCTGTTTCAGATGCTTCTCTGCATCTTTCTCTCACCAATGAGAATGAAGTTGCACCCATTAAGGGTTTCCAACAGACAAACAGCACAATCCCCTTGCCTTGTTTCATACATAACAAGCCAAGCATCCCTTGGCCATTTTGAGAACAGTAGAATGTTTCCTTTTTCTTTAACTTGGGGCAAAAGTCAAAGGATAGTTTCTGAATGCCCGTAACAAAAAAAAAAAAAAAAGAAAAAAGAAAAAAAAAAGTACTTTTAGGTTGACAAGAAGTTTATATTTCTCTTTGCAAACCTATTTTGCATAATTTTAGCAATTTAAGAATGCTACTAAAGATAGTTTAAAAAAAAACTGTTAAAACAATCTCATTCTAGGGAAAAGGGTAAGCATATTTGAAGCAATTACTCGATACAACAATTTACTTGCTGTAGAACTTTGTGGCACAAATTTGTGTCCAAGGTCATGATATGACTTCAAAACCTTTCAAACAAATCAGGTGTAATCCATGCTTTTACATTTAAAGTAAGTTTTGGTTTCCTCTTTAAAATGTATACTACAGTCCCACATAACCTGGTTCTGTAACAGATTTCTACATCTCCCTTTCAATTAAACAACATTGTTCAGTGTACCATTTCTCCCTTTACTGCAAGAGACTTCAGTGGAAAGCTTTTTCTACAGTGATATCCACATCTTACTTCAATTAGAAAAGAACAGTTGATAGCCCTATTTTACTGCCATCTGCTTCTCTGTTTTTAAATGAAAATGTATGGCTTAGAAATCAAACATGTCTCTTACTCAGAAACATCCTTGTCACTCCTCAAGAACAGCAAGGGGAAATAGTAATACCAAGTAAGGGATATTTTATCCTGCTACTGAGCTTCCTGTGTGATAACAGGCACCAAAGAGACAAAGTGAGAGAAGGCCCAGTTTTCAGTGACAAAAGCACCAGATGGGATTAGCTCTGCTGGTGTTTCCAAATACTGCATTTCCTAACATGCCTTCAGTCTCCAGCTGCAGAACACAGCAATGCTTACAACATACAAATTAGCTCCTTTTGAAGTGCCTGGTTTTTCATGACAAAGCTTAGAACTGATGGCATGAAAAAAGCTCAGGCAGATCACATTAAACACTCCCCTAACTCAGCACCCTGTCTCCTACAGGAGCCAACAGCAGGTATTCAGGCAAGACTGTGAGAACAGAGCAACCATGTAGAACACTTCCAACAAATACCGAACCACTTTCTAAAAATTAGCAACTTGGGTAATGGAAAGAGGCTTCTCTGCCACAACTGGCCCAGCATCTTCAACTTTTTACTTTTACCATCAAACTGATGTGTTTTAATTCAATGGGAGCAAGGGTTTTGTTACAAGTACGGACAAATTTGCATTAAAAGTTCCCTTTGAGCATTGCTGCACATTCTTGTATATAAAATTTAATCTTTTAGGACTTGTGTTAAGAATCAAATACTCCAGAAAAGAAAGTGTCTTTCACTAACATTTTAAATTAATCAGTAACTCTTGTCTGGAAGGCAGATGACATTTACTGCAAGCTATACCTATTTTTGCATCATTATACAAACTTTCAGGTTCTCAAAGTTGAGTTCACAGACGCAAACTTCAAAGCAACACATTAAAAAGAAAGGTCACTCACTATACATCTTGTACTTTGCTTTTATCAAGTGTCAGCTTTCCAACCTGCCCACTTCCCTCAGAGTGCAGACACAAACACAAAAGTTCAGTCACCAGTCAGTCCTGAGGCTCCTGGAAAAAACATCAGTAAAGGCACCAATTACCTGCATCAGTTTTCTTGAGAGCTCATTAGTGAGAAATTCCTCTTCCTTTTCATAGTTTACTGCAAGTGTTTCTTTTTCTTTCTGCAGAGCTTGAATCTTCTTAAATAGAGTATTACTGATGAATTCTTCTTCCTGCTCTGCCCTTGCTTGCTGTGAAATAAAAACATAGTTTTGAGAAAAAAGGGAGCAAGTTTCCTTTCAAAACAGCTGCAATTATTCAATTTCCCTTTAAATGCCTATCATCCTAGAGGCCTGTAGGCTGGACCTAAGTGCTCTTACCAACCCCTTCTATAATGTTTAGCACCTTTTTTCATTTTTTGTTTTCAACCTTTTGACTTGAGAAACTGCACTGGTGCTTTAAAGTAGCCTCCTCCCAACCAAATGCACAAACTCCTCAACCTTACAAACTTTATAAAAGCATTACAGACTCAGACAACTATTTTTACCTACTCTATGCCTGAAAAGGAGCTCCTGCCTAAATGTTCTCCATTACAAGCACAGCTCAGACTGCTGCATGCATCACTGTGCCCCCTTTTCAGACCCCTTAGACTGAGCTCTGCTTTCCAAGAGTCAAATAATGCTCCTCTTCTTTCACCCCGATATGCAGAGCCAGAGGTAGCACAGCTCCTCTCACAGGAATTCCTACCCCACCACCAGGAAAACAGCTGTGATTCCTCCACTGCTAATCCAATACATACAACAGCAACTCACAAAAATGCTATGGGGCCTTAGCTTTACTCCAAGCTACTCTGGAAATCTTCTCCATGCATTATTACTACAAGTGACAATTTCCATTTCAGCTTACTGCACCCTGCACTGCTCCACAGAAAGCCAGCCTGGGACACTGCTCTCTTGCATTCCCTACAGTTCAGATGTTTGTATGGTTTTAAGCATAAAGGTGATAAATGGAACATAAAAAGGATCTTTTGAAAGCCTGCTCTGAAAGGCCATGAAGGGTACTTCAAATGGGCAAATGAATGATCACAGCTACAAATTGGTACAGCCAACTCTTAATGCCACAGTTCAAAGCCTAGAACAACCAAATGACAGAAATACTGCATTAAACCAATGAGGCAAGTTAGTGCTAGGAGTGATTTTATTCCCTGCAATAAAACCCATGACTTGAACTGCACATATGTGATTTGCCCTGATTCTAATAAAATTACACCAGCTTATAGCTTATGCAAACATTCTGCAAGCTTTATTTCAGCAAACTTAGACGAAAATTTAAGAACAGAAACAGACACATTACTGAAAGCTTATCTTCCATAATCCTCTGCCCAAAATGTGCCAAAATAACAATCTCTTTATACTTATTGCACACTGGAAAATGCTTGAAAGATTTCATTATGTCAGTGATCTTTTAACTGGAATGATACATTCCCTAGTGGTCCAAGAGCCAATTACTTAGACACCTTCAACATCTAGGAGAAAAGTTAATTAAAGAACATAACTGTCTTTCAATCTGGTGAAACAATATGACAATTACAAATTTTCCTCTTGGTATCACCAATATCATAAAATCTAAAGCAGTGGTTTGGAAACTTCCCAGTTGAGTCCTCATTCCATCAAGTCCTTCTCTTCACATCTTTGTCTGTGCTTTCTTGTGTCTTCTCCCATCTCTACTTCTTTCTTCACATGGCTCGTTCCTACAATCTATCTGCCACAGCTCCCTTCTCCCTGTCACCACCAGAGCTGGTACAAACCCAACCAGAAAAAAAAAAAACAAAAAAAGAAAGAAAAGCAAAAAAAAGCCAGGTCAGGTAGAGTTTGCTGGCTTAGCAGCTCAGGTCCTGCACAACACCTCCTCTCTTATGTACTGCATCTCCACAGCAGAGAACAGCTATTCCAGCATGTTCAGCAGTGGTATTACTGTCACATCAAGAAAATAGAGATTTGTCCAAGAGGTCTGAGGAAATGTTACATTGTCAGCTCACATCTCAATGGATTAAAACTCCTGGAATCAAACTGATCTGAATAACATCATCTATCAGCTTCTAAATGTGGCTTTACTTAGAGCTACTAACCATCTTATGTCTTCAGAGACATTCCAGAACAGAGTAAACAAGTCAAATTGCAAGGGCTCATTGTCCTCAAATCATTAAAATTCATGCATACTGTTCCAAAATCAACTCCTCCACTGCCTTCACTACATAGGATTTCTACTTGTGTCTGGTTTTCAATGCTTCAGACAACAGAAGACAGTAACACAGACCAAGCTTACCTAAAATTAAACTAGAAAGCACTTGGTTCTGAAAAACAAAAGAATGAGGGTGTTTCTGCTTTGATTTCTATTGTGTGTAACTTGCCCAGATTTGTTCTGTTCATGCTTTGCACCAGTCAAAAGCTCTAAAATCACATTATTACAGGACTGAGCCTGCACAAGACTCCCTGCCAGCTCCCGGTGTCGCATTAACGCTGATGCTCAGGCCAACAGGAGCACAAGCTGCCAAGCTCCCTGGCCTGGCCAATGCCCCTCTGGAGCTCAGGAGGCCAGGCAGCAGGCCAGCCAGGCTGAGGAGACACCCAGGAACCAGCCTTGCCCTCGCTCCCCTGTCCTTCCCTGCAGCTGCCTCCCCAGCTGGCGGGGCACACACAGCGCGGTGCTGGCACAACAGCAGCGAGAGCAGCCCTGTGCCCACAGCACGCAGGAGGCTCTGGGGAGGGCGGGCAGGGTAAATCTGCCTCCCTCACACAAAGAATTTCTCAACTGAACAGCACCAACCCCACACATCTGCACACAAACTGCACACTGAACACAATGAATGTCCAGTTAATTACCCAAGGTCAGCACTTTCAACACAAACATTTCAGCTGAAAAACATCAGACAGTTATTTAGACTAGGTACAAACCACATAACTCATAACCACATTTCTTCTCAATTTCATACTGAAACTTGCCCTTTATCTTGTTACTCATTAATTGGTGAGAGTTAAATTATCTCAAGTAATAGGATAATTCATGTTTACCTTAATATTGACTAAAGTCTTGAAATCTGTTACTCATTTAGCCAATAATCAAACTGATTTTTCTGGATGTGAATACAGTTTTTCCAAAGGGATAACCTGTCGTTTAATTAAGTATCTGTGTTCGAAAAGAGGTCTGATATCATCAGCAAAAAAAAAAAAAAAGAGAGAAACAAAATATAGAAATCAGAAATGCTAGGTCTTCCACAAGGGTATAGAATTCTTGGTTTTCCTCTATTATCATATCACACTCCACATACAAAAATACTAACAGCCATTTACTCTGTTCTGTGTATCATATTACAAAATAAATTGCTAAGGCACTGAGTGATACAAAATGATAACACCTGATCAGTCAGTCTCTGGAAACCTGAAACAAGCAATCTACTTTCACCACAGATTTTCTGCATAACAACAGACATATCCACCTGTCTCCCTCGTCTCAAAACTCCATGCACAGCTAAGCTGGAGCATTCCATAGATGCATCCTCTAAGGAAAATCTCTAATTACTGCGGTCAAGACTATAAATGCAAGGGCTATCATATTACTTTGCAGGAAATCAAGAATAAAGAGGGAGATAAAAAGCACCTCATGCATATAAACCACAAAAAAACCTCTTATACTTTTGAGGAAGAAAAATCCTATTATTTTTATTGCAGAAGCTTGTGAAATCCTGATCACTAGTAGAGCTGATGCACGAAGTGTCATAAAAATCTGTCCTTGTGAGCTCAAATTTAAAGTAATTTTAAAAGAACTAAGAAACATATTTTCCTAAACTTTACGTAGTAACCAAGTATCATATTAGGAAGTGATCTGCACTAAAGTTCTTTTTTCACATGCTGCATATACTACCATAAATTGGAAGGTTTGCCATTAAAATACTTTCCTTCTCTCAGTTCCTCTTGCAAATACACCTTTGGCAGGCCAGGTTCACACTGCTGAATTTCTTGGTTCTAGCACCAGCTTCTATTTCTGGTGGGATGCTCTTTCTGTATCACACTGACCACATCGCTCTAGTGGCACTGTATTCTATGAAGCAGCAAAATCCAGTACTTCTGATGAGGCATCAGCCTACACACAGTCACATAAAAAATAAACTTTAACAAAAGAACTTAAAAAAAAAAAATCTCTTCTCCCCCCCACCACTAGCTCTTCTAAAAGCCTCACAAGCCTTCCTGACTCTGCAGAGCAAGCAAGTTCAGCAATGCAATTAATACCTGCTCTGTAATCAGCATCAGCACATTATCAGTGACCTGACATGAACACGTTCTTGCGTTTTAGTGCCAGGTGTCATTTCAGACAATTTCAGCAGTAAACATTTCACAAACTGCCCCAGGCAGCCACACAAGGCAGATGCCAGGCATGCCCAGCCTGCAGGCTGTCTCCAGCAGCATCCTGGGTGAAGGTGACACAACATTTCAGGGGATCTTACTGGAAACAGCCTACCAAGCATTGTTTTGATCTAATCCACCCTTGGAGGTCTTTCATCTTCATGTCAAGGGCTACCATGACCTCTTTACCTCTCATCCAACTTTTCCTGGTGCAGTTGGTAACCCTGTAGATGGAGCTGAAGAGCAGTTTAATCTGCCACAAGAAATTCAATCTTTGCTACTGAATATAGACTGAAGGGTCGGGACAGCTTTGGGAAGAGATGATCTCAGTTGCTGCACATGTTACACTGAACTAAAGCTGGCACTGCAGAAAGCAGCCCTCCCAAAAGTTCTGCTTAATAGGATGAGGTAAACAGGGTGACAAGTGCAGGCTGCTACAATGACATGAATTTTGAATATGCAGTTCTTGCATAAAATAAAACCTAAGCTTCCCAAATCTCCTGAAGTACACACTCCTCCTCTCTCATTACTAACTCAAGTGACTGCTCTGGCCATACTTTCTGGCACCAGGTTAAAATGACACAGAAAACTACAAATGCAATAAACATTCCAGCGAGCTGATACTGTTCTCTTACAAAAGAAACTTTTACAATGCAGCTTTTTTTTTTTTTCCCTACAAACCTTCCAGCTGCATCTGAGATGACCACAGCGCATGCAATGTGCCTTACAGACAGTGAGAAACATGAACCACCACAAGAACAGAAGTCAACAGCAACTCAGAGAACTCCCACTACTGCCAAACTGCAGCGAGTGCCCAGCAGCACATTCCTGCCTGGAAGGGCTGAAGGACAAGGAATTCCCACCCAAGCCCAGAAATGCCATGGGCACAGCTTTCCCCTCACCCAGGGAAAGGTATTTCTTTCAGCTGGGTGGCCTGTCTGAGAGAAAAGAGTGAAGGCTCTTGTGGTTGAAGTGGTGAGCTGGAATTCAAGTTCTGGGGTCAATTTGTAGTGTGATTTCCTGTCTAATCTGTGACAAACCCCCAGGGTAATTTCCTCTGTTCTGACATAAAAGTACCTTTTTCTTTTTCTTCTCCCTTCTTTAAGGTGAGTTTTCAGGAGTAAGAGAGCAATAGAAAGAATCATGCATTTTTATCTTTGGGCATACAGTATTTCCTAGAAGCCCCAAACAAGCACTAATACCTTTGAATGGTTCATTCAGGACCCCAAGCTGCAGGGCTGATTTTTTTTTTAACACAGACCTGGTAGTGTAGGAGGAAAGCATTTTTTTTTTGGTTGGTTGGCTTCTAAAAACAAACAAATAAACAGACACCACCCTCCATCAGAAAAATCACAAACTTCCAGGCTCACCAAAAGTTATTTTCCAAATACACCAAGGAAGAAAGAAATTCATTATTGAAACTCATCCTGAGAACTTAAACTACTCTAAACATTGCCTATTGTGTAACATTAAAGCCACTGAAACAGAATTGCTTCAAAGCATAAGTCCTATTATATTACAGCTATTTAGTAGATGAGTTCTGCTGCAAGAGGAGACAAAAAATATATCTGTTTTTTATTATAATAATAATACAATTTATCATTGTAATACTAAAGGAATAACTCTGTGATAAGCTACCATTTAAAGTATTAAAATACAGCTCCTTCTAATCTCCATTTATAGTAGGAATTTCTCTGTCCCCTTCATCCTCCACCCCTCTCCTCTGTAAAAGGTCAATCAGGTTTTGGCCAGACATGTCAAACGCCTCTGTCACAGCCCTGCTGCTGCCAGCTCCAGGCACAGCAAGCTCTTCCCTCGATGCCCAGCAAGTGATCCAACACATGGCCACACAAATCCACAGCAGATGCACACTGAGTGGAGAAATGAGCTGACTCAAACTACATAAGAAATGCATTCTTCTCCCAAGTCAGTCTGAGCCACAGTCAAATGTTTTCAGCTCATGCAGCCTGGTGGGATCTTCTCTCAAAAACTCAGGTGCACACATCTTGTGGTTTGGGAGGAGCACTTAAGAACAACCCTCAGAAGCAACCAGCTTCCTAAACACAAAAGTCACTGGTACTCTTTCATGCTGAATAATCTCAGCATCAGCACTGAAGTAAATTGTTTGATGGTATGCAATCCCATTGCATACACTTCCTTCTCTGCATTTTGATGATGACCTGAAACCCTTGCACAACTGAAACACACAAGTGGTAAAAATGAAATAAGCAAGTTATGTAAACAAGCTCATTTGACAAGCATAAATATTTATAAAATGAATGCATTTGGCTAATTACAAACTAAGTGTAACAAGCTATATGAATTTCATAATTAATACAATCAATTCCTGAATTTACTTACATAATTGAAAAATAATTTAAACAGATTTCTTCAAAACAGAAAAAAATAGTATACTCCCTTCAAGAGCTTTTATTATTTCAAAATACTGGCAGATTAAGTAGTTAATAAAAATGCAGCACATGAAAAAGCCACACTCTTTGCGACTGACAAAATGTCAAGACAGAGCTTAGAAAAATGTATCAATAACTTTTACTGAGCACTTTAACCACGACCACATATTGCTATGCAATCTTAATGTAACTAAAGATTATATAGTAATAAGGCACCATAAAGGCAAAAGTATCAGGGTTGTACAAGCACATGCTAAACACTTCTTATTCTGAACACTCAACATGGCAACCTTAAGAATCTGACTGTTCATTAGACATATGCTTTATAGCTCTTATTTTTCATTCACTTAAACATCCTCATGTAGAACAAGCTCCCAGACTGTTATCAGGGCTGGAGTCTCTGCTTCCAGCACACAAGAGCTGTAACCTGAGCCAAGAGAAGTCACAGGCCAAGGCAGGAATGACCCAGCAGGAAAATTAAATCTAGCCTGCAGACCTTTCCAAATGGCTCTGTTTCATGAGGCCCTTGCTCGGTCCCACGGCTGCACAGGCAGCACACATTTCCTACACCTGCTGCACTCGCAGCAGCACTGGTTTCCAGAGCATGGGTTAAATAAGTATCATGAATATAAGCACAAAGAAACCACTGCCCCTAAGTCCTCAAGTTCATTGCTTACAAGCAAATACTACTTCAAAATGCACATGAAATGTTCCTCAGATGAGCTGTAATGCCTGCACATGCAATCACTGCCAGGAGGGCACCGAGAATGGGATCTGTGAGACACCTCCATCCGCCCAGCACAGGCAAGGGACCATTCCCAGCACAAAGCATCAGCAGCACACCCCTTCCAGAAGATGGTGCTTTGCCAGGGACCTCCCCATCTTTGCTAGCTTGCACCCAGCTGAAGACTTGCACTGACAAACTCAGCCAATATGGAAAATACAGCTACACTGCCATATCAAACTCTGAACCAAAGTCTGAAATACCTCTCTCTATTAATCCTTTACTGATGACTACTAGAAAGAAATTTTTGCTTTACTATTTGACTTCTAACTGCACAGCTGTTTTACTGCTGGATTTTTTGCACTGGAAAGTTTGCTAGTTAATTAATAGTGTAAAACAAATGGGAAACAAGTATGTAGAACAGGTTTTGCTTTTGCTCAACCTCAATATAAAAAATGCTGGAAAACATCACAAAGATGCACATGTACACAGCAAGGTTTGTACTTTTATGTTCAGTTTGTCTGAATTTTCAAATGCTCAGACTTGTCAATGTGAAAGAAAAAGGATCATTTTGTTCTAATCTTGTAGCATACACTGTTTTGGAGGTGGTGTGCATTAATAATTTTCCACAGCCTATGTGATCATTGGAATAACCACACATCTTAAAATGCTGTGGTTTATTTGACCTGCATCTACAATGCTCAAATTTAATGAAATCTGGTTAAGCTTCTAAGAAACTAGTAACAACAACTTAAATCTCAGTAACACCACCATTAGTGCTAGGACCTACAAGGAATGTAGCACCCCAGTACAAATTATTCTGATATCAGATGTCTAATGCATAAACACTTTTAAAATTAATATATTTTAAATGTTTTGTGGTTTATTTTCTGACCACTGATAAATCAACGTTTATCTTCAATGTAACCACACATTAACCAATTCATTTTGCTGAACTGACCAATTAGGAAACTCAAAACTGCCCACTCCCAACATTTCAGAGCAGGAACAGCAAAAGATTTAGCAGCAGAGTAGACTATTAGGTGACTAACTTAATGCCCAGCTTCTGTTCAGAGGTAAATTCAGCTAACAGGTACTGAGCTGCTCTAAAATAACACTTCTGCTCAAGATGCAACCACAGCAAACTCCTGTTACAAGCAGCTCTGCACCCACAGCTGTTTCTCTACTCAAAGGCAAAAGAGCACAAGGGAAAGCACTGAACAGAGATTTAACAGTCACCTCCCACAAATAACCTCCATGAAAATCCTACTTCACTTCACGTGTTCCAGGTAACTCACTGCAAGCATGTAAATATGAAAACCATGTTTTTCTTCATTGGAGTACATAATGAGAAACTGAAGTGTAATTCTATTATCCCCAGTTTTTTCCAGGTGCATGGCATGTGCCAAGGAGTGCCACCTGCATACCACAGGTATTAGCAGTGACTGTCCCTGCTCCCAGGCAGAAAATTGCACATTTTCTCACTTTGACTGGGTCCTGAGCACCCACTGCCTGTGTATTCACCATCCTTCCCTTCTAGGTAAAAGTGGCTTTCAGCACTTGTAGATCCTTCTTTCAAGTGTTTATAACCTCTGGTATATCTACATAATCAACCTGTTCTCCTTATCTAAAACTAAGGATAAAGACCACCAGATAAAGATCCATTTATGGGGCTTTCAAACTGTAGATGCTCACCATGTAATTTCTTAACTGTCTTTAAAACTCTTAAACCCTTTTTATTTGCTGGTGGAGAGGCAGGAAATGGGACTGTTGTTGGGATTTTGTTTGTTTGTTTTATATGACAAATTCAAAGACAGCTTAGGTAATCATTAGGGATGGCAATGTTTTTCCCCAAAGTAGCAAGGTGTCCTTAGCCACTCAACACAAACAACCTCTTAAGAGGGTTAAAATCTCTCCCAATTTCCTCTTACACAAACTGAATTTCCAGAGAAACACTTTCACAGTGATTAACAAGAGCTGGAGATGAAACTTGTTATTAATTATAATCATACCTTTTCCTAAACCAAACCAAGATATTCACAAAGTGAACACAACACTGTCCAACCCACTGTTAAGGCACATTAGCTCCAGCTCCATTACAGAAAAAGAAATGTTTCTACTTACCTCACCTAGGAGTCAATGAGTCGGTTTTTTTGGGTATTTTTACCTTCTCTACAGTTTGGATATCTTACAGTACCTATCACAGTATTCCAAAGAGCAATCTCTTTCCAGGCTTTTGAGGCAAGAAACAAGTATATCAATGTGTAGTGTATGAAAATATGATGAGGAATATGAAGAAATAAATCCTTGGCCTTTGTATTCTCTGTCTCTGGCCCCTACAAACAGAGATTTGCAGGATGTGGGGGAATGCAATCATCCTTGAATATTCCTCCTATAAAGAAGTGAGGAAGTAGGTCTGACACAGAGAAAGCCTTAGGAAATGCCTACCCACCTTTCCACTCACAGAGCAAGGACCATCCAGTTACATGTATCAATAATCAGAGAAAAGGGATTTTCTGCATTTCTAAATTTCAGGTTAAATTTACTCTGTGAAACTGACTTTGGGAGTGTCCCTCTTCTTGACCCAACCAGGATTTCATGGCCTGTGAG
The DNA here is from genome assembly GCF_028018845.1 of Melospiza georgiana. Classification (NCBI taxonomy): domain Eukaryota; kingdom Metazoa; phylum Chordata; class Aves; order Passeriformes; family Passerellidae; genus Melospiza; species Melospiza georgiana. Next base: position 8,877,728 of record NC_080437.1, on the reverse strand, counting down.
GACAGATTTTGCCTAGTTAATAATTCCTGGCAACACGAGCCATGACAAAATGTCTAGAGTTCATTTTTAACAGATATGAGAAACACATACCCTTTAAAGCTCCTGCAAACGTGGTGGCTGAAACCTTACATTTTGCAAATTTGGTAACAGTGGCTTTTGCTGTTTATTTGAAAATGAAGCAAAACAAAGTGGAAATCCCACCACCTGGTGAAAGTAGAAATTCAACCGTAAGTCACAGAAAGAAGCATAACTTCATATTGTGGCATGCTAAACATTGCTGGGTTTTATCATGTCTGACTTGTTAAGAAACATTTACACTTTCACTCAGGACCAAAGCATATCATGGTGGGAATTATTTATATATGTGGTAGGAGTTTTAAGTAAGATTAGCACCACCACCAAGGGAACTAAAAAGGCCTTAGCTTTACAGTAATAAGCAGAAACATCACATTTTAGGCAGTTTAAAAAATTAAAGCATCTGAGGAAAACTTTACAGACAGCTGGAACACTGCTAGGCTGTTTCCATCTACTGCAGGGCTGAACAGATGCTCATCCACCTCACTAGGCCCTCCCCAAACTAAGACCAGACTGCATGTAATAATAGAAATTTCAAACTTAGTAAAATTCAGAGGTGAGAGAGGAAGAGAAGCCTTATCTGAAGAGTTTCTCCATCAGTTAGACTATCAGCTGAGCAAATACCTACTTTTCCAGGAAAAAAACAGCTGCAAGGGAATGCATGAAGGGATAGAGCACTCTCAGGAGCTGAAAGGATCGTCCCCATAGACACCAATTAGCCTACAATGCCTGTATTTTAACTGAATAATTGAAATAATTACAACTCAAGTGCCAGGATTAGAAACTGCTTCAGTATTTCTATAAAAATTGCTTCAGTTTTTATCAAGTAACCCTTGCACCCCACAGAGAGAGATGTGAAATCCACATACCTGTAATTCAGAGTTCCCCACTTAAGATACATTTTTACTGTGGAATACTTCACCTCAGCTGTCTTGCCTGTCATTTTCACTTTGTTCTCCAGCCCATACATTGAAATGGGACACTAACAGACTACCTAATTAAAGGTCAAGACACATCTTCAGTCAGACAGAAGGACCTGAGTGGAGAACAGGAACTTGAGATGTTCCCTTCTGGCCATCCCCAGGCTGCTGCGTTGGAAGCAAGACATCACAAGAATATTTCCTGTTACACATCCAGGGGAGCTTGCTTTATACTGTATTTTTTGCCTCTCTTCTAGAGCATGTCTTTGTCTCTTTTCCATTCATTCTGTTTGAACCCCAAACCCTGTGCATAATTCAATTTGTACATTTTGTCCCTATTCTCCTACTTCATCTTCATCTGTTTTTTTTTTCTTTAAGAAGACTGAAAGAATTCACCTCTTGATCTCCTGCTAAATTCAGCAACTTCCTCCTACCCCCCTGCCCAAAAAAGAGCAGCAAAGCAACTGTTTCTCTCACTGTTTTTACAAGGCTATGCTGAGATACATGAGATGCCTACTGCTGACCATCCTCATTCCTGTGAAGGACAGCACTGTCTCATTTCTTCGTTTCAATCACATTTCAAGGTCTGTTTGTGAGACACTGGCATTCCATTGTCCTGCAGCACCCCACAAGCCCAGCTGCCTGATCATCTTGTTTGCAGCTGCCACAGAGTCACCATTTCAGTGGCTTGCAATGCTTCCAGTCCCCACCTGGGATCCCCCCAAGCACACTTTATGAGGGGCAGTGGGAAGAAAACCTTTTGTGAAGTCTCCAGCAGAAGCATAAGCTTGCTCACCACAGGTCAGTATTATTTGCTCAATTACTCCAAGGAGCTTTGGCACTAAGAGTGTGTAGCTGAAAATACACCCCATGTATACCAACACTCGAAACCAACAACTTGGAAAACAGCAGCTTCAACATTAAAGTCAGTATCAGCAGCAGGAGGAAACAAGCAATGAGAACAAGTAAATAGAATTAATAAGTGCAAGAAAACCACAGATGACCACCTACCTACCCTGGAAAAAAAAAGAGTTTAATAAAGTGAAATAATTTTCCTTCATCCTTTGAAATCAGTATTAAAATTCAAGCTCCATTCAAGTCAAAACCACAACTAAAATGAAATACAGAACTTCCAGGATTTGGAAGCTATGCTAAAATCTGGTCCATACTAGCTTTCTAATACTGGGATCAGCAACAGCACTAAAAGCCCTAAAAACCTCAATACTGATTACTAAAGCAGCTGATGGGAATAATGCAAAACCCAACAGTCAGTTGGGCAGGTGACTAAAAAGGAGGTTAAAAATGTCTGGCAGATATACAGCAGGAGCACATATGACTATTTTTTCTTCAACTGAAAGCAAGCCTGTTGTTAGGTGTAAAATACAGTAAAAATCAAAGCAACCTCTCCTTCAAAATGTTTTTAAGTCACTGGAGATACACCAAGGAAGAATGGGCCTTAGTAAATGTTCAAACCTGACAATAAAGACTATTCTTAAAATAAAAGCTGATTAGAAACCACAGAATTCTAACACAGAATTCATGATACAACCTCAGTGAGAAAGTTCATTAAGAAGTAAAATTACTTTCTATGCAGAATAGTAAGCCCACAGAAATACCAAGAACTTTGCCTTATTAAAATTTCCCAAATGCACTCTACAATTTCAGTTCTTTATTTCACTTTCATCCCCAAAGTAATTCAGAGCAATATACCAGTATGCCTACTGACTGAAGACATTCCACCATTATTAAATATGGGAACATCACATAAAGTAACTGATGAAAAAGTATAGTTGTTGTATAATATTTAAAGGCAAGCAAAACTAGGTGGTTATCAGAGTTTGGTATCAACCCAATGGCAATACTGCAAACAAATTAATTTACAGTATAAAGGACAGAAACATTAAACAGGTCATTCAGCATGGTTTTATAGAGAACAAGTTGTGGCAGATAAGCAAATCTTCATCTTTCAGCCAAGGACTATTTGTAATAAAGATAACCACAAAGGTGTAGGGTGTGTGTAAGACACCCATATGAGTTTTTGATTTAGTAATACATGCCAAACGTTATTTTAAACTGGCTATAAAATAAAGTATACATCAGGATTTCCAAAGTGGCTTGCTGACCTCAAAAATACTCATCAATGGGAAGTCCCATTTCACCACCATGTACTAAGCAGGATGTTGTTTAAAATATTCCCTACACAATTAATTAATTCTCTGCTCTAAACCAAGTACTTCTGGACAACCCAGCAGTACAAATCAGACCTGAACAAGGCACAGGTGTGCAACTCTATTTCTGCCACAATAGCCAAAGCACACAGCAGCAAGCTCATTAAAGAAAACTGACCACACTGGATGAGAAAAAACAAAATAAGTAAAGTTCCAAATGAAGATATCAGAAACATTTGTGGAAATCTGAAGCAGGAAAGGATGTTTGGACTAGACCAGTGCATCGTATATAATTCAACACTTTGGATTTCCAGCACCTCAGAGCCTGAGAGCTTAGCTTAGTTTGTCAATGTAAACTAAAGCTGCTTGTTACAGCCTGTATCTTCATAAGAAGAAAGCAGAGGATTCAGAACACTCATTAACCCAGCCAAAAGGCACAGCAGGGACCAACAGCTCAGCCTTGAAACTGATGGGAAGAACGGGAGGCAGGACACCAAAGCCTTTGCAAGCACAGTGATTCTTCAAGAGTCTTCAAATTAAAACTGGATACACTTCTCAAAGACACATTTCAAGGTTAGTTACAAGGTTCAGTGCGGAAAAACTCACAAAACCATGTGACAAAATTTTAAGCAGATGATTACATAAACCTCTGAAGCCTTAAACTCCCTTAAAGCACAAACATTCCTGTTGATTAATATTTGAATTAAGTTCAGAAACATGGACTTTTTCTGTGGGTTTTTTTTTGTATTTTAAACAGCATTGAGGAAGGCCTACAACACACCCCAGTGACATTCTGTTAATAGCACATGGGTGATGTTTTTGTCTGGGAACTGGATATGCCAGGGGCTGTGTGTAACTACCAAAGGGAAGCAGATGCTACTACACCTTCCTACTACAGGCTCTCCAGCCATGCAGCAAAAGCAGCAGGGCTCTGACCATGCCACCCCAAGGGCCAAGGCAGAAAACACCAAAGGGCATTACTAAACTTAATTTACAGACATTTGTAGAAGTTCAACAGAACCTTCTTGAGAATCAGAAGGGAATGTAAAGCTGAAATAGCAGACAGTCATTTCCTACATGCCTGCTCTTGGAAAAAACATGCCTGAAAAATTTCGGATGGACTTTCATGGTGGGCGGATTTGCTAATCTTAGCAAAAGCAGGTAAGCAAAGCATTTCTGAAATAAGTTATTTTTGAGCTACTTTCAGCTTAGTCCAGCTACAAACTGGAGTGATAAATGACACAGCAGGATACAAAAGCCCCAAGCAGGTTTCTTACACCTACAAAAGACATCACAGAACTGAGAGTATTTTTCACATGAGCAAGACCTACTTTAAAATCAAAAAGTAAATAACAGATTCACAGATACATTCTGTAAAAATATTTTTGCTTTCTTTGTTTGCTTTTAACCTCTCTCTACTACTAATTGATTTCGTGCCCTTATCAGCACCTTTTAAAGGTTCTTATTTCAGTTCAGATAGACTATCCTGCCCTTTTTCTTCTACTATTAAGAGACACATTCTGTACTGGAACAGGTGTTCTGCCTTGAAATTCTGGTGCAAACTCCAGAAAAGAAAAAAGCATTTTTGCAGGAGATTTTTGGCAAAACAGCACACCCATTCATTTCCCCAAACTATCTGTCTAGGCTGACATTTTTCATGAAGACCCACAATAGCAGATCTCATGCACACACACAGATCCCTCTGCACACTTCATTGAGAACAAAATGCAAAATTCTAATTATTTCCAGCATCCAAATCTGGTTGTCATTGGGAAAACTCTAACAGGTCACAATAGCACACAGGATTTTTCTGATCACAAAGCCTGTTTGCTTTCAGGAGATGGCTGTTATTGAAAGCAACAACTTTGTTCAGGATTTAAGTAGGGGGTGAGGAAATAGGAGCTGAGTAAGGCTTTTTTTTCTATTGTTCCTCTCAACAGGTGGGAGGCTGTTCACACAGCTCTGCAGAATGGCAGAGGAGGCCAAAAAGCCAGGAAATGCAACCGCCCTCTGCCAGCACTCCAGGAATGACAAGAGTTAAGCTGGGAGCCAAGGCGCAGAGCTCAGGTTTAGCTACAGGAACAAGGGCAGCAGAGGTCTCACAGTAAAATACCGCCACTCACAACCTGCAGCAGTCCCGTGCCCCAGTGCTCCCGGGCAGAAGGTGCTGCAAGAGGCACCACAGACAGTGAGAACTCACGGCAAGCTCACAAAAGCCAGCATATGCCATCAGCGCTTCAGGTCAGACTGCCCCATCCGAACCGATGATCCTGTTGGGGATCCACACAGCACCCCACAAATTCTAGGATAATTCTCATCCCTACACAGCAAAATCAGGGAAAATTAAAGAAATGTGTTCTTGTAAATTGTTAGAATGCACTAAAACTGCTACACGAGGCATTTTGGAGTGGGAACATTTTAAAATTAACGCTTCTCAAAGACTTTATCTTCACCTCAGTTAAAAAACTAAGTAACAGAATAAGGTTTACTATATTTTAATTTTCTAACTCCAAAGAAAATGTCTCAGTATAGTAGGTCAATTTACATGAGATAAATTACCAAATCTAACATTCTAGAGAAAGTATGTAGCAGTCGGGGACTAAAATTCCTCTTGTTCCTAGAAGCATTCCCTTCATATGATGCCTGCCAGTTCAAAGCAGTAAGAAAGAACACCAAAATGCTTCCAGTATCAGCTAAAGGTTACATGGCTTTCACTGATTTAGGATGGCTTGGTTACATTAAATACAGAAGAGCAGAAAAAAAGGAGCTAAAAATCCAAATTCTACCAACTTCAAAAGAAACTTCCTGACCAATACATACCTACCCTCAACTGAAGTATTTCAGCTTTTGTCACATGCAGCAATTCACTCTTTTGAAAAGCAGTCACCCCACCACCCAGGTTTGAAGGTACTCTTATTTAACTAGAGAAGTTGTGCTGTCCCAGGCTTAGCCCATTAAATATGACATTTCCTTGGCAGACCTTTTTCACCAAAGAACTAAGCAAATTCACACAGGAAATCCACTTCTGGTAGTGCACACTATAAGCAAAACTCACTGCTTCTCATCCCAAACACACAGCATCTCAGATCTTCAGGCGCCTGCTTCTTCCCAACCTAGGCACCAGCCGTTCCATTTCCTAAAAAAGACCTTGCAGAAATACACCATGAGATCATACAATTGAGGTTGCTAAATACATATAAATGAACCCTCTGCAAATGGCTCGAGTGATCTTAGTCATTTCTGCAATTTCTCCTTAATATCTGATCTGAAACTGCACCTTCTGATGTAATGCACTGCCAGAGAGCATTTGAAATACCCCCCAGCTTTCTCCCTGCTTTGCTCCCTCTCTCACCGTTTGTTACCAATAATAGCAGGTGAGATAAAGTTATCACATATATTTACTTACTTTCACAGTCTTGCACATGAACAGCAGCATAACTTCATTTGCATTTCAGGCTACTGGAAGCAGTACAGCTCGCACATATTTTTGGGTGTACGCTTAGTCCAAGCTGGCTTCACCAATTTCAGCTTGAAAGCAGCATTTGTTTTCACATGTTTTAGATGGGAGTGCATATGAAGCTAGTGAGCACACAAGCCTGCCAAGCCAACACCTTTCTCAGTCAGTTTTCCAAGTGCAACTACTTAATGTAGGTCTCCTGTGCTTAATTAACACTTTATTTTCAACCCTATGACACAAGGGTGAACTACAAATACAACTAATAAGATCCTATGTGGCAAGCAATTTAGGTAATTCCTAAACTGACTATATCCACGCTGACACCAGCAATACTGCAAGCACAGAGAGATGCCATATTAACACTTACACCAGCACGGACACAAGAGGTAGGAGGAAGACCATCACTGGCAAACTTTAAAGGGAAAATATTCAAAATCATTAGAGACAATGGTGGGAACTGCAGAAAGCAGAGTCGCTATGGCCTTGCACAAAAAACTCAAATAGCACCAGTGAAAGGTTTGCAGATGAAGAGCTGTGTGGTTCAAGGAGTCACCTTCACCTACAGCACACAGGTTTAGTCATTCACCTGCTATTTTGGCTACCTGTCAGGTCCATTTGTGCTTCACAGCTTGTCCTCAACTCTTGATAAAAATCAAAGCTGATCTGTGTCATTACAATGCCCGCAACAGGAAACACACAAAGCGCCCGTCTGTCAGCACAGCAACGCTGCGAGGAGCTGGAGGGTGGAGGAGCAAACTGAAAAGGGTTTAGAAGCACAGGGCAGACAATCAGAAAATTTTCTATTCCTCTGACATGTGAATGGCACATATTTCAACACTCCAATAAAGCTCATCTCCAGTCACCTACATGCTAGAGCCACACCACAACGTATTCTGACTGCAAATGTGTTTACATTATGGACTAAGTAAGTCACAGCACAAGGTCTCACTGGCCTGAAAAAAAGTTATGTTTTGCATTCATTTTTTCGCTGCTTGCTGAATTAGAAGTGGTTTACTCAGTCGTGTACACAGTTTAGCACACCAAAGCCACAGCATCAGCTAAAGATGTCGGTTTTCCAGACAGCCTACAGGTTGCCATTAAAGTATAACACCTCTCTCTTTATCCAAGATATCAAAAACAGGCAGAGTTTCAGATTTAAGGAAAATACCTCCTTTTTATAAATTAAAATCTGATGAAAATGTAAGCTGATCAGTCCCTAGAGACACTGCCAGAACTGTAATGCACACAAGCATTTTTTCCAAGTTGTTTACAAACAAAACACCTACCAGGGGTTCAGAAAGATGCTGTGCCTTCCTAACAGGCAGAGAGAAAATGTCTGACTGACAAGGCGCCTTAGCCCCTTTCAACATTAGAAGGCACTCCGCCGCTACCTAATTAAGGCACATTCTCTTCTCGTAAAGTATTAACAAAGCACACATTTCCCCGACTAGCACTATATTTGTCATCCTTGAATAAATTACTTCTGTATTGTATTTCATGCACTCTTCCGGCCCACATCCTGCTAGACACTGAACGCTTACTACTAGGAGCAGATGAGAGGTATGCCTAGGCAAGCTCCATTTCTTGGCTAGATGGACTGACAATGGAAAAGCTGAGCATCAATAAAACAGACATTAGGCTCAGAGCAAAGCATCCCCTGTGAAAAATCACGAGATGAGAGTGCACACACGCAGGTGGGATTGGCCCCGCCTAAAACATCTCCACCTGCACTGGCAAGGATGTTCGGGACAGTATCAGAGTTACCTTTAACAGGTCTTTGGTAAGTTACCTACTCTGCATGCGCGCCATGACCAACAATACCTAAACAACCCCTTTAGCCACTGAATAATCAAAAATTCCTAGAACTTAAACTCCTAACTCGCAATCTCATAGAGAAGAACAGAACAATATTTTTGTAGTGTTTTGATATGCGCTTTTCTGATGATTCCTGCCTAACAGCATCACATAAAATGGTGTTAAACTCCAAGCTATCCTCACAGTGCTCATAAACCAGGAGCTGAGCTCTTGCCGGGACAGAGTGCTGCTCTACTCGCACTGTTTTTAAGACTCTTATTTATATGAGTTTTCAAATACCCTGAAATACAGCACTTAACAAAACATTACAAACAAACCAAACACTTCCTCATGAGCAAGACGCTATTCCTGCAGCTCACCGCCTCTGCACAGTGGCCGAAGAGGTGACGGCTGAAGAGATAATCCGTAATCTCCGCAGATTACTTAAACTCCGTGGAAATCTCTACTTTGAGAAACTTCAGGGGAGCGGAGAGCATCGCCCTTCCCGTGCCCGGCCCCTCCCGAGCCGCGGCCGCTCGGACCCCGGGCAGGGCGGGCCGGCGGGGCCGCCTCCCCGCGGGGAGCCGGGCGGCCACGCGGGTCCGGCCGGGGGAACCGCCTCGGCTCCTCGCCGGTTCCGCCGCCGCTGCCCTCCCGGCGCCGGAGGGGGCGCGAAGGGCGCGGGGCGACCCCACCTGTGCGCGTCCCCCGCGGCCGGGCCGCGGTGACAGCCGGGCCCGCCCGGGGTGCCTGGTCCCGGCGAGCCGGCGGGCAGCCGGGGGCCGGCGGGGAGGCCGCGGCCGGGGCCGGGCCCGCCCTGCGCGGACACCCCGCGGCGGGGACACCCCCGCTCCCCGCCCGCCGGGCCCGGCGCGGCGCCGCCCGCACTCACGATGGTGACGCTGGCCTTGCGCAGGTCGCGGTTCTCCTCCTGCAGCGCCTTGCACTTGAGCTTGTAGGTCTCCAGCTCGATCTTCAGCACCTTGTTCTCCTGCTGCAGCGAGGCCAGGCGGTTCGTCAGCTCCTCCAGCCGGAACGGCGAGATCACGATCCCGCCCGCTTTGCCGCCCCCCGAGGAGCCGCCGCCGCCGCCCGCAGCGCCGCAGCCGGGCCCCGCGCCCGGGCCGCCCCCCGACAGCGGCCCCGCGGTGCCGCCGCTGCCGCCGCCGCCGTCGGTGTCGCTCTCGCTGGCGCTGTCCGCCATCGCCCCGCGCGCGCCGCCGCCGCCGCCGCCCGAGCAGGGGGCGGCGCCCGCCGCGCGCCGGCGCCGAGACGGGCCGCGCGCCCGCCCACAGCGCCGCCTGGCGGCCCGCGCCGGCACCGCGCCGGCCCGGACACAGCGGGAGCGGGGATCCGGGAGGCGCCGGGACACGGCGGGATGTACCGGGATCCGGGACACACCGGGGTGTGCCGGGAGCGGGGATCCGGGACACGGTGGGATGTACTGGGATCCGGGACACACCGGGGTGTGCCGGGAGCGGGGATCCGGGACACGGTGGGATGTACTGGGATCCGGGACACACCGGGGTGTGCCGGGAGCGGGGATCCGGGACACGGTGGGATGTGCCGGGATCCGGGACACACCGGGGTGTGCCGGGAGCGGGGATCCGGGACACATCGGGATGTGCCGGGATCCGGGACACACCGGGATGTGCCGGGAGCGGGGATCCGGGACACACCGGGACACACCGGCACATGCCGAGATCCGGGACACACTGGAACCCACTGGGATGTGCCAGGAGCGGGGATCCGGGACACTCCGAGCCCAGGACCGGAATGTGCCAGGATACGGGATCCCGGACACACAGAACTCGGGATATTCCCCGTGGGGAATCCCTACACACCGAATCCTGTTCCCGGGACGTGCCCGGAGGATCTCTCCCACACGGAGCCCGATATCGGGATGTGCCCGGGGGGATTTAATGCACACCGGGAGCTCCGGGCGAACAGCCCATTCGCGGGACTCACCTCATCGTACCGCTAAACCCGTGCGTGGCACCACACCACCCAAACTGCCCCAAACCTTGTTTTGTTTAAGGATTTTTGTACCAAAGCGGCTCACGGCGCTGCCCGGGCTGCACCCCCGGCCCGGGCCCTTTCCCCGGGGCAGCTCGGAGCAGAAGGAGCGGGGATCCCCATCCGCCGAGCCCCGGGATCGGGGGAACAGCCCCGGCCGCCAGCCCTGCTCCCCTCACAGCGCACAGACCAACTGGCATCTTAATGCAGCCCCCCAAACATCAGCAAAACCGCCTTGAATTGAGATATATGGACACCCATCTCTCATTGCTGATAGTGCATTTCCTGATTAATAAGTACATTAGTTTCTTTCATTTTTTCTTCTTTTTCTTTCTCTCTTTTTTTTTTACTATTTCTTTGCAGAGCAGCAGCGAGCTGTAGCAGAGAACTCGTGCCACTAATTCTATGGCAAAACATGGTCTGCATTGCTTCTGGATAAATTAGTCCCCAAGACTGTATAATTGGTTTCTCAATTATTTATGAAGGGGTCTTTAACAACAGTAATTCTTCCATTAGTGGCAAGCAAGGATTTCATTATCTCTAACTGCACTACCTTTTTGTTCCGTGCCATAGTAAATTTCAAATTTTACTCTTTTTAATGGCTCTAATATATGGAGGAATTCCATCTCTGTAAAGTAATTATTCTTTTCACCTGCCTGGGAATATAAGTGCAGGTCGTTTTATTTTTGGTCTCTTAATCACAAGAAAAGGGCTGTTCCTAGTTCTGGGCTTTGGAAACTGTTTCCTCTGATCTCCGTCCGTGTGTCTGTCCCTGGCACACAACGCTGCCCCAAACAGGGCTCAGAATGGAGAGGGGGGCAAGTGGGAGTCCCCATCCCAGCAGAGACCCAGAGCTCTTCCTCAGCCCCATCAGGAGGCATCAATTCAGGGCTTTTCAGGCTAGAAAAGGTCCTGCATCCCCTTGCCAGCCCTGTGGAAGCTGAGGCACACTCCAGCATTCCATTGCCTCCACACTGATCCTGGCGATGACATGTATTAATTATATTAACATGTATATTAACATGTAATAAAGCCACCAAGCAACCCTCATGACCACCCTGGCTGCCCCTCAGCTGGATTTCCCATCTCTGGGCTTAGTTAGGCTGGGATTTCTTCCAAACACAAGAGCATTGTCCTCAAGAGATGTTGCCACAGATGCACAGAGCAGCTGAGGATGTCTGTGAGGTCTCGTGAGACCTTTCTCAGTGCTGTCCTAAGATGTCCCTGCAGCAACCCTGGCTCTGCAGGGGCACACAAGCCTGACCACCTGGGCAGCTGCCACCTCCATGCCCAGGCTGAGCCTTTCCACCAGCAAGGGCTGTGGAATAAAACGCTTGAGGCATCAAAATAGGATCCAAAAAAATAGCAAGCGCTGTTTTGGACAGGTAGTTGCATTTCACCAGAATTGCTTTCAAATAGGTGTGCTGATATTTGGGAAGCTGGCTGGACACCACGGGGTCATGAGGAAATGTTACTTCATGCACAACCTCCACAGCATAGGCAAGAGCTGCAAAGCTGGTTTGTCTCTGTGCACATCCTCAAATGAAACTAATTTCTAAACTAGCAGGTTTATACCTCAATGTTCTCACTCCATCCTTCTGCCCAGCTCTGATCAGCCAGTTTTCTCCACTGCTTTCAGCAGGACTGCTCACATTTGAGCATTCAGTCTTGCTGAATCAAGGCCTAAATATTTTGAAGGCCTGAATCAGCAGAACACACATCTGCTCCAGGCTAATCTTACCCAGCAAGCCCCACAGCGTGCTTAACCTTAAGCCATTCTTCAGACCTATCCATGTTAATCTTAAGTGCTTTGCTGATTTGGAGCACTATAATTTTTCAGAGGACGTGTCCTCTGCTCCTTCAGACACTAAAATTAGCCTGAAAACAGACAGGGAGGTGCAGGCAGCATCCTCAGCCCAGCAGCTGGGCTGGATAGGCTCAGATAGGGGCTGCATCCCTGGGATCACACCAGGCAGACCTGGTGCAGAGCACTTCTGGGGTGCTGCAGACAGCAGCTACAGAGATGAGGGATCTTGAGGCAAAAGGGGAGCTTTCCTCCAGCCACTTTTGCTGTCCCTCTCTCTCTGCTGGGCTGGCATCAGAGGTCTCACTCCCAGCCAGCACGCTGACTTTCATAACAGTGAATGATAACTTGGCACTTCTGTGTCTCTCTCTAGTTCAAAGCCATGCTGAAACATTATCTAATTAATTCACACAATAGCCCTGGAAGGCAAGGAAGGGAGGTAGGAAGCTGAGTTACTTGCCCAATGACAAACACTGAGTCAGTGCAGGAGTGGGAGGAAAACTCAAGGGCCCTGGATGTTTAGATCTGAGATGGCATCCTTCTTGTTGCAACAGCAGTTCTGTCATTTAAAAAATAGCACCTGTATATTTAATTACAATTACAGCCAACTACTCCTAATTAATACATTAAACAGGGACAGAAAATGTTATCCTAATTAGCACCCCCCCAAAATTAAAAATCACATGCTTTTCACTTCTGTAGGATGTTAACCAAATCAATTAAAAAGTATAAATATGTGCTATGAGCAAAATTAGCCAAACCCCCTTTTGAAGACACGTACAGCAGAGGCTGCCCCACTGACAGGGCTGCTCAGGTGCCCCTGCTCCTGGTCCCCACTGCAGGCTGTGAGGGGCTTGGCATCACAGGAAAAGGCACCATAACCAGCCTGCCACCACCAGAGCACCTGCAGGACAAGGTCCCCACCCTCCTTGCCTCAGTACCTTTTTATTGCATAAAAAATAAACGCAGAACTGTAAGGGGGAAAGGAAAGGTGTTTGTAGAAATAAAGACTATGAAAATGTCACCAGCAGTGTTATAGCAGGAGAGCAGACCTATCAAGAAAAACAAATAATAAAACAGGGATTTATTCACAGAAACTATCCTTACAGAAGGTAATGGACAATTAGAAACAGTGTTCCATATACTCACATCAACAGTAGAAATATTGTATAAAACACATTTCTAGGTGTGAGAGGTTAGAAGAGGTATATTCAGAGATTTAATGTAATCCTTAATGTAATTCCAGAGGTCCATTAATCGGCTGGAAGACCTTCTATAGGAATACAATTTCATTAAAATATTCAGTAGTTATAGACTGAAGAGGAAAAGGCCAACTGCAGCTAATTAACCTAAGGAAAAAAAGTCTGCACCGTGCTCAGAGTACCTGACTGAAATGGGGGGGTGGAGGGGAAAGAGGGAATGGAAAGACAAAGTTGTAGAAAAATGCAATTAATGAAATATACTGCTAGGAAAATAAACTGAAGCAGCATTAAAAAGAACATGAACTGTACACAAGGGAATATTGAAAGGGGGAAATGGAGTGCATATGTGGAGAGGTTGTAGAAGGGGAGAAAGCTTGGTTTGAAAGATATTTATATGAGCAGAAAAACCCCAAATTGTGGATTAAGACATCTATTGATGCAAGTTAAAACATGTTTTCTAACAAGCAATTTAGATTAAAATAATGTCATGCTGCTTTGCTTTTCTGACCAGCAATTATTTAATCAGAAAGCTGTATTAGGAAAGAAGTCTCTTAGTAGGATGGAGTATCTGACTATGAAAATGTGCTGTGTGGTAGCCAGCCAGTAGCTAATGCATCTTCAGCTCTGGGGCTTTGATTTTGTATCCCTGTTCTCCCCAGGGAATTTGTTCAGAGTTCATACCAGGTTGGTTCTGTTGGTCTGGCCATGTGATGATGATACCCATCCCCTGGAAGCCTTCCAAGGAAGTTGGTGAACAGGGGATTGCTGTACTTTGCTGTTTTATAGCCCAAATGGCTCTCAATAATTGAACATTAGTGTGGTGGGAAAAGTACCAACAAAACTTTTATGATAAATCTTCACCATCGTCCAGGACTCCGGGTCAAATAAATAAGGACGTGCACAATTTGCATGCTGTTTTTAGCATCAGCAGTTATGAAAAATGTGGCACATACATAGATTTTCCCTGAGCAGCTCATTTTTCTGTCCTTTACTAACCTTTTCCTCTCCCAGTAATGGACTATTTTTTACATCAAGCATTTTGTAGCAGGCTGAGGCTAAAGGGTCCACATCTCCATCAGAAAACTGCTGTACTTTCAACCAAGCAAGAGTATTTTCTTGTGCACTAGGAGACCATTTTTCCCTCCCTTGCTCACCTTGCTCCCTTGGGGGTTGGAGGCAAGCTGAACCAGGAGCTCCTCCTCCTCCAGCCCCAGTTTGGCAGGATCTGCTCTGAAAACAGAGGTTCTGTTTGCACTCCCCACACACGACCCCGAGGCCAAGAATGCAATGGATCAGCGACAGCTTTTCCATACATCATGCACGTGGCTCGGACAACAACCAAGCCCTTTGCCAACACCCTGCCCAGCATCACTGAGCTTGTATAAAAATTTGATAAAATTGCCACTGATGGGCTTCATGGAGCTTCACCAAATGTTATCAACTTGGTCCTGCTAAACTCCTCCTCTAGAGGGCATGGAGAGGTTTTTGGGAGCATGTGCCCCACATCCCAGGCTGCAGTGGCCTCCCCAGCAGAGCACCTCGATTTCCTGCACAGTGTGTGCTACAGACAAAGCCAGTGTTAAACAACCCCTCAGGAAATTAGCATTAATTACCAGGGTGCTGCAATCCTGCAAGTGACTGCCACTTATCCCACTAATGTTGGCTCCACACTACGGGAGCTCTTAGAATTTCTGACATTAAAATTGTTACTGGCCACAAATAAAATGTAATTGATATTCTTTCAGAAATGGGAAAAGTACGGTAGGATACTCTGCAGCATTATTAATTAGTGCTAAATCAAATATCAAAGGATGAAAATAACACTCTATTTAGCAATCAAGTTTATTTTAATAGATGCAATCAGAGTCCCATGACTTACAATTTTGCCTCTAAGGGGAATGTTCCCACTGAGGAAAACATGAAGGAAAAAAAAAAAAAGACAAAAGTGCACATTTAGGTAGGGTCCCCTCTCACTCCAGAGCTGTCTGTGCCATTTGCTAGTTCTGGCAAGATTTCTATTTTCCTTCTCATATGACCACTTACACTTTAACCTTGTTTTTTCCCAAACATCCTGAGCTACTGTTGGAACCACTCAGTGCAAAACAAAACCAACACCCTGAAAATCCTGTTTGTGCAGCATTTAGTATGAAATTGTAAACTCTGTGAATTTAGCTGCAGATTTCCTGTTCTCTGTTGTCTCTTTGTATTTAAGGGAGAAGCAAACTGTGACACAGGTGTGCCCGTGCAGCAGCAGCTGGGGACTGGCACCTGCCAGCAGCGGGACCTGTCAGTGCTGGCCCAGGAGAGGCTGTTGTGGTCACAGCTTGCTCACTGTGACAGGGCTGGGCTGCAGGAGCACCCTCAGAGCCCTGAGCTGAGCCGGCAGCTCCTGAGTGTGCTGTGATGGGTGAGAGCACGGAGCTGCCACACAAAGCACGGGCAGGAGAGCTGTGAGACTCACCTGCACACTGCTACCTGCACAGGCAGCCTGGCTTCTCTGTCTGCACAAGGAGCTCCTCTGCCTGCCAGAGCTGCCATTCCGGGGACAGTCACAGCTTCTTTCCACACCAGCACCCGGCACTGACAGAGAACCAGGCAGAGGAAGAGATGAGTCAAACAAAACACTGCCTTTTGGATGCTGTCAGAGATTGGAGAGAGGCTCTTCTGCAGTACAGCTCCTGCCTTCCTGCTGGTTGTCACCACGGCCTTTACCTGTACAGTCACGGTATATTATATCTATACATTTCACAGCATTTCCTGAAAACACTCTTTCTCATTCAGCTGGTCAGGATGCTGGAGGGGAGGGAAGGAGGTGTCTGGATGGCGAGGCTGCAGGATGATCGCTGCTGTCGGACTGTGAACTGCAGGAAGATGCACTTGTTCTCCCGTGGCGTAAGTGGCATTTGTCCTCCAAACTTTGGCATAAGGACCTGAACCACCAGCACTGCACCAGCACCAGCAGTGTCCTGACCTAGGCAAAACATACATTGCAACACAGACTGGCTGCTCAAACGATGAAAACTTCATTTACCATCACTGCTTCAAAAGCCAGTGGCCCTAATAACTCAGAGACACTGAAAAACCAACCTGTTACATTCTCCAAGTGCTGCTGTTCATCACAGTCAGAAGAGCTTTGCTGACTGACCCAGGTGAGACCAGGTCCCTGTGGAGATCACCAGATAACAACAAGCAGACTGAGGTGGATCTGTAGAAGAGGAGCTTCCTCAGGTGCCAAAGCTGGGGTGAAGTACCTCATCTTCATGCTGCCTTAAAAGCCAGGTAAAACAGATCCTTGCATAATAAACTGTATTTACTGCACCGGAGCAGAAGCTTGCAGTTCAGAGCAGTGTGTGTACTGATGCTGCCTACAAATCTCTATTTTAGCCATTCTTTATACAGTGGTCTATCACCCATAACACACAGGAAGTGCATGCAATATACAGGAGATGCACATTTTAATGTCCTCATGGGCTGTGGGTCTGCTATTGATTTGACTGATACTGGGGAGAAAATTGCTTTTGGTAGTGCTTTTCCTGGTTCTTGACAGGGCAAAAGAATTCACAGGAGGTGCAGAGCTCGCATGTGCTGGAGAAAGGGCTGCACACACCCCTGCTGCACAGGCCCTTTCCCCAAATCTCCAGTGCAGGAGTGGGTTTTCCTTGGCCTTGCTGGGCGTGTGCTGCTGGCTGCTGTGTTTTCCTCCTGCTGCCCCGACCTGGGGAGAGCCTGCCAAGTGATGGCCTGTCACACTGGGAAGATGAAGAGGTGGATTAGACAAAAGAAACAGAGAGGAAAAGCAGCTGAAAGCCAGGGGCAGATATCTGCTGGCCTTGCGAAGCCTCACATCTGTGGGGTACAAGAACACTGCCAAATACACGTTATCCAAGAGTTTTAACACAATTTATTTTATGCTTAAATAATCAACTAGATCATCCAGTGTTTGTTGTTTTCATACATATGTAATTAGAGCTATTATCAATGAATGCTGTTTCCATATGAATATAATCAACAAATTAAAGTATTTCACCAAAAACCAAATAAAAATGCCCTTTAAAACACAGCAGCCTTAACAACCTAATATTACACTGCTAGGATGATTACAGATGATTGGCTTACTGAAAGATTCTACATCTTATAGCCAGTACACAATACAGTAATAATTTTACAGCGTGCTGCCAGTCTATTAGCTAATAATTTCTCTTCAGTTCATTTAAAAATATCCCAAACTTGTGCTCCTTAGAGCACCAACCCACTTCTAAAGCTGCAAGCATTACCCCCATTATAAAGCAAGAACAGATAGCACCCCCCTCCCCATAATGCAACTACTGTATATGTTATGGGTCTTAGGTAATTTCATTGAAAAATTGGCAACAGCAACAAATATTAGATGAAGGGCTTTGTGTTTACAGATAAAATCTTATTTTTCATGTTGCGGAATAGTGTTTGCAAAACTGGAAAAGATTTAATCAAAATAAGGTGAAACACATGCATCAAAATATTAGTACTCTGAAGAAAAATTTTCACAGAACTACAGAATTCCTCATTTTGGGAATCATTTAAATTTGCAGCAGATTTTAAAGATTTTTTTAAAATCAAGCTAGCGATTTTGCATATACAAACATTATAATTGCTAATATACAAGAATCTGTGAAGATACACCCAGAATATCCCTGTAGGTGCAGCCATTTGAGACACCTAGCCTGCTCAATGCATTTGCAATATTCTGTTTGTGATCGAAAAGGCAGTGCCTTATCAACACTTATTCTATTTTGTTAGAATTTATACAGTGTTATTTATTTACAGCAAAACTATTGATGTTTAAAAAAGAAACAAATAGTGTTTTATACCCTGACAGTTTGGGTCCAAGAAAAATAAGGCGAGCTGTTGTGGATTTTAGTATTTTTAGTGTCTTTCCATGGTTTAACCATTTCGTCTTCGCACATCCTCTCTGGCCACAGGAATTTATTTCTTTTGAGATGACATCAAACTGCTTGAGAGAAGCTGTTAACAGCATGGCATCTTGTATATACACTGCATTGGTAACTGAGCACCCTCCAATCTTGTGAATGAACGTGAATTTCCATGCTCTGTAAATTGGCTCATGCTAAATTAATTTTTTTGTTTGGGATTTTTTTTGTATGTTTTTTTTTTCTTTTTGCATAAAAACCATGCGGTTAATGTGGGGAAGCAGCAAACACACGCACACTTTTATAGGTGAATGTTTTAATTCCTGTTGATTTTTCTTCCGTGAGTGTCCCTCTAGAATACTGGCAGTAAAAGCACACTGTGGAGAGAAAACAAAGAACAAATCATTTCAGAAATATCTTGTTAGATTCAGTTTCATGCCTTTCCCTGACTAAACAGAAATGTAATTGGAATTCTGCAATAGGCTAAATCACACAGCTTCTAGGTAGGCAATGGCATTAGCTGAGCTCCAGCGTGAGGGGAAAATGCAGCTGCAGATGGATGTCCACACTGCTCATTAACTGATTTATAATTATGTTTGCAGCAGACTGCATTTCATCATCCCGGACATGCCACCAGCTCATCTGATCCGCTGATGACAAGGAATAGGTTCTTTTGTTGTGGAAGGAACAGCATCATCTCCAGACGGAAAGAGCTGCTGCTTCCACAGCACGTTTTGCTTCATTGTGTGCAAGCATCCCCACAGTGATGGAAAACCTGCTCTCCTTGCACATCCACCTCTGCCAGTTGCTCAGGGAACATTCCTGCAGAGGCAGGAATGCAGCACCCAGCCTTTAGGAGGCTTGGTGAAGGACAAAAGCAGGGACAAGGAGCAGCGCCATCCATCTCCCTCCCGCCTGGCTTGCATGAGCGGCACAAGGAGAGACAGTCCAGCTCCTGCTCTCTCACCCCTCCACCAGAGCCATGCACATAAGGACAGCAAGTTTGTGACATGTGTTGCACAACAGCAGCAGAGAGGGCAGGCAGCAGAAGCACAAACACAGCAGAGGGCAGGAGTGGAAGCCCTGCAGCTCTCGGGCACCTGGGCACAGCGCGGCCGGCAGGGCTCAGGCTGGCAGGGACATGCCTGCTCACTAATCAGGTCACAGGTCCACACACATCCCCCAGGAGTGCTCACAGTCTCCTACGCTACAGCAATCTGTCCTTGCCCACATCTACAGTTGCCATAAATCTGTCCTGCTGCTGAGAGCCGCCTGTTCCCACTGCAGCAGTCACGGCAGCTCACACCGCGCTGTCCTGCGGAACTGCACGCACGAGTTCCTGGCTTCTCCTTTCAACCTATGCCTCGCTGTGGGCTTATCTGCAGTGGTGACAGGGACATTTCCACAGCAAAACCTAGCTAACATCGTGATTATTTTCAAACACTTCACCTCTGCCTGCCCAACAGGATTTTTTTTGTCTTTTGTGATTACAAAACAAACAGTTTTTCTATAGAATCCCCTGCCTCTAAAAACACATCCACTTCTGCATCCAAATGAAATGTTTTTAATGGGCTCTTGACCAGACTCACAATTACGTAGTGCTCATTTGGCCATGCTTATCATATCAAAGTTTGGAGCACAGAGATTCATCTTACAGGACAAAGTTCCCCCCAGAGCAAAGGTTCATTATCTAAGGCAGACTCCCTGAGCTCCTCAGGGGCTCCAGCATGGAAGACCTGCCTACTGGAAATCACAGGAGAAATGCATCAGCAGTCATGGAAGCAGGTCTGATTCTGAGGAGCTCAGACTCTGGCCTCCTGAAGGTCACACTGTTTCATACATTAGGCAAAGACTGCCTAATTTATGTAATGTTATTTTAAAAATAAATGCTTATCCCTGGTGTCTTTTGCATCAAACTCGTACGCTGGCAGGCTCTTCAGCTGCATTGCTTATGGGGTTCAATGCTTGAATTTATGGGGTTCAATGGCCTTCAATGCCTGAATTTACACATTTCTGCTGCTCTGCCCCTGCAGATTGACAGTGGAAGCAGCACGGGACCCAACATGGGACACAATTTCATATAAACAGTGCCATTGCTTTGGCTTGCTTTGCTCCCACATGCTTGAGCTCCATAAAGGGGAAAGCTGTGTCAAAAGAATCACCTCCTCTTTCCAAACAATAAATATTTTATGAGTATGTTGAGCACCAAGTCACGAGAAGTTGTATTATTCTATCAGCACACACAGGAGGACTCTCAGTAAAAGCAGGAATTCAGGTAGATGCAGTAGGTGCTTACCAGATACTGAAATCACACCAGCCACCTCACAGAGCTTGCTCCTTGGGGCTTGATCCCCTAAATCCCTCAGCTAGATCCCACACACTGAGTGCTGTTTGTCCAAATGGCTCTGCTCACATGCACAGAGCACCTGTAGGGCCAGGGGGCTGTAGGGGCTACCTTACATTGCATCAGTTAGAAGGGACTGGTGACTCAAGAGAGACTCTGCGTCTGTCTGTCCTTGCCTCACTATCTGGTCTATTTGCCAGGTCCTGTTTATTCTGTTCTTACAGTCAATCCTATACCATATGTCCAGTAAAAGGATAATACACAGTCTTGCACTTCATAAACTCTTCCTCTGTCCAATTCCTGAAACCCAGCAAAGCCAAGAGAGAAGAGCAGAAAAAAGACACATCCATGCTAAACCTACACACTTGGAGCCACGACTGATGGACCAGCACTGAAAGACACACAGGCACATCTCTGTGTGCAGCTGTGTCAGTGAGACAAAGCAGCCTCTGGCTTCTTTTCTTCACATCTTTACAGAGTGCCCTGCTAGGGTGTCTCAGTCTGTGCATTTGGGTTTAGCTTGGGAAGCCCTTAAACCATCAGCTGCTGCCTTGCTACGATCGTTAAGGCTGGATCAATAAAATTCACAAGGAACAGTTGGTAGGGACTATTTGTTGGCAAATATTGAGACACTTCACTTACAAGGACTTTGACTTGCATAACTGCCCTCAGATCACATGTCTGACAGTGGAAGAAACATTTCATTCCTAGTTTATTTGTGTGCAGCTCCTTTACTATTTGTGTTTAAGTTTTTAGGGGTAGATAGTTCTATGTATTACAAACACTGTAAAATTCCGAGAAATCTTACACATGCCTGACTATTGCTTTGTTTTATTTTCCAAGAAGTGGGATATAGATATATAAAGATTAATTTTTATATGTGAACACAAGGTCGTTTTCTGCTTACAAGATCAAGGGCCAGCTATTCAGGTGTGCAGCTGGAAAGCAAAGTCAGGGCAGCAGAGGCAAGCCTTTGTGCAGCCCAGTGCTGTTCCCCATGCTGGCAAAAGCTTTCAACAAGGGAAGAAAATTGATCACACTCACCGTTCAGTGGTTGGCTTTCAGCTTTCATGAGTAACTCTTCTTCTCCACGTGTCTGACTTCTTTCTTTGTCTTAACCTTATAAGCTTCTCCCTGCTTTAAAGGAAAAGTATAAACATTAACACAGTCTGCAGAGAGCCCTCGTAATTGTAAACCAGCTTCCAAAAACAGGATACACATTTTGCTGTAACAGGATAAGTAAAAAGCAGTTAAATCACATTAACACTTCATTTCAAAGATACACACAATCTATTTACCCACTCTGCTGAGCTGCAAAAGCACAGGTCTGAAATATCATTTTCAAGTAGAAAACACAGCTCTACAGTTTCGGCCTGACCCCTGGGCTGGAGTGCCCGGCTGGCAGTGGGTCCTTGGCACAGCCCCTGCTGCCAACTGCACGGGGGCCAGTGCCACTGACAGGGAAAAATCCCCTTCCCAGCTGTCCTCCTGCTCAGCCAAGCTGGTGGGCACTCCCAACAGCAGAGCCTGTGCCTGCTCTTGTGATGTTTCACAACATCTGTGCTTCAAAGTGAGCAGGTTAGTAACACAATAAAGGGAAGAGGAAGAAAGCCAGCAAAAACCACCACTGAAGCAGCACAGAAGTAAAACCAATGACAGTGACAAGCAGAGCAGGTTTCAGAGTCTTTAAAACAGCAAACCCCAAAATAAAGTTCATCTTTGCTCATTAAAAGTAGCTCAATAATCATCTAAAAATAAATTCTCCAGTAATCACAAGCCTCATTCACATCAGAGAAAGGCATCTGTTTATGTGTGGCTATGGGCAGAATTTACCCCTCAGGTGATCTGCATTGATGTATTTGTAACTATTTGTAGTTTCCAACTAATCTAATCTAGTGCAGCAAATTGAAAATGTTTACCCCTTGCTGGGCAGGATTTTTTTTTCCTTCATGAACAACTAGGAAAGAGGGAATGAAAATAAGTTTGTTTCCATTCTCTTATTTCTGTGACTTTTTTCCTTTTTCTTTATTTTAATTGCCAGAAAAGAAAGGGTATTTGTTATCTTCCTTTCTGAATCTGTTTTCACTCAGGCAAGAATTTCATTAGCCCCAGTGACAGCTTTACTTGAGCAGAGATGTCTGAGTGCCATGTGCTGGGGAAGAAGGCAGGAGCTCCTCTGAAGCCATTTGTTTTCAGAGGCAGTGCCCATTCCCCCAAGGCCTCCAGGGGACAGATGACAGCTGAGGCACAGCCTGCCCACTGCTGCCCCTGTCACTGCAGCCCTTCCCAAGAGGGGCTGGGGTGTGCTGGCACACAATAGTCCTACTCTTCCCGCTGTCAGGGTGATAAAGCTGGGCATCGTCCAGGCCTGCAGAAGCCTTCCAATTTTGATCCCCAGGGACAAAATCCTGTCTTGGTGCTTGCTTGTGAAGATACCATTGCTTGGGTATGTTCTCATTGACCTGAATCCTGCAAACCTCAGTCACCAGCACCAGGGGTATCACACCAAGGTGAGCGAGAGGCCACTGGGATCAGACCTCAGCTCATTCCTCTGGGTCGGTGGAAAAGCCACACAATCCACCTACAGCTGCAAGGCACAGATTCTGCAAGGGCTGAACCAAACACACAGACACTGCTCAACCTGATGGCACAAAGCAGGCCCCAAACACACAGCTCAGACCTGCTGTCTGTTTTACAGAACAGACCTGGAAGCCCTGAGCTGACAGAATTCAGCCGGGCACCCCAATGCTGCCCCTGTCCCATGATCCCAACACACAACTTGCCAGTAACTGCAAGCACTGCACTTTTTGCCAAGGCTTCTTGTTAAATGCAAACCTCCAGCCCTTTAGCAGCACTTTCTAGCAGTCAACACAACCCTCTGAGCCTACTGTTACTTGCTGGTAGTCCCCGTGGCATTACCATTTCACCAACTTTCCTCTCATGGGGGATAACAACACGTCTCACCACCTTCCGGGTGATCTGTGGGAAGCAATACACGAAAAGCATCGATTTTTTTTTTTTCCTAGATTCTAAAGGGAAAAAGTATGTTAAAAGAAGTTACTTGAAAGCAAAGACTCAGAGCAGTGATGTAATTCATGATTACTTTTCTCGTGATGACGTTGCCTTCTTCATCGGTAAACTGTTCCTCTGTTACAGATTCACCAGGAATGTTTTTTGCTTCCTCACCCTAAAGAACGTGTTATAAGATTAGCAATAGAGCCTATATTCTGTCAAACCCACACAAATTTCCACACCAAACCAAGCAACAAGCACATGCTAGCTTCAACTTTATGTAACAGTTTGCTTTATGCCACACGAACTGTTGGAAAGCCTCGTTCATTTAGCAATGCCATACCTGTGCATTTGTCCTACAAGATGTTTCCTTAAAGCCTGTAGGGAGCTCCTAGCACACTATTTATTAACTAATTAACACACACTCTTATTAACTAATGCATGTCAGGAACTCTCTGGGTAACAAAATCGAGTGGTCAGTCTGAGCCCTGTGAGACACCCCTTAGCTTTTCACAGCTTCTCAGAGAAACTCAGCAGCGTTTCTGCTTTGGCACATGGAGAAACACGGTCTAACAAAGGGGAAATTTGGGATTTAAAAAGACAGCTCTGCCTCTAGCTTGCTAAACACGAGGTTTTAAACACAAACACAGAAGACAGACAGGGCTTCTCAGCACTTACACGATGAAGGAAGTTGTCTTACGTGACACTTTGCCCGGCACGGTGCCACCGTGGCGAGGCACCTGGGCAGCCCGGTCCATGACTTACTGAGATCAGCAGCACTCCAGCCATCGCTTCTTGTAGCACCAGCAATTTATAGCACCAGTGTAAATAAATGTAAAAGCAGTTTCCTAGCTGCTATGCCAGTGACTTAATTCCGCTTAAAGGAATTATTGCTTAAATCATAAATAAATGACATTAGTTTAGAGTCTGAGCCCAGCTGGCAGTCATGAACTTATGTTCCAAAAGAGCTTTGCTAACTTTACCTCACAAAGTCCTATTTCCAAACCTGGGTGCTTTTGATGCTTCAAAAATATCAATTTTTTGTGCTTATATCTTTCATATAAGAAAAGCAAACATAATGATACTGTAGCTGCCCTACATATGAAAAATGTCCACTTGTAAATTAATAACCCAAAAAACAATAAAAAATTCCTTAAAACTTTTCTTCTCCCCTCACTCTCAACCCACTATGGAAAAATTACAAGTAGAGGGAGGAAGCAGAAAGAAAACATGGCATAAAACTAATTATAACAATATTAACTACAAAACAATATTTGAAAGGAGACTATTACAGCTTTTGTAATGCTTCAATGTACTGAACAGCACAGGGCAAATATATTTTCTATTTACTATGGTCTATACACTACATAGTTGTCTGCATAAGCTCCTAGCACTGCTTTATAATAAACAAATACAGTGATGCCATGTGTATTTTTTAAAAACAGTATTCCCTACTAAAGCAGCTTTTTCAAGACGTACAATGTAACATTGGGATTGTATGCTATTTCTAAGCTCTAAGCAAAACAAACCTTTCCTTTTGTTTACAAGCCATTTGCAGTGTTTTCTAGCCAAGCTTTTCCATTTTCCTTGCCTGGGGACAATGGCAGCAGGCAGGAGCCAGGGGGGAGTACTGCAGAGCAGAGCCCCTGGCCATGCTTGCCCTGCTTCACAAGTACAGAATTTCTGCTGGTTTCGCATGAAAGCTGTACTGAATTCACTGCTTAAGCAAGGGAATTCAGATATTTTACACATCTTTTTCCCCAGGCTTTCACAGGCTGTTTAGCAAGCTGTACAACCTGCTGAACTTTGGTGCTTCAGGAAGCACTGCCAAGAGAAGGACAGGCTCCACAGCCAGGAGGATTCCAGTGCACAGGGACATAGGGATGAGGTCCTGGTGCTTCAGCAAGCACTGCCAATAGAAGGACAGGCTCCACAGCCAGGTGGATTTCAGTGCACAAGGACATAAGGATGAGGAGCTGTGCCTGAGAACACCTACATGTGGTGCCTGGGCCAGGGAATGCTGGCATCCCTAAAAAGCACACAACAAACAGCTACTGAAGCCTTCAGACGGAGCCTGAAAAACTCATTCCCCAGAAGAAGTGGCACAGGTGCCCAGGCAGGGCCCCAGGCTCTGTGCAGCAGGAGGAGGGAAGTGTGAGGCTGGTCCCTGGGCGAGCAGGGCCCCAGCGGCAGCCGGCCGCTTCCTTTCTCACCAGAGAGGGATGGACTGCTGCCAGGCAGGGCCAGCCACTGGGCAAAGGGTTTGGGAACTGAAACCTGCAGGCTTTCCTGCTCACAGAGACATGGCAAGGGGAAAGACTGATTCTGGAGGCTTCATACTCTAATCAGATGAGAGCAGATGGGGAACTGATGCACAGTTTCTTTCCTGGCCTTTCACGCATGGCTCCAACACAGTACCCCAAGGAGCAGGAGAGAACCCTGGCACAGACATCCCATGGAGCACAGAGGAATGGAAAGGTTCCCTCTCATGAGTAGGAACCAAAGCCACTACAATAAAACCCATGAAAATCAGAAATAAAACAGCATGGCCAGTAGCAAGACTGCTACTAGTCACCAGATTACTTGGCACACCAACACCACTTATAAGTACTGGTTCTTTCACTCCTTACTGAGTGAACAACCTTAAAACAACCTAGCAAGAATTACTGTGTTCTGCTTCAAATGAAGTGAAAAGTGTACTGCTGCACTGAAAGATGTCTCCTGGAAGAAAATGCAGTTTTAAAGGTGTGGTGAATCTTGGGTTTTAATTAGCTACATGCTCCTTTAAGCACAATTTAAGGATAAATGCTGTAAATACTCAGCAGTCAGTGTGCATGAAATCCAGCTTTCACAATTCTCTTGCTGGTGGGTAGTTAAACAAATTGCAGGAGAGCTCACAACTGAGCAGGAGGTAGATCTGACTTACTGACTTTTCTAATCCTATACAGTTAAAAAGATGGATGTTTGCTAGGGAAAAAAACCCCTACCCACTGGCAGTTTTAGTTGCAAGAGCTCAGACCAACATTGGGTTAGAATGGCACATTAGATGACCTTGTCAACAAAAGCTGTTTTTAAACACAAAGCTGGTGCATCTGCATCACAGCTAGAGAATAAAATTCTTTCCGCTGCATCATACTTATGTGGGCTTCATTTTACCCTTGACCAGTCAAAATCACTGTCACAATACCAAAAGCTTTAGAAAGGCAGGGAGAAAAGTTAATACCGTGATTACTGGAAGCCCAGTTATATCCCTGGGACTAAAGCATACAAAGGCTGCAGTCTGCAAGCCTCAGCTCCAGAACATGCCAGGAAGCTTTGCAAAGCAGAGTGCTTTAATGTCACCCTGCTCGCTGGAGTGTAGTCCTGCCAAAACCAGCTGGTATCCTCTCTCTGCTGCTCTCCAGGGCAGGAGAAGCAAAGAGCAGTTTCCTCAAAGTCTTCTGCCAGCTCCACTGATTTTCTTAACAGTTATTTGCAGATTATGGGTGTTCCCAGGGACCTTCAGATAAATGGAGTTATACAGTCAGTGCTGCAGTGTTGTGCCAAAGTTCACTGTAGATTTGTCAGAGCTCTGGTTTTCACTCATGTTTGTTACTAGAGGGATAATAGTCCCTTTTATTCCTCCCATACATCTAGTGTTGTTGAAACAGTGGAGAAAAAAGGTGCAGCTGGATGCATCTTGCCAACATGGATAAAAAGGAATTTAAAAGCAGGAGGAAATAAGCAAGATGGAAAGATCCTAAATATTTAATTTTGCCAAAGACCAGAGGCGATGCCGCAGTGGGAACAGAAGCTGCACAGAGCGCTCAGACCTCTTCCCTCAGTGGCCTAAGCCAGCATCAGGGCATAATCCCCTCAGTCCTGAGATCACATTCTTGTAATGCATGAGCAGCAGCTGTGCCTCCGTCTCCTTGGGGTCTCGAGCCTCTGTGGCAGCAGCAGGAGAAACAAACATCTTTCATTAAGGTCATTTTCATTACCGAGTTCTGCCTACTCAGGGAGACCTTGTTAATCAGATGCCACAACTCTCTGCCTGCGCCCATGCTGAGTCTGTAGTTGCTTGTTTGCAGATGTATTGCTAAAGGCACAGGAGGGGGAGAAAAATCCCAACTAAAAATCCCAGGCAAGGCAAGGAGACCTGAGAGCCAGGGGTGCTGCAAATGGGGCAGAGTGTAGCCCACTGCTGGGAGCTGAGGCACAGGTCTGGTGCATGTGCCATGGAGAACACATTTGCAGCATTTGCAGTCTGGGGTGTGATTTATTCCACGTTATCTTACTGAGGCCAGCAGCTCCAACTCCCATGGGGCAGGACAGGGAGAGGGCATTTACCTGCAGCTCTGCCAGCCAGCCAGAGACTGCACAGTGGAGACGCTGTGCCCAGCTGAATACACAAAAGGAAATGGTTCCCATTTTTCTCACTCAGGGCACAGGCACTTAATTCTTATCACCTACAGGATGGCCACATTTTATTTTCCATAAATAACTTCCCCTGAATAGCAAGACCATGGGAGCTGCTGGCTCTAGCTTTGGCTAACTGCTGCTCAGGCCACTTCTCCCATGCAGGCTGAACCAAGCCCTCCACAATCAGTAAAGGGTCATTTCAAGGGAAAAATGCACAGAAAGGGACAAATCTTCAATAAAAATTGTCAAGAAATAACAAAAGTACAAGACATTAAATTAACTCAGATTTTAATAACCACTGCTTAGAAAGATATTTTTCTTTCCATTACATTCTAACATAAACCTTTTGGCAAGAATCTTACTAAAACAGCTTTAGCCAAAAAATTGGTATCCATGAAAGATTTAACAATCTCTGAGAAAGCATGAAAAATTGGACACTGATTCCTGCCATGGCTGAATAACAGGACCTTTGGATCAGGCTCTGAATGTCCACATTGTGGCAGGCACTCTTATTTTCCCCTTGTGTGCTAATCGCTCGCATTCCTGCACTACCATAAACCCATTTCTTTTGCAATGCCCCATCCCATCAATCCACCATGTGAATACAAGAGGGAAAAGGAAGAAAAACAAAAACATCTGCACTACCTTGAGGTTAGAATAGGATCCTATTACATGTGGAAATGGGCATCAGTCCTTGCTTGTCTGGTTTTATGGGCTCAGCCCTCTGAAGTGCTAAATCCCATGGGAATGTGCTCTAGAGTACCGAGCACTTGACAGGACTCAGCTCCTGCACTGCTGGGAAAATACCTCCGTGGGAGAGAAAAGTCTTTCCCCATATTTGGGCCAGGACAGAGAATTGAGGTAGCAGTTAAAAGGAAGTAACAGTGTTAGCAATGCTGCAGGATGGCAAGGAAAGGAAAAACAAGTTGGGAAAGCAGAGCAAAGGTAATGAAGCAATTCAGCCCTGACTGTACCTGTGGTGGCCCATGGCAAAACCTTTTTTTCCACAGGACTCAATTTATCCACAAGGTCTCAGTTCTAGCAGACTTTATGCCTGCTGGCTGTGTGAGTACCTCTGTTGCTTTAAATACAACATGCAGGCAGTAATGAATACTAGGAAGAGCAATTAATATTAGGAAAAAATTCTTTAGTGTGAGAATGGTGAGACACTGGCACAGGTTGCCCAGAGAAGCTGTGGATGACCCACCTGTGGAATGTTCAAGGCCAGGCTGGAAGGGGCTCTGAGCATCCTGGTGAGTGTCCCTGCCCATGGCACGGGGTTAGAACTGGACAATCTTTAATGTCTCTTCCAACCCAAGCCATTCTATGATCCTGTTAATAAAGGCTACAGTAAAACAGCACAGTTCCCACATGTGGTTCTGCTCAGTGGAGGCTCCGAGCTCACCCTCATTCCCTGCCCACTGCTGCTGGACATGAGCTGGCTGTGGGCACAGCACCCACTGTGCCAGGCACTGAGGCACTGGCAGGGGAGAACCTGCTGTTCCTGGTCACTGCTCGGGCCCTGCAGCAGCAGAATGAGTTCTTTTCCCTCTGCAGGCTGTGAGCATTGCTCCTGGCCTCTGCGTCCTGAGAGCTCTTCCCTGAGGGAGGAGCTGTACCTCAGCTTGTGTGTGCTCTCACTGTGATTTCAGTTCACCCAAAGAGAACCTCTGCTCTTGGGAACATGCAGAAAAATGTCCAGGTCCCTAAAAATGTTAAATCTTGATTTTTCCATTTCATACCACCATTTCATCAACTTTACATGCCCAAAATGGTTGCTTCCACGACCAAATTCTTTCTCTAAATGGGCTGATGATTGTTGCTTTCAAACTTTCTCTTGTTCTCTTTTGAGCTTGTCTTAAGATGCAGAGTGGGGGATAAAAAAAGAAGCTATAAATGATCAGAAAATAACCAAAGAATCACATGTGTTTTCTAATCAAGAGACACAGGTACAGCTCCAATCCAGCTGAGATCAGACACGTTCCCAAGAGCCGCCTCCACTTGCCATGCACACCCTTCCCACCGGGTCTGCACCAGCTGAGATTCCAACACTAAATATGCTGCTTTGCCACGGCTCTGCTACAAGTTCTACCCCAAATTACACCACCACATTTAAAACCAATTTTCTGTGCCTTTTTCTGAACACAGGGGCTGTGAGAGAGAGAGAGAGAGCAAGAGAAAGCTGCCTTTGACACGCTTTCCTCTTTTCTACTCCAGCACTTCCTGACTGCAAACCAGCGGACACCAAAATAGTTCAGACATAAATTGGGTGGGGGCCCTTAGCCACAGGCCAACTATGCAGCCTTTGAATCTGCAGCACACTCACACTCTGTGTGTTAGCAGAGACTCCTGCAGCACTGGAGGGGCCTGCCCCGTTTGAAAACAGAAACCACATTCCTAACCCTCAGCAGCCAGGGCTTATCTGCAGGGGAATTATTGAGGAAGGGTTATACCCTGACAGGCTCAGGCCTTTCAGGTTCTGCCTGGGGAGATGGGGGATCAGACAAAACATTCATTTCTGCAGAGCTCAGTTCTGCCATTCCTGTCCTGTCCCAAACGGGTATACTGAAGGAATTCATGGTGAAGGCAGCCAGAAAAGTCACCCTTCCTCTTCCAAAAGCATCTGCACCTTGGACTCTTTGGCAGCTGTGCAGAGCAGCCTATCTGCCACCCACATTACACAAAAGGTGCAGTGCCTTTTGTGCTGTGCAGACTCCTCTTGACAAAGCATGCAAGCAACAGTGATATAGATATGTGCAATTGAAATGTCACAATTTATTCCTTCCACAATTTATTCCACGTAACAATTACAGCTTAGGCAAACTGCACTATGCTGTAACAGCACCAAAGTGCCCTGCTGTTTTTTGTCAGGGCTTGACTGCATGATTTTCTAATAAGAATCTAATAAATCCTGGAAGTTACTGAGGAATTACATAATGGTTTATGTTAGAGACTTATTTTCTCATGCTCTATGCTGCAGGAAAATGATGTCATACTGTATGACCACACAAAAAATATTATAAGGGCAAATACAATTACTTATATGATTATAGCATTGTTAACAGTGTGTATAGTATATTGTGCTGTAAGTAAAGGCTATCTGTAAATAAATATACTAAATGGAGTCTAGTGAAGGCAATGCTAGGACTTTTATTAACTTCAGTAGATTTAAAATCAGGATCATCTGCTGCAGTGAGAAAGTTTTCCAGAACACATTAAGCGCTTAGGACCACAAGTTTCAACCAGAGTACATGCCTCATACTGTCCTACATCCCACTCATATACTCCTGCAAATGTTCAACTTGTAACTCAGAACTTTTTAAAAACAATAGGAAAAAAAAAAGGAAAATATTGTTACCCATCTTTCTCAGTGGCTCATATTTGCTCTACAGAAGATCAACATGCTGCATCTAGCTGCAGCCTTTAAGATGCCATGCAGAGCAGTGGCAGTGAAGGACACAGCACTCCATGCAGCACAGCAGTTTTCCAACAGAAGACACCCACAACCCTGTGTTAAAAGCAAGGAAAGGCAACCTAGCACTGGGTTATCAATCCATACTGGCCATGGAAAGCACACTACCACAGGGGCTCCAGAATGCCAAAAGTGACATTCTGACATAGCAGACCAAACCCATGTTCATGCCAGCATCACCTCAAGAAAGCAAATCACAAAGTACCTTGAGAATCAACCGCCGCCGGTAAACCCTCGTGGTGATTCTCTGCTCTTCACCTGAGCTTGAGTCACTCTCAATCTCACTGTCACTGTCACTACATTCCTAATAAATGCAGGTTTAGTACATCTGAACAGCACGTTTGCAAGACAGAACATGCTGATCAGGACTAGGAGAAGAAAACAGAGGTTATCACGGACAGTGTTTTCCCTGTTATGTACATACTGACTCGCAGTTTCACTGCTGAGGTACATGATGGGAGGAGGCCTTTTTCCTCCTTGGCATGCTGTAACCTGCTAATTACACCAGCTATGGAATATCTCAGCAGCTCTCAAGTCTCAGAAAATGCTATTTGGAATGCATCTGACCTGTGAAATTTCAAAACCTTATGTAATTCTTTTAAATTTTATGTAAAAAACCCCATAACCTTGTCATAGCTCATCGATTTTTTTCTCCTAAAAATTATCCTTTCAAACAAGTTTTATGGATTCACAAGGTATGGGAAGTGACTTTCCTAATACAAAAAAAGAAGACAGTCATACAGAAAGATTCAGTGGAGCACTTCCACATAGAACATTACAAAAAGGCTTTCTGAAGAATTTCTCCATGTAAATGGCTTTCCTGCTCAGCATTTATCTGCTTTTATAAGGGGCAAAACTGCAGTGCGGAGCACAACCATCCTGCATTTTTCCAAGAAGGGGCTGTTAGAGCTCAGCTGGAGGGGCACAGCCCTGAGCTGGTCTCAGACAGGTATTGCAGCTACACCTGGGTGTTATTCTGTCCTGGCACCCTCTGCCAGCCCTGGTGCTTTCCCCTGCAAAAGGAAGGAGCTCAGCTTTGGGGCTGAGCAGCTCTGTGTGCACGTGCTGGACAAAGGGCTTCCCACCTCTGTGTGTGACAGACACAGGGCACAGACCCTCTTCCCATGATATTCAGCTGGACCAAGCCTTTCCTGAACAGAGAAATTTGAAATTTTCCTCTATGTTTTACTCAATGACAGCCCCAAACTGATTTTAGAATCATGGATAGTGGATATTGGGAACTGCATATCTATTTCTCCTTCTGAATCTGGCCCAAGACATCCTAAACAAGAAGCAAATCTCAGAAATTATGTGCAAAATAAGAGTGGGCATAGGTGGGTGGAGGAGAAAAATAACTATTTAACAAAAAGCATTTAGGGCAGGATGACAGAATTCATCTGCAGTCCTCTGGCACTAGTCAAATATAGATACAAAAAATTGTAAGCCAATCCTCTCCTGAAGAAGTAACAAGAAAGCAGAAGATTTCCAGAGGGCATGAAAGCTTTAGAGGAGGAGTTATTTTTAATAAACGGCTTTAAGTGGTTTATTTGTGATGGAATTCTGACACTGAGAGTCACCTTGACCATGTGCTGGACATCATCCTCTTTGGAACAACAGAGCAACTGTGCTGTGTTCTTCTCATTTAAAAAGATCACTGGAATCTGATGCTTGAGCATTTGTAGAGAATTATATGACCTACACCATTGTTGCAATGCTTTTGTAAATGTTTATGTGGACTTGGAATGAGGCCAAGGATTTGTTTCATCCACGTCACCAGGCGTCAGACCAGTACCAGTCTGAGTTCCATCTCCTGGTGCAAACTCTGTGCCAAAGCACTGCTGCAGCCCTTCTCCTGCAGATGGGTGACTATTGCTTCCTGCCTCTTTCCAAATGGGTCACAGACAAAAATATCTTACTTTGGCAAGTAGTTTTAGTTTGTTCCCACTTTCTCTCCACAGAAGTAAATCTGTTTCTTCCATACTTTTCTCTTTATGGAGCATTTCTGAAGAATGCCTTGCAGAAAGACATTAGAAATTTTCTGCAGTAGAAATTTTCTTTGTTTTCACGATAGCATGTGAAGCGTTTCACCATGACTTGGACTGCCTTAGTAATTAAACTTACTGAATTTAAATTAGATTGGAATGCATTATTGAAGAAATATCAACAAGATAATAGAAGCAGTTCATGTCATTCTAACAGATGCTAGTTTCTTACCCATTCAGGCTTTGTGAGAGACCCACATTTTGAAATGACATTATTTTCTGATACCAGTTTTTTCAAAGATCATGCCTATAAAAGGACTTGTTATTTAGTAAATAGGATTATCAGCCTTCACCAATAAAGCAAAGAGCATGCCTAGGAAAAGCATTTGCTTATTCTTCTCAATCCAGATGGGATATCCACCAGTAAAGAGCACACTAAAGTGGGTGACAACTTCTCTTCCCACTGATGGGAATGCAGAGGGGGAAGTGCAGCATGTCAGCACATTACAGCGTGCATCCACACTCACTCCTGCATTTAATCAGAGCACGGCACCACCAGCCTGAGCTCTGCCCCAAAGCCTACAGACACCGAGGAACGCTGCCATCTGCCTCTAGCTGCCTTTGCAGAAGGCAAAGGCTTTTACATTTTTAAAGTATTCCAGTAATTAGCAAACATTAGGAAAGATCTTACTGTGTCACGAACTAATAACAAGATAATAACAATCATATGCTGCATAACTGCTGAAACTGATTATGTTACCATCTAATAAAAGGATTCTTGGTTGTATAATCGAAAGAATAGCTTTAAACGAACTAATTTAAACCTGAGTGATTTACTGCAGCCCACCACAGCCAACATTTTTATTGTGCTACAATAAAAAAAAAAAATCTATATCATGTAGAAGTAATTCGACTGAAATATCTTGCTTCCAAAAGTTATAATCTCCTTCTGTATTATATGCAAGAAAAGACAATCTCAGTAGAAGAAACTCTGCAATTCCCCTTTTCAGCCTGGTTCCCTGCTGGCCCTGAGGTTTATTCTGTGGCAATCCTCCCACTGCTGGGGTGTGAGGTGCACGCAGCTACTGGACTACAAGCCATTCTTTGAGTCAACTTTCCTTCCAAGCTTCTGGTAAATAAATAGAAGCAAGTGAGAAAGCTATCAAAATCTTTATTTTCAGAAAATAACTTATAACAGGGGTTTTGCTTAACGGTGTACGAGTCAGGCAAAATAGAAAGGAAGGGGAGCCCCTCGGCAGCATTTTAAGGAGAAAGAATCACCACCTGGAAAAATGCTTTACACATTTAGAAATCTTTTGATCTGTCTTGGCTGGATGGACTCTGAAGCTGGGATGAAAAAGGCCATGAAAAAAGAAATATAAGGAGGAGATTACATATCACCCCAAATAAATTTTTTTGCAAATCAACAGAGTGAAAAAAAATGCAGGTAGTTTTGGGGAAAAAGAGCTGGACAGAGCCTGAAGGGTCCCTATATTTCTTTGCTCCTGTAATTTGCTTCAATGTCAATGTCACAGGAAGAGTGGGAAACCAGT
Organism: Melospiza georgiana; assembly: GCF_028018845.1. NCBI lineage: Eukaryota > Metazoa > Chordata > Aves > Passeriformes > Passerellidae > Melospiza > Melospiza georgiana. Next base: position 8,842,621 of record NC_080437.1, on the reverse strand, counting down.
GGCAACACCTCAGTGGGAGCAGATGGGGGACGGCTGAGCAGTTTGGCACTGCTTGCACAGGTGGTGTCATGGCAGGGAAGGGGCTGTTCCCCAGCCATGAGGGACAGTGCTCCCAGAAGCTGCTCCAGCCTCTTCCAGGGCTCAGGGCCAGGCAGGGAGGGGATCGTGCAGCCCTTCTTGGCTCCCCTGCCTATCCTGACTCCACCTCATTCTATTCACAACACAAATAAAAATTTCCAGTGTTTTTCCCAATTCCATTTTTCTCAATTCAGTAATAAACTGAAAAGGCATAAAAGAAGGATAAGGAAAAAAATCCCCTAACCCTGTCACGAACAACACTGCAAGTCGCACAAAAAAATTTGTCAACCAATATGTCAAGCAACAGGGACTCCTCACGCTGTTAATTATTACAGGACATACTGTACCTTCTGTTCAGACATTACTGCTCCCTCCTCCTCTTGGATGCTTGTTCTTGGCTTGCCATCCTCAGAAGTACTCCAGCCCATCTTCTTCACACTGACAGGCACAGATGTTTTGCTGCCTTCTGTTGCTGGCTTGCTGGTCTCTTCCAAAGATTTCTGATATGCTGCTGATGATAATGTCTGCTCATCAGTACCAGTTGAGATCTGGGACTTTGTTTTCAGGGTTTCTTTGTCACCGTGTTTTCCCACATCATTTAAAGCTTCCTGGATGTAGGATTTAGTTTTTGCCTCTGATGTGGACTCGGATAGGCTTCCATTTGTTTCTGGCTTCCCTGCTTCTCCTTTGACGTATGAGGTAACAGAATCCCGACATTGGTCCGAACTACAGGAAAAAGAGGAAGGAATAGACAGCTGTTCAGGGCTTAAATCACAGGCAGAAGGGCAAAGCACCAAGCCTCTTACTGAGCCTTCAGTCTGGGCCCATACATTTCACGCAGAGAAAAGTAAAATTTTCGATTCCACTTGCAGACATCAATCTATTTAACAACCTTGTCTTCCGCATCATGGCATCGTTTCAGAAGCAATGAAAATACTGTGGACACTGGAAACAAGGCCTAATGTTTTATGTTAATCTCCTTCCACTTGGTGGAGGGGAGTAAAAAGAGAAAAAAAATACACAAAACCTACCAGTTCTCTTGTATAATCATGAGCTAAAGCCTCAAGGCACTTATTTTTAAACCACTCTCTAATCAAAGAGGTGATGAAAGTATCTGGTACTAAGCAATTACCAGTTATTCTCCCCCAAAAGTACAATATCTGAACTCCAGATGGGTCTTGCCTTTTAAAAAATCTGCAAGTAAGACCTTAGATACTGCAGAGTCTCAATAATATGCAGAGACAAAGGCAAGGAAGATGACTAAAAGATAGAAAGCTGACCAGAATTTTGTGTCAGATTACCTATGGAGAGGTTTCACCTGCAGTTCTGATAAACAGCTTTATTTTCCTTTGTATTTTTGCTCACTTTATGTTAAAAACTACGACTGTGTAATGCTGACATCTGAAAATAGCCAGCTGTTTGCTGGCAAGACTCTTACAAAAGACAGCAAAGGGAATTCATCTAGCTAGAAATTTATATCTTCTTAAGGAAGCCCTTTTACTTCCAGAAGTGATCTATTTCTCTAATTTAACACAATATAAAATGCAGAAAAACAACACTTGCTTAACAACAGGAAGCGTATCAGTAGTAGTTCAAGTGCTTTACAGTATTGAAAGACAATGAATTTGCTGAAATCAATGACCAAATTCCCACTAGACTTGAAAAAAGATTATCTAATGCTACCTTGAACCTTAAAACATCCTGAGCCAAAGATGCAGAGGATGTAAACTGCTGGCAGAGAAATGATCACTGCGCAGATAATCATTCTGTGCTGATTTACAGCTCCTGCAGACCTGGCTCCTCAATTAGTGATCACAGGAACCCCTTCCCCAGTGGGCACCAGTAGGGCGGGACAGCACAACACACACTGTCAATGCTGAATGGGCAGGCTGGAAAAGCTCGTGCCAGGGAAATGCACTGAGGATAATTATACAGAAAGCATCCCTCTCAGCAGGTCATTATGCTAAAGACAAGTGAAGACTGGGAGAGTGCAGCACATACATCCCCTCTCCTTCCTCTGCAGCCACTGCTGGGACACATCACACAGGACTAGGTGGGTTTGGCACCACCATCCTTACCTTCTTATGCCTTGTATCTTTTAAGAAGTCTAGTAAATTTGCATGACATAATATGCGTGAAGCAAGGGCTATAAAAAGTGACAATTAAAAAATTAGCTTATGGGAAAAGTAACAATTATCTGAGGGAAAGCAAAGAGATGCAAATGGAAGGATGACTGCTATAAAGGTGCTCAAAAATAAGAGTAATGTAGTATCCTGATTTCAGATGTTTTTGATTTCAGCTACATCTATGCACCACTGATATGAATTAGAAATAGAAATACGCGAGATAAAGAACATGAAAAGAAATATTACCTGCCAAAGATAACACGAACTACTTCCCAAATGCCTATATCGAGAATGAAACCTGACTAATACACACTTTTAAAGCCAACTACACCTGAGGCCAAATCAAGTTTTTCTATTAAATGTATATATATACAAGCACACAGAGATGCTGTCAGGGAGCAGCAGCCCGTGCGGCGCTGCTGGTGGCAGGTGGGCAGTGCTGAAGGCTCGCTGCGGCTCGGGGGGCTCACCTCTCGTCCAGGCGATCCAGCAGGCTGCCGCCTATCCTGCGCCCCGACGTCGGCGCCTCGGAGACGCTGGAGGAGTCGGGCTGCCAACCTGCAATTGAAGACATTTCGCGTTCTGCTTGTTGAACACCTTTAAGAATTGACCATACTCTTTCTTCCGTCATCTCCTCAGACTCAGCTCCTTCTTCCAGATGAATGTCCTCAAACAGAGACTTAAACTTTTCTGCCGTCATCTCCTCATCAGTACCAGACTTTTCTCTCTCGGGCTGTTCAGTCCTCACTCCTCTTTCACTAGTCTCTTCACTCTGCCTTTGTTTAGCATCTTTGGATATCCCATAACTACCGAGATACCGCGGAAAATCTTTAAGGTCCACTTCCTCCAACTGGCTCTCGCCTAGGGAAATATCTTTAGGTGTTCCTTCTCTAGGCACTGAGAAATCAACTCTGCTGTCATCCAGTGACGTGTCCTCTTCAGTCACCACTGGCGGGGCTGCTGCTGTACCATCTACGTGTCCCTGGGAGGTCACTACCACGTCACTCAGCCTACTGGGAGTTCTAAGGGGTGACTCTAGGCTAGAGGTGTCGCTAAGGAAATCGTCCTGGTGCAAAGGGGTGGGCGGCACGAAGCGCAACCCAGTGGGAGTTTCCAGTTCCACTTGGATGGAGGGATAACCTAAGGAAGACAGCACATTTGGACTGACTGGGATGAAACGTGGAGCGACAAATAAGCAAATGCCAAATGATTCATGGGTTACATAAAGTATGAAACACACAAGGAGGTGCAGGTGTATAAGAACCAATGCAGTTCTGATAGGTTTTTGTTACTTTGTCCCAAAGAGATGGAACAAAGAATGAGTACTGCCAGAGAATTTTTACAGTGAAGCCGTACTTCTGACTATTTTTTTAATAGTCTGCAAAGTTTTCAGCAATTGCTTGTGCAGCCATTTTAAACATTTTCAAGCTATAGCAGATTGTCTTATGGGCATGCAATAAGTCAAATGTGGACAAGGGTGGTTGTCCCTTTACACACAAGACAATCCCTTGCAGTCATATTTTGTAAATCTTTATTTCCAAGATTTTATTTATTTATTTAAATTTGGTAGTTTAATGAACAGATTTTAAAGACAGCAGTAGATCAAAACATAGGACAGCCACATTTTTGTCAGTAGGTATTCTTTCTAAAACAGGTCCACATTTTTAATATGCTTTTATATAAAATACACAATACCAGAAATACAGTGTTACTAGCATATACCTCCAATTTAATCACAGTTACAAGAATGGACTAGTTGAGGAATGAAGAACAGAAATGGATCCTAATGAGGATACTAAAAGATAGTAGATCTAAATACACAGCAGGATAAAAAAACTAAAGCAAGGAAGTTAACAAGGGGATAAAAGAATAAACAAGGGAGAGCTATATGAATATTTCAGGTACAGTGAAGTTATTCGGGTGAGAGGACTGTGGTGAGTAAGGAGATCTTGGTGATCTTGAAGATTGAGGTGATCTTGGTGACATTGGTACAATCAGATACACTGATCAAATAAAGAGAAAAGAAAAATTGATGAAAACATAAAAAAGAAAAACCACACAAAAGGATTAAACTGAATATACACATAAAAAAATGGCAACAAAACCTTAAGTTCGCATTCTGGCAAATGAGGTTGGGCAACCTAGGAAAGGAAAAAACACATGCTGTGGGATTAACGGGCCATTGTGCTGCCTGCAAGGGGAGGTGCATCAACAGGGACTGGGGCTTTGTTTCCTGAACCAGCCGAGAGAAAGGCAAAGGAGGTCTGGTCCTGGTGAGGAAAGGAAGCTTGAGGAAGGTTCAGAGAAGAGGAGAGACACAAAGCAGCTGCAGAGAAGCGCTTTTTTCATAAAAACATTGATGCTACTATTAAAAGGCTCAAGCAACATTTCAAGAGAGACTTTCTTAAAATGTCAACAGAAAACTATTTCTGTAGTGCAATGATTCAATGACCAGCAATGCTGCTCAATAATGGAGGTACACTGAGCTCATATGCTCTGAAGAAAAAAAAAATCTTACTGAAATACAGAGAAAGCCAAAACATAATTGAACAAATTACAAAAACCAAAAGAAATGCTACTTACAAAAAAAAAAAAATCTTATTTAAGGAGCTATTTATAATACAAGCAAATAAAATCACAGTAATAATCCAGTGCCTGTTACCTAACATTTGAAACAAGAAAAAGTCAACATTTAGCATCTTCAATATACTGATAAACAAAAAGCACTTCCATGGAAATTTTGTTTTACAAGAAGAATTTCATTTTTGCTTTTAATTTGACACAAATTTAACCTGCACAGTTCTGCTATCATTTGATACAGCTTTCATGAGGAAATTATTACACAATTTTACCCATTAGCAGGCTGAAAAATATATTCAGTCATGCACTAAAAACCCAGTTTGTTATTTTTCTACTGCCATTGGAGAAATGGTCCAAGTGAAAATCATAAAGCAATCGATGTTCACAGGTCTCAAAAGGCTTGGTAGTAAATTGCACATTAATTTGTTCCATGCAAATACTATGCACTTTCCCCCCCTTCTTCTTCCTTTTTTGTTCTCCTTTAAGAACTTTTACTACTATATATCTAGACAAGAAGCCAAAGAATACACATATTTCCAGGTAAATTCTCAAGCATTAAATACCAAGTACGTAAAAAAAATAGACATGGGCAAGCCTCAAAGGCCAAGTGTTGCAGGAGAAAAGCTTGGTCTTGTCAAGTGACCCTGAGGCTGGTGGGAACCAGTGTTCACTCAGGCACACATCTCTGGGACTCCGCACTTAGTGTTTGAGATATTAATGTGCAAGCTGCATATCCCCAAAAAATCACGACCTGGATGCAGGACTTGAAGGTGTACTAAGGAAGTTTGCTGATGATAGGAAACTGGACACAATTTCCACAGTTTCCACAGCAGCTGTGGACGCCTCCAAGGCAGGGAGGGCTGGGCAGTCACCAGCCACACAAGTTTAACAAAAACAAGTGCTGGGTTCTGCACCTGGCATGGGCCAGCCCTGGCTGTGTGTACAGGCTGGAATGAGAGGCTGGAGAGCAGCCCCATGGAAAGGGACCTGGGGGCCCTGGCCAGTGGGAAGTTGACCATGAGCCAGCAGGAATCTGTGTCAGGGGAGGTTTAGGCTGGATGTTGGGAAGAGGATTTTCACCCAGAGGGTGGCCAGGCACTGGAACAGAGGAGTGGTCACAGCACCAAGCCAGCCAGAGTTCAATATGTGTTTGGACAACGCTCCCAGGCACACGGTGTGATTCTTGGGGCTGTCCTGTGCAGGGCCAGGAGCTGGACTTGATCTTCAGAGGTCCCTTCCAGATGAGGATATTCTATGATTCTAAACCCCTTTACACATTTTAAATTATTGTTCCTGTAGAACTTACAATCTTTCTTTAAAGTCTAGCTCATACAACATTACTGCATTATTGGACATGTCACTGAATTAAATATGACTACAGAATTCAATTACCATCAATGGGATCATGAAATACGTTATTTTCATCTGCAAAACTTCTGGTGCCTGAAATATTCCCATAATCAAATATTGGTCCTTCCAACAGGGTCACGATATCTATTCGATTAATTTTTGTCAATACAGAAGTTAAGGCATCAGCTGAAAAAAAGAAGTAAAACACATCAGAAAAAGGTTCAGCATTGCAGAACTGTGTGATCATTTTTCTCAATTACACTCACACTGCATTACTCACAAATTGCTGTCATGTCCCAATGCCTTTGGTTCTAGCAAAGCCCAGCATTTGTCTGAGCAGTCATTCAGCTGCCTACTTATTCAACATACACATCTATTATGAGTCCACACTTTCTCCAAGTATAATTACATTACAACACAAAAGGCACAAAGAATAAGGTCAGATAGCTCTTAAAGAATGCATTTACTTACTACTGACACAAAATATTCTTTTACTGGAGTGTAAAGGGAGAGTAAAAATCCTTTTACCATTCTGTTTCGAGGCAGAATATGCAGTCATGTAGGTAATAATGCATATAAGGCTATTCATGCAGTACATCATGAAATCTCATTTACAATAATCCTGTTGTGAGAACACAGTAATACTGGAAATCACTTCTACAGTGAAAGAGATCAAAGGAGACTCAAATGGTGTGTAGGAGTTGGTGGATCAGAGAAGGGTAACAAACACCATTCACACCTCACAAAAATCAACCTCTCTCTTTCAGTTTGAGCAATTCAAGTGAAATGTACAGATGATAAACTCATAATCATCAGCACAGAATCTGCGTCTCCATCACTCCTCAAAGGAAGAAGTTTAAGTCTTTTCCTATGACCTGCAAATTACTGAGACTACCTAATTTTTCCAGGCAGTCATTTCCATGTTTCACATTCCTTGCTATTGGAAAGTTTTGCCTTTTATTGTCTTTACTGGAGCTCAAGTTCATTACCTGTTCTATCAATTATGGATGTGGAGAACAGATCATTTCCTTCTGCATACATAGTGAATAAATATGACATATTTCTGACTCCTGGTAAAAATGTACCTGAAACTTATTTTTTCATTGATGGTTTGTGAAGGACACTGATAATGTTTTCTTCAACTTGGCAACAAATGAAACAGGCTATAACTTATAAACAACAAAAGTAACTACTTGAACTTACTTGTAGCATTTTTCCCATCTCTGGTAACCCATTTTTTTAATAACATGAAGCTTTGAGCAATAAGAGAATTCGGGTTTTCTACTCGGATTTGATTTATTTCATCCACAGAAAAATTCAGTTCTCTTGCCAGTTCTATAAAGACAAAAAAAAAGGAAGCGAGAAAAAAGAAAACAAACCCAAAAACACCAAAGAAAGAACAAATCCCTCAATTGTCTCGTCAAGCTTAAAAATACTAACTTTCATAAATCACAGAGACATCAACAAAACTCCCTGACACAAACTTTACAGATAACAATGAACACGGCATTATATCCCCACACTTTATTTTCCTAAGACATCATTTTGAATTTCAATCATCTCTGGGAGCGATTATCACACTTCTACTCAGTAAGCCACTTACACATGATGAAAAAGCCCTCCCCTGGAGATTGCCCCATCACTGCTAATTTATAAACTCTGTTAATTTCCTCTGATTGTTGCTCCCCTGGGAGCACCCTGTGCAGCCCAGCACTGGTGCTGGGGTCACGCGAGCCCTGGCAGAGCTGTGGGCACAGGAAGGGCAGCTCTGCCCACCAACACAGGGGGCCAAGGTGGGCAGAGCCTCCAGCAGAGACCTGCCTGGTTCTGGGCTCCCTGCAACCAGGGCTTGGGGAAAACTGCAATGCAGGGACAGGAGACAGCCCAGGAGCAGCGCTGAGCCCAGGCAGGGAGGGCCTCTCAGCTCCGTGGGAGAACATCCCGAGAGGAAAGCCATTCAGCTATTTTCTCTTTGATTTACTGAAAGATCAAGGAATAATTTCCTATTAGGCATCTTTGCCAAGCAACACACTGCACGTTTTGGGAAGCTGTGAATTTGGGAGAGCCTGATGCAGTCTTGCTGCATCTTTTGGTAAAAAAATACCTCAACATGCAATAGCAAAGACTGAGTGCAATATCAAAGCAGAAAAACTTACCTGTCCAGCTAAGTCCTAGGTGATCAGCTACAATTGCCATCCTTATATCTGTCCGTTCACATGGACTCTGTGGACCTGTGATTTACAATTTCTCAATTAAAAAGGTTTTGCACAGAAAACCACAATACCGGATAACAGTTTATTATAAATAATAGCTTTAATTGACTAAGTTGACAGTGCTTATATTGTTTACTAGAATGGTTGTGTGACCTAATAACCTACAAAACAAAATTTTTCACAGCTTTTATATTTTCACCTGTGTAAAGCCAAAATGTAAAACTACATGATGTCGTGTAATGAAACTGAACATGCTGACAATCTATCTGTTAGACTGTAGACAAGTTGTTCAATTACTGGTGAAAACCACCAAGGCCAGATTATTGTCTATTTTCTCTACTTTGACAGAACAAATATACTGTCACAAAAGACATCTTTCAATTGCTGAGTTACATCAATTTCTGAGTTACATGAATGTCTTTGGCATGCTTCACTAGCTTTCTACAGTACAGAATTTGTTTGAAGGAAGAAAAAAGAGAATAAGACAGCACATACAGATGACAATGACAGAATGAAAACTACAGTTAAGTCACTCCACAGGCAATCACAACAGTTCATGCACTAGGATCAACAAGTTGAAAGTTTTACAAACTAGGCTTGATCTCCACGAGGTGAGCCATGAGAGCTCCAGAAACCTGACTGCCTTCATTCTCACCAGTCCTCTTACTCCTCCTCCTCTCACTGTCGGCCTTTTCACTCTTTGATTTTATAGATGCTGCCTCTGTTCTCATGTCTCTAGCAGACTTCGGTGTAATGGAAGGCAGGTAAACTTGAGTAGCTTCTGATAAGGATGTGTTCCTTGATGTACTGTCTTCTTCATCATCAGAGACCTCTGACTGCATCTTTTTCTCTTCATCAGAAAGACGATCCACAAGCTTTAATGTCTCACCACTAATTCCCTTAAAATATTCAATAGAATGTTTACATACCTCCCTAAGCTGATTTTTCTTTACTTTAACTGTTGTCATGGTGACGGAGGTAGATCTTACCTTTACTGGTAATTTAGAAGGAAGTTGTTTTGGTTTTTCTTTCTCTACCTGCTCTTGTTTTGGCAGGGCTGGAGTTCTTCTAGCTAGATTACTCCTATGTGTGTTTTTTACAGGAATCCTAGACCTTGCTTCTAGACAGGGAGAAGAATTATTTTGCTTTGCTTTGTCAGGCTTACTAGCCTCTTTCGCTTTACTCCCTGTATTGCTTTGGAGATTATTTTGGGAAAAGACTTGTTTTACTGAGCTGGCCTTTACAGGAAGCTTTGATTTTCCTCTAGCTCCTACCAACTCTGTTGACTTTTGCTGCTCTCCGTGTGGCTTTTGCTTATCTCTTACTCTGTGTCCTTGTGTTGTCCCTGTACCTTTTCCTGAAGTGCTTTTCGCTTGATTAGCTTTCTGGAGGGAACATTTCGGTTCCAAATGTTCTTTTAGCACTACATTACAGGTAATATCATCTGTAGGGACAGCAGATGAATCCAAATTGTTGTTGTTATTAAAATTATCTTTTGGAAAATCAGTGTTTTCTGTTTGCCTACAGCTCGTCTGGCTAGAAGCTGAACTCGCAATCACTTCTACAGTTTCATTTTCTAATCCCTCACCACTTGGCATCACAGCTTCTATCTTATCTGTCACTTCTCCAGGGCCATCTTTCTTCAGAGTCATGGTGGAAGCAGAAATTCCCATTTTAATTGGTGTGCGCAATTTGGGATCAACTTTGGAAGCGTTTACTGCTGCCGATGATTTCTCCGGGGAGTTACTACCAAGTGTTTGTTCCATGCAATCTCCACTGGCCTGGATGCCGGGCATATTTTCAACTGCTGTTGTTTCTACTGGTCTCTCTAGGGTTGTTTCTACAGTGCTGTCCCCTGCCTGTGGCTGTGTGATGGCAGTGACTGTACTTTTATCCCCTTCCCCCTTGTCCCCTGACTTCCCTTCAGAAGTATGCTCACCAATCTGAAAAAATTGGAGTCTTTCTTCAACAAAATCCCTCTTGCTCATGTCAATTGCACCACTGCGAGTCATCTCAAACATCTTCCCCTCATGAAATGGGAAGGGGTTGGGCTCGCTAGTTGGCGTACTCTCATCTGTTGGAGTTCTGGCTGGTGTTGTGTCAGGTGTTGTTGCTTGAGATCTGTCTTCCACCGCCAGACCAAATGGCTTAGCCTCATCCTCCCTCGATTTAGTCTCAAACACTTCATCGTCACCTCGGTTATTCGACCACGGGTCAAAATCTAGACTCTTGGTGGCCACAGTTTTGAAAGGTGTTGCGAATTCTTCGTCTACTTTGTAACTGAAATACGAGTCGGGAAATACAGTCCTGTCAGGGTGTCTGCCTTCCAAAGAGAAAAACTGTGCCCCTGACTTCTTATCGCTCTTATCTCCAGCTTTGTCAGAAGATGGACCTTTGGAAGGTGTCTTGTCTTCTTCAGGGCCTACCTTGCCTTCCTCCTCAATGACTTCAAGCTTACTCTGGCTAAAGCAGCGATCAGTCTGCTTTAGAATGCCTTCTGTAGTCCATACGTCCTTTTTGGTTTCAACTGCCGGACCTGCAAGTTTAGAATCACTCTCAGTTAAACCATCATCTTCATCTTGCAAATCATAACCGTCCAGAGAGTCAATCTCTGTCGCATCGGTATCATGGGAGAATTCTGCAGTGGTTGCTATGGAACACTCTGTGACAGACTGGTCATTGTTACTCCCATTTTGCACTACATCATTCTGGGGTGACTCAACCCCATTGTCAAACTCATTGGGTTTCCCAGAAGTGGGATGTCCTAACTCTTTCTGTTTCTCAATCTTTTCAGGGGCTTTGGGTTTTGAGGTCTCTTTGTGGTCATCTTCCAGCTCTTTCAGTTTGAACGTATACTTTTTAAGCGGAACGGGCTGATAGAGGGATTCATCATCACTGGAGTCACTGACATCTGCTCCCGGTGGCACAGGAGAAGGTGGCTGCACTCTGATGACAGGTTCAGCCAGCTGGCACTTGTCGTGTTCATCTTGCAAGTTCACTTCAGTCATCTCCATCTCACTCTCAGTGGAATAATGAGGCTTCTTTTCTGATTCACCTTGATCTGCATCCAGTGGTGGAGGAGGAGGGAATTCAATATAGGCAACTCTGTTACCTTTGGGTCTTTTGTTAGAGTCCTTGTTTATAAGATTAGGTAATGTTTTGTCAATCTGTGGTTCCTCAACCTCTGCCTGTTTCACAGATGTTGTCTTAGCCTCTGCTTCCTCCTCTGACTCCTCAGACACCTCAGGTATAGGGCTGGGCTTGCCTGGGATATAAGCTATTAGTGAGTCAGGTGTTTTAGATGTAAACTCGTAACTCACTTCCTCTGAACTCGGTGTTTCTGGTGTTAAAGGGCTTTTACCAGAGCTGTCTATAAAGGACACTTGTTCTAGCGTGTCATCCTCTGGACTACCTTGTGGAGAAGGAGGCTGTTTCTGCTGCCTAGCTGTGTAAAATGTCCCCCTCGTCTCTTGTACCGTCTTACTTTCCTGACTGACAATTTTTTTTATACTACCTTGTTGCACCTCTTTCTCATATTGCTTTCCTACTTGAACAAAACTGACATAAACAGGTAAGGTCTTAATTTCTTTTACTCCCTCAGTGCTCACTAGCGGTGCAACTTTATTCAAGTAATCACTGGCACTGGGGTCAGCTATGTCACTTGAAGGAAATTCCTTTCCTGGGCTACATTCTAAAGAATCTGGTGATTTGCTAGGGGATAGCTCTGTTTCCTCAGCAGGAGGACTTAAACCTATTGAGCTCTGCTGCTTGGTAACCTTTCTGATTTCTGAATGCTTTATTTTTTCATCTTCCACATAATCAATCTGCCTTTCAACTTTCTCCTGAATCACAGCTGATTGGGATACTTTAGCTGAAAGTTCATAGACACCATCAAGCATGGCTCTCTTCTCCTCAACAATTCTGACTGGGATATGGGACACAGCAATTTCTTCTTTCCTTTTGGATACTTTATCAGCCACTTCACCATTACGCTCCCCCTCCCTGACAACAAATTCTCTGTATAAAACCCTTTTTGAGGGGGATTTTACAGTCAGTTCCTTCACTTCTTCCGAATGGATTCCATTTGAGGCCACTTTGTGCTCTGTCACAGTGATAAATTCACTTTTTTGGTCAGTTTTAGATTCAGCATGATCAACATGGTTTTCTTTTACTGTATCTGGAACCAGCACATGTGAAAGCTTTTCCTTCTGTGTTTTATGGTTAGAAGTTCCAGGACTTTCCCACGTCCTATAGATTTTTTTGTCCCAGTGTCCCTTCGCTGTTGAGTCTGAGCCATACGCCAGGTCTTTTGCCCGTGGTTCTGAAATGCATTCTGCCACGCCTTTCCTCATCTCAGTTCTTTGTGTGTCTGAAGCACGAGAGTCTTCCACAGCTTTCCCTTTACCTGGAACAAGGTCTTCCTGTATTTTCACCTCTTTCTGTAAAGCTGTGCTCCCATCAATGACCTCTATTTGCTTTGCGTGTTTCTCTCTTGAATAGGACTGATACACTGGTAACTTACTTTCTTGCAATTTTTTTACTGGAATTTTGGACTGACCATCCAGCTTTTTTTCTTCTTGAGTTACGTCCTTACTTCTGGGACTTATACCTTGCTCAAATTTAAGCCTAATGGAACTGAGCTTTGACTGCTTCAGCTGAAATCCAGTCTCAGGCACTCCAGTCTGCTGAGCGCTTCCTTTGTGTTCCATAGTTCGTTTAGAGTCCTCTGCAGGTTGCACATATATCCTTTTTTCAGGACTGCTGGGCAAACTGGATGCTTTCCTTTCATCCACCTTGGGAAAGCACTTCCCATCATGTGCATACTGCTTCACCTTACTCCAATCATCCCCAGATGATGGCAATTCAGAGAGCAGAACCTTCTCGGGGCTGCTGCTGGCAGAGCTCTGGCTAGAATGTATTTCCTTGCCATTTTTTTTATGCTGCTTTTTCTCTGGAGACTGTAGCTCATCATTCAACTTCTCTGTTTTATCCCGAAAAAACTGGGATACTTCAGTCAGTTTTTCTTCTGCCTCTTTAACAGTCCTGTCCACCCTGTCTTCATATATCAACTTTTCTCTACCTCTGTCTAATCTGTCCTCAGTAAAGCGCATCCACATTGCATGTTTGTGACTACTAACATCTCCAGTGTAGTGTAACACTGTCACTTTATCATAATGATCCTCCTTAGACATTTTACCTACACCATTTTCAGATACATCTTTATAGATTTTGGAGATAATCTCTTTTTTGGGGGCAGTAGCTACTTTTTCTCTGCATCGTTTATCAGTCCCCTGTAACTCTACACTAAGGGGTAGAGCATGGTCAGTAACTGACTCCTCAGTATCAGAATGAGACACATCTAGCTTTTCTGAAAGAAGCATTTTCTCAGCAAACCTGTAAGACTCCCCTCTTAGTTCTGACAACTCATCATCATGGTATTCTACTGAGTGCTGACTCAAAAGCTTCAGTGTTTTGTAAGAGTCATCAGACATGAGTTGAGCAGAACTAGGGCGACTGTCTTCTTCCTGGGACACGGGAGTGTTAACTCTAGAGGATTCCAGATAAGAAGGAAGTGACTCTTCGGCCGTGAGCTCCTCTTCTTCTTGCTGACCTTGTTCGTCTGAACAAGGAAAAGCATCATGTTTTTCCAACTCTTTTAAGTTAATATCTCCCCGAGGTAAGTCTTTCTGATATACATACATTTCTTTTTCTGGATGCTTTTTTGTTTCTCTAATAATGACTTCAGTAGGTTCAGCCTGATTACCTTGTTCAATATGGACCTCTATTATTCGCTCCAGTTTGGGTTTCATTTTGCTGTCCTTCTCTGCATGTTGTGGTGAAGTTTCAGCAGACTTGCTAACATCGGACGTTACTGATGATTTATGTTCAAACAGACCTGCCAGTTCTTTGGAAGGGTCACGTCCAGACTGAAAGGCTTTCATTATGTCATGAACAGACATTGTTTCCTCAATTCTTTCAGAGGTGCTTTCTGTGCACGGAGGTTTATGATAAACCATCCTAGTTGTTGTAGTGATATGAGTTTCTTCTTTTACTCGGACACCTTTACCAAGGACGCACTTATGGTCGTCCTCTTCACTGCCACTGGCTTTCATTTGAAAAGCTTTAACCTTCTCTTTAATGGACCCAGAAGGTTTTTGCTCCAGCTCCATAAATGTAGGGGAAGGTTTTGAGGCTGGTAGCTCCTCTGCCTTCTGCTCTGGAATATCTTCCGAAGATGGTTCGTAGCTGCGGATGACGTGAACTACTTCAGTTCTTGTTTCTGTAATGACAGGAGGGATGGGCACATCGTGGAAAAGTGGTTTTGGCCCTGTGCTTTCAGCACTTTGTGGGGCAGAAGGTGTCTTTTCGCTCCTCGTTTCAAAGCCACTGTCAGACAAGGGACTTTTATCTTGATCATGTTGAGAAAAGTCATCTGGAGACTCCAAAATAGTGTCTGTTCCAAAAAAGGAGTCTGCAATTTTACATAACTCCTTTTCCGATGTTGAAGGCCTCATGGAGGCTGGAGGCATTTTAAGTTTATGTTCCTGCAAAGCGATGGCTGGTTTTAAAATGCGCTTTTGTCTCTCTTCACCTTCTTTTTTCCCCTCTTCAAACTTGTACTTTATGTTTGTTAATGAACTGCTACCGATATCATTCGCTAAGTAATCAATAACTTTTGACAAGCTATAATCCTTTTCCGACATGGTTTTAGTTTTAATTTGGACCTTCTCTGGAACAGATATAGGAGGGCTTGTCAAAGCTTGCTGTCTCGCTTCATCAATCTCCTCTGTACTGAACTCTACCCAGTCATCCTCGGACAGGTGTCCTTGATCACTTTTGGGTACTTTAGCCGACCCTTTACTTTCTAAACACACATCCTTTTTCAGAATCTCACTAACTTTTACTAAGTCCTCTTTTACTTTCTCAACAATTTTAAAGGGCTCTTCATCATCAATTCTACCCTCTTTTGGTATGTCAGGTTGGAACGGCTTCTCCTCTGCGACATCTGTCTGCAATATCGCAGTCATTCTTATCAGATCCTCTTTCATTTCAGCAACATCTTTCAGTATCTCCTGACTGGAGGATAAGGAAGATGGTGTGGACAGTTTGAGAGCAGAGGGTGCTAAAAACAAGGATGATTTTATTGGAGATGAAGTTCGAGTAAAGGTAGGCTGCGTGCGCGCCTCTGTAGTCAATGTTTTAATAGGTGACAGTAATGCAGCGGCTGATTTTGTAAGCGAAGACGACTCTGGGAGCTTCTTTAATGCTGGTTCAGACAAAACATTGACTACAGAATATACCGGCACTGTTATTGTTGATGAAGTTACTGATGAGGTAGTTGCAGATATTGACCCAAGGGCTGTGTACAAAGCACCTGCAGGAGGAGTTCTCATTGACTGGAAAGCTGATGGTGCTGAAGACACAAATGACCTGAGTGGAGAAAATGACATTGTTGTAGCTGTTGAAAACACTCTCTCAGCCGTGTCAGCAACTGCGTTAGCAGCACAAGTTGCAGAATGTGCAGCTGCAGAGATCTTGTCTTGAAAAACACCTGCAGCTTTGGATCCGTTTATTAAGTTGGCAGAGGATGGGTATTTCAGAGGTGACACAGACCCATTGAGCAATGGTACATCTGTGTGCCCAGCTACATGTTTTGCTGGCGACGAGAGAGACGAGGCCATCATGACTTTAGTGGATGAAACAGCATCAACTGCTGACTTAGCAGGTGACACCACTGACTTTAGAGGGGACGATAAAAGTGAGGATGCTGATGTGATGACCGATTTAAGTGGCAAGCTCGAAGAGTACATGTTAATGTTGGATTTGGGGGATGCTGGAGGCGTCATGGTTATGGATGATCTCTCCAAGAGAGATCCTGCTGTAGTCACTGGAGATGTCCGAGAGGGGAATGTGGTAGTGGAGGCCAGCCCTTTGAGACTGGCAGCTTCTGTGACTGCGGGAGCTCTGATGAAAGAGCCTGAAGTGACCTGCATGTTGTAGGGAGGCTGCGAGACCACAGTTTTTATTGGCGAAGAGATTGTCCGAAACGATCTAATCGGAGATGCTACATCACTAACAGATTTAACTGAAGACGTGGTAGAAGCTCCTAACGTGGATTTGATTGGAGAAGTAGAAGAAACAGACCATATTGATTTTAATGGGGAAGCTGTAGGAGTGTTAGAGGAAGAGCTTGATAAGGAAGTGAAGCCTGATTTGGTTTGCCCAGGCACTGTAATTGGAGCTGTTGTCCATGACTGATATGGCCGTGTTGAAAAGAATGGCTTGTATGAGTAAGTAGCAGGTAGGGATCTTGTTGCTCCTGCACTCCGTTCAACTGTTTCTTAAATTGTTAAATTAAAATCAAACATAAAAATCAACAAAAATGGTTGAAAAACAGAGAGACCAGAGAAGAAAATTGGTCAGTAAACGTTGTAATATTACAAAAAGCAAGTACAATTGTTTGCATGAGTTGGGATGGAAGAGGCAAAAGAAGATTTAAAAAAGGAAAGAAAAAATTAGGAACGAGCCATATACTGATAACTGGTCCGAACCAAAAAGCAACATGAAATGGAAGACGGAAAGCACATAGCAACCAAATCTGCAAACAATGGAGAACAGAAAACACACAAAAGGAATCCATAAGGTAAAAATAAAGCCACATCAAAATTTCTTCTCTTACTTCCTATTGACTTTCTGATGTGCTACTTCTGAAATACTCATATCAGCTTTATTTTGCCTGTTTAGGTATGTCTCTGCTTTGTGCAACTATTAGAATTATCCATTTAATAATTTCTATTGTTGTTCTGTTCAGATTTGATCCTATACAAAAATATAAACTTGCGTAAAATGACATTATGTAGCTAAAATATTTTTTTAAACCACTTCAGAACTATTTCATGCAGAAACCAAAATTCCTTTAAGTGACAGGCAATTGATGTGCAAACTGTGAAGCAACTGGAATAAATTCAAATCTATATCTTCCATGCACAATTCGGATATGCTTCACACTCACAAAGCCAATAAGAGCAAGAGCTTTTCTGAGTCAATATTTAAAAAAAAAAAGAAAAAGAAAAAAGAAAGAAAGGAACATATGCATTTGTTTCTCATGCAATATTCCTTTTGTCTGGTAAAAACGAAAGTAAAACTTTTCATGAAATGATTTTAAGAAGCATATGTTGTAAATGAAATGTGGCAAGTATGATGTATGATAGTTGTGAGCAGGCAAAGCAACTGAATCAGTTTTTATTCATGCACAAATGTCATGTCAGAACGAGCACACAGATTAACCCATTTCGTATGGTGTATTAAGCACAAATACATAAACCTTACAAAATTTCACAAGAGGTCATTAAAGAAGAGTACACTTTTTCTACAAGATGTAGTGTCTTGGTACCTTTTGAGGAGATTTCTTGTATCAGCTCAAAGACAGACCTGTTCAACTTTACAGTTCTCAAAAGGTAACATTAGAAAAGCAGTCAAAGGAAAATAGATTATGAAATAAATTCCTAGCAAGGACAAACCTGTTAAATGTTATCATCCCCCAGAACTCTCAGCTTATTCATAGGCATTTAAACAGAATTATCATCAACCACATTTTGCATCACAGGAGGCACTCATGTCAGAAAGTATTTCTGGGAATTGCATTACACAAACATATCCTCTGATACAGCAATAACATTCAGAGAGTTGACACTGAAAGCAACTTTGAGGAATTTTTGTTTTCCTTTAAAGTTGGAATTAGAAATGGAGCTAAAATATGCAAAGAACTTATTCAACATACCTTTCTCTAAAGTTACACTAATAATTTGTCAAACCTGCTTGATCTGTCTTATAGACAGACAGTAACTCACAGTGAAAGAAGCTCAACAAGGCTAACACTGAACTGTTTCAGCACACACACTCCTATAGAATAGTGAATATTCAGTGCACCACAGGTCCATATCCTGCAAGGAGAAATGTGCTGGTCCTATAGAAGCCAATAAAAGCCCAGAAGTCAGTGTGGATGGCTGGTGATACTTCATAAAAACATTTATGTTGAAGAGAGCTTGAGTACTAGCCCTGACTGGCACAGACTGAATCAAGAAATGCCCACTCTTCGTACTACAATATTTTAAAGTGGAAATACACTTCTCTCTCCTCACCCGAACAAAAACCCCAAAATGTACTTAATCAAATCAACTATTATGAAACTATTATAAATACTATTATTTATTCTGAAGATTTAATTAGCAGTAGCTGCTGACATCCACCAGAAGTTCATAGAGTCTTGAGTTCAAGAAACAAGCTCCAAAATGATTCTGAAAAGAACTAATAACTTGTTCAGCAGTTAGTGTTAGGACGTGTCTTCACTGGAACCCCATTGCACCATCACGAGCTGGTCTGTCACAACTGACTAGGCTGTCAGGCTGCCCTCCTCACTCCTTTTTGCCTGTCAAATCACAGATTCAGAGACATTTAAGATGCCGCTTCTGTGCTCCTCTTTGCAGTTGAAGAGCAAAAACAATCTGACAATTTTTTGCGAATGAGACTTAATGGACCTTTGGTGAATAAATAAAACTTTTTTTCCCTCCCAGTGACGGGGGGGAAAAATTTATTGTGAATGATATACAGTCATCAAGCTTCTTTCCAGCAATTTCATTTTCCCCCTCTCTCAGTTCCAATCAAGCCTGTGACAATACCTTAACAGTCCATCAAGATGTCTCAGCAGATCTGAGAGCTTCTTCAGATGTTATATGCTTGGAGTCTTCTTCCCGGCCTGAGAAGTGCAACATATTCTGGAGCACATCTGATCCAAAGAAGCCACAGATCTTATAGGATAATTAAGCAGCAGCCATCCAGTGGGAACTCCCAAGACCCGATGAAGTTTGTCTATGGATTTTATGGAATTATATCAAAGGGTCTGTGGCAGGGTAGCAACTGAGAAGTCAAAAGTGGGGGGAAAAAAAGGCAAGAAAAAGCCTGGAAATGGGAAACAATAGCAGTTGACCTTATAGAGGAGAAGTGAGGAAGAAAAGCTAAGCCAAATACATTATTGTATTTAACTGGGGAGGAAGAGAATGCCACAGGTCTGGTCAAGGGGAACACATGTTTAGGAAGAAGCAATGTGTGGTGCCAGGGAATAAAAAGCATCTGCAGGGAACAGAGGAAAAAGGGAAGGGGAGGAGAAAGAAGAGGGAAAATATAAAATATGAGAGACTCTATTTTGGCTAAACATCTAAACATTTAAGTACTTATCTGAGTGGCTGAATTTTTGTGTAATATTCCGTTCTACAGCATCTTTCTCTAATGCTTCAAAGAGGAGATGAAAAGACACTTTTGGAAAGCAATTTGCAATCCTCTTCCTCTGGAACTACATTGAACTTTTCAAAACTATTATATTTTTACTTAACTAACACACATAATTTGCCAGTCAGGATTCCTCAAGCTCTCACAACACAAGAGTTCACAGTCCATCCAAGAGTTTTGTTTTAGACAGCTTTTTGTTTCCTTTTCTCCTTTTTTTTTTTTTTTAATTTTTTCCCCAGAATGACACCAAATACAACGTTTATAGAAAAAATGTCTCTTCTTATGAACAATCACATCTACACGGTTTAGTACTTTGGTAAGAGCAACTCACTCATTCCAGGCTCAGTCAGATAGCTGTAGCGCTTACGTAAAGCAAGGGAGACGAAGTTCTGGCGCCGGTCAGCCTTCTCCGTCTGCAACAAAACACAGCAGCACTTAGGGCTGGGGAACCACTGCTCCATCTGAACAGAGCAGCAGGATGGGCCGCTTTTCGTGGCACACAACCCCTCGGGGGAGAAAGGGTGCTTCCATTCAGCTTCAGGACGGCATGCTGAAGCCGAATTTGGGCGAGCAGGCAGGGAGGGGGCAGAGGCAGCCTCTGCTCCTGGGTGCTGTGAGATGAGTGCCAGGCAGGGAGCACAGAAACCTGCTGTGAGTGACCACCCTTCTGCAGCAAGCAGGGAGGGACTGCAACCCTACTGTGAGCCCTCAGGTTCATTCCTCTGCTCGTCAGGTAGAAGAGCTGAGACAGCAGAAGCAGCTCATTATCCTGCCTTAAAGCATCTCCGTACTGTCTCATTGCATTATCACTTAATAAACTGCTTCACGCTAATAGAAATGGCGTGATTTTGTTCATTCTCTGTAAAATAAACCACCTTTGGCTAGAAACAGGAGGTGAACACAAAAGACTACAGGTACAGACAAAACATTCATAAGAGTGAGTGACCGATTGAGTATTGCCCCCAGATTAGCTTGTCCCGAAAGCACACACACCACGATGTACAACTGGCTTTAAAGTGAATACATTAAGGACAAAAAAAGGCATGGGAGGGGATTTTTTAATATGCATGGGAGGGGATTTTTTAATATGCACAAAATGCAAAGATGTGGATTAGAAAGCAGACTCCTCTTGTTAACTAATAAATTGCCTCATAAGTTGCTGCGTTCAGCGGGATAGGTGCTAGTGTGGTGTCTTTAATATTAGTAGTCCTTCAGAGATAAACTCGAATATGTGGCTAAAAATACAATCTGTTTAGAAAGAGAACTATTATTATAGCCATATAATAGCTCATTGGGAACAAATTCTATGGAAGTAAAGTGATGTTTTTGCTATTATTATTTTTTAACATGTAAGGAATGCTTTGGGTTGCATTGTTTGGAGTTTTTTTAGCTACTCTAACCAGCAGGTGACAACTGCTATTTATTTGCCACCAGGAACAGAAAGAAATATTGCTGCTAGGCAAATTGGAAACACCTATGTTGTTTCTTCTACAAGATGATCTCATCTCTACCTACCTCTAATGAGTAAAACCCACTCAGTTTTCTGACAATCTAACATCGCAGTTTCCATGAAACAGTGCTGCAAATATCTGAGGTTGATTTGAAAATAGACTTGAACACAATATTTAGAAATTGCTCTTGGCTGGTTTGCTTTTTTAGAAAGAATCCAGTTTATTTACAGAGGTGAGATATTAAAAGCCACTATTGTGGCCTCAGCAGTATTTTTTTCCTTCTCAAAAATACAAGTTACCATAGCAGTGTCAGTGTTACTCCAAGAGGTAAAATATTATCCACTAAACTCCTCCTGAGTTTTTGCCAAAATTTGACTACTTCTGATAGTCATAAATATATCCCTTTTCAAAAGAAAATTAGTTGCTTTTGTTCAGTGCTTGGTTTAATTTCATAATTTATACTCATGGGGTATCCCATATTTGAGCAGCTCTACTGTTTTACAGCAGCCTATCAGAAGCTGAGGATGTGGTTATTTTTCTGTAGGTATCATCTCAACACCACCATTAAAAATAGTTGTTTGTTTTTTTCTATAACATACTACTTTTCTTCACTAAATCTGAAGGAAATAAAAACAGAAGACAGTGTGTATATTACCTCATCATCTTGATCTGACTCTGTTTCCTTTTGGTCCCAAGATGCATTGCAGAGACAAGGAATATTATAATGGACAGCAGGGAAAAGAATATCAGGATATGAAAAGGACCAAATTGGGAGCACAAAATGCAAGCTGATTTATAAGGCAAAGCAAATCCAAAATGCCAACACAAAAGAAAAGAAAAAAAATCTTACATCCAATGCAAATAAACACGTGACATTACTGAAAGCATAAACCTATGACTTGCAGGCTGAAGCATGAGCTGTAAACAGAACTGTAAAAATTACAGGAACTTGACACCACAGTAACAAGAGACTTTAAAAGCGTTCTACATACAAGAAACCAATAAAACATACATTTTCAAAGCCTTTGTCATATTCCAAAGCATTCTCATTACTGACAGTTCACAAGGTTTCTTTATGACTAGCAGGAAATAAAAAAAAAAAAAAAAAAAAAAAAAGAGAGAGACAAAAACCAAAGGAACAAAAACAAATCCAACCCAACCCTAAGAAAAATGTTTACTTTTCCAAACAAATACCTTTTTGTGTGCTGGCAGAGTGATATTCAAGTTGCAAACAGCTGTTTGTGGCAGTCCTTTTGTAGTCTTTGGTTCTTTCAAAAATGATAATCGACCACAGGGCTCCTGGCTGGTGTCTCTTACCTGGAAAAGAAATTTTGCTTTAGCATAGTAATATGTAGTAATTGAGGCATTAGTAAGATGTAGTAATAGTAATATAGTAGTAATAGTAATAAGTGGTAATTCAGAGTCCTAGAGGAGGTTTCTGGAACAGTTCTCAGAATTTCTTTCTACAAGGAGCTTTCTAGTGTGTAAACACTAATAATACCAAGCTGGAGCTCAGCCTGAGCTGCTGAAGGAGAAAATGTGTTACTGTGAAAGAGTTTTAGGTTAGCCTGAAGCTCCCTGATGGCAAATCCATGCAAGACAAGGTGCTGAGTGAGTCCAACCTGAGAGTTTCCTGCTGGGATGTTACTGACAGGCACTGTCAGCCCACTTCATTTCATTCTGCCATGTTTTGCCCTTGCGTTTACCAAGATGCTTAACAACCTCTCCAGCAGGGCAGCTGTGACAAGGCTAAGGAAAGTGAGCACCATTCCTGGCCTTTTAGAGATGAACAGTCTGCACACACCTTCTGCAGGCTGTTCTGAAGTACAGGATGTTATTGGATGCATCTCCTTTGCTTAAACCCTCAGAAATTGTCACCTACTGGTATATATGTGGGGACTCCAATTTGAGATATGGTTTTAGTAAAAGGCTGTCAATCCATATCATGGATATTCTGCTCCCAGATGTGCCAGCAGTTCTGCTGTGGCTTCAAGCAAAGTACCCTCTCCATGTTATTCACATATTAAAGAACTACAATCACACCCCAGGGGCAAGTTAGTCCTGTAGGGCTGAAAAGGGGAAGTGGGACTGTGGGAAGGGAGGAAAGCAACAGGATCGTTTATTTCGTTTGTTTTTCTTTTACCTTGATAGAGAATGGCAGTCTATTTTCTTTGAAAGCATAAAAATTAAAAACAAGCTGCTGTCCTCCTTTAGTCAAAGGGGCCAGATTTCCATAGCAATCAACATAAATAGGTTTTCCTTCAAGAACCTACCAAAGCAAGAACAAAATGTCAATAAAACCTCTTTTAATAGTAGATTCATATAAACATCATGATTTTCCCCAACATCATTCCTGAGTTTAACACAAGTCCCCACCTTGTTACATTCAACAACAAATTAGAATATCACTGTGCACTATGGCAAGGTGTTATGAGTACAGGCAGTTTGGAAAACCACAAGCCACCTGACTGGCTTTTCTAAAGTAACAGTGAGTAATTTACTTTGAGAAACAATAAGTTAGTGACTGTGATCTGACCACAAGCCAGTCCTACTCATGCCTGTGTGCCTGCAGGGCCAATGAGAAGGAATTCCCTCAGTCTGCAAAGCCCAGCCAGGGCTACCTGACAGCAGCGAGGGCAAATCCCACTGCAGACTGCACTGGGGCACCCACAAGTCCTCCTGCTCCTCCAGTCTCGCCCTGTTCTGTTCTTCCTTTGAGAATTCTCATGCCACAGCCTTGCTGTGAACCTTTGTTTAACAGGGCTTGTGTGGTTTTTGCAGGAGCTGCTGCTACTTGGGAAACACACAAGGAGGAAGCCAGCTGCAAGCAATGTACCTCAATGTCTTTGCTCCTGGCAACTTCCTCAAAGTTCTCTTGTTGCTCCAGGGTTTTGTCCACTTTGTCGTCAGTCATGCAGAAGCAGCGCAAATTGGATTCCACGGGGTCATTCATTTTGGCAAATATCACAAACTTTGCCATGTAAGGAACACATATTAATTCTCTGTAAAGCTGTGTTGCCAGCCCAACAGTCTCTAGTACTTGGTGGCAGTCTGCGAGCCAAAATCTGAGTGGGGAGAAGCAAACCATTCAATCAACTTTTCATTATGCTCCAACAATTCATTAAGGCTTAAAGAGAAACTGTGTTCTGTATCCTTGGTCATTTTGCATGTGTACTGTCCTTGCAGAATTGCCAGAGCTGTAATTATTCTTCTACTCTCAGCACAGCTTTAACCATCCAGAAATGGGAATACCTGTCAATGAAATGCTGACATACCTAGCTAACCCTTTTCAGACTGATAGCTCATAAAACTATCAATCTGCAGGCTCATTTGAGCCAAAGTGAGGAAATTGAATTTCATGTGACCTTTAATATCCTGTAATGTGCTGATGCTTCACTATACATTTGATTTGCTAAAACAAACACATTTATAACATACACAGCAAATTACATCTCCTATTCAGGCTGAACCAAATATGCCCATGGTGAAGTCGCCACAGACAGGTGCTACACTGTTATTTTCTCATCTTATGATTAAGAGTTTGAAGACAAGTATGATAAAAATAATTTATACCTTGTATCAGTCTTTCCTACAATATTTCAGCCCTGATCTATTTAGTTTTCCAGCAGTTTTCTCTCTTTTCATAAAAGTTTTTATAGTTGCAATGTCATTTACTGATTGATAAGCGCTCTACATTCTATGTCATGAATTCTCTTCACTAGGATTTGTACGAATCCTGGTAAATGCCTCCATTTAGCATGCAAGTCCATCAAGTCCATCAAGATTGATTTGAACTCACCATTTTTTGCAAAAGCTATTTTTGCAAGAGCAATTTAATATAATTTTCAACTAAAAAGCCCACAGCCAGAAATTAATAATCTTTAAATTTTTAAACAAATGCATTGTTATGATTCCCCACCACCTTTTTTTTTTTTAACGGGCTGAACATTTTGAGCTTTCTCTCTCTGTTGCCATTTACAGCAAAACCAAAGCCCTGTGAGGCATGGCAGCTTTCAGAGGAACAGGCTGTGTGCCAGCCAGAAGCCCCTGTCCCAACCAGGGCAGAGCTCTGGGTGCGTGGGACGCTGATGGGCAGGGACACAGCAGCATCTGGGCCATCACCGCTCCACCAGCCTTGTGAGAGGCTTCCAGCAAGCCAGAACACAACCTGCCATCCAGGTGCTGGCCAAGGGAAGGCACTCCCGAGGGGCAGCTGGCAGGGTCTGCTCCCATACCTGGCAGAAACGTTGGTGGTGAAGGAGACGCAGTCGTTGGAGAACGTCAGCGGCGTGGTGCCCGTGATGTCCTCCCACTGCGCCGGCGACGTGCCTCCTGTGCAAACACACACCAGGCAGGTTTCCTCTCAAACACTAGCCACACACAGACTGCACAAAGAACATCTCTATCTCCACACACTGAAAGAGAGCCTAGACATTAATGTTCTCCAGCAGCTGAGCTCCGCGTTATCATGGAGCATCAACAACGCTACATAGCATCACACGTCACACAACAAAAAACAAAGATGTAAGCAAGGAACAAGTCAACAGCAACCCCCTCTTGACATCAGCTAGGACAGAATTACTGCTGCAAGCTACTTTTACTGACAAGCACATTTAAAAGCCAAGACTGAAATTTAACACGTGCTGGGAGAGTTCTTTTAAAATGGGACCAGATAAAAAGCTCATGGAACCAGTGGGAGCCTTGGAAATAACCTCAGCTGGTTTTGCTCAGGAGAGCTGATCATGCAGGTGTGGTGAGAGTGGGCACAGAGCTGCTGCTGCCACAGCAGCCTTAGCAAAGAGCAGGGTTTTCTCTAACCTGTAATGCTACATAGGAGTCGAAGGCTGGGAGTCGTGTCTCCTTTGTACCCGTTGGTCACTCCTTCTCCTGATGGAGGTGGCACAGGAATTGTCATGGTTATTGGCTTATGGAACTTCCTTCTTCTTGGCTCCACAGTGACAATGGGACTGAATGTTGCTTTGTTTCCAAGGATTTTTTTGACAATCTCTTCTGGAACTGGTTGAGCCTGTCAACATGGGGAACATACATACTTAAACTAGAGCTACAAACTGTTTATAGAAATGCAGAATTATTTTCTAAATGACAATTCTATTTTCTTTTTATTTTCTGCAGATTTTTCCCCCGCCACGAAACCTTCTCAAGGTGATTACTAGTGAAATTCATGTTTAGTTTTTATTCAACAACTCACTCCTGAATTCCTAAAGGCTAAATGGTAGAGCTACACTATAAACCTCAGAAGGTTCCCTGCAGTATTTGCTGAGAGTTTTTCAGAGCATGTTTCGTTTTGCTCTTAGTGACATTACATACAATTTCAAAATGCAAAACCAGGCCTATTTTGCACTTGAGAAGTGAGGACTAGACACTGTCTCCTGGAGGTGACAGACAATTCTTACATCTCTGCCAAACACAGATTCATGCTCTTGAGGAACACTGCACCCCAAATGACCTCTGTACTCAGTGCTTTCTGTGATTATTAGAAAGAAATACTTGTTTGGGTCAAAATCACAAAGAATGCATGAAGTTACAAAAAACTTACAGGTAAATTTCACATTTTCTACAGTCAAAAGGGACAGACATGCTAATGGGAGTCTGCATCTATTTGCCTTTTAATTTTAGTTTTTTTAAACTTTCAAGGCTGTTTCAATCAGGCTGACCCATGACTTGCTATAATTCAAACTGCAGAGTGCACTGATATGCAGAGACCATGCAGTTACACTGCAGTCACAGCACTGCATACAGAGCTGTCATACTCCCCTCACACTGGGGAGCTCTGGCAAGGCAACTGCATAACCAGAACAGCACAACTTCCATTTTCTCAAGATTAACCATCTGGAGATGTGAAATATCTTTAACAGAAATGTTTCAGCGTGAATTTCAAGCACTGCAATTCAAATCAGCATCTCTTTTTCATGACTTGTCATACTATTAAGGGAATTCTAAGTGATAACTAACTGAACTCAAAGATGCCTCCCATTCCTATGGAATATTTCTCCACTTTCTGTGCAGTTAAAGTAGAATTTAAGCTACATGATCTTCCCAGATTTCACCCCTATATGAAGTCTTTTCAGATTCCACCCCTAGAAATGCCACTGGTGAATGTCCTAAGACACAGCAGATGTACATGGGAGGGTTTTGACCCAGTAGCAGCTGGCAAACAGCTGCATGTAATCCCCACCAAACCCATTCCCATGGCAGAGGGCAGCCCAGTGACCCTGCTCACAAGCTGCTGCTTTGCCACAGCAGACAGGGACTGCACAGGGGCTCTAGTGTTGACAGCTCCAGGTCTCTGCTTCCCTCTCTCCATTCCTGGGATGCTAAGCAATGACCACGGGGGCGATCCAAGGGCAGCTGGGCTTGTGCCACAGGGAGGAGAACTGTGCACCCCCCGTGCCTGAGGGACACTGAGCGTGCCCTGCAGACTTGTGCCAACTCAGAGCTCAGGTGCGAAGGAGCCCCACTGGCAGTGAGCAGTGTGAGCTCCGGGAAGCTCTGTGGTTTCCAGTCTCATGCACCCCGCCAGGTGCACTGAGAGAAGCTGAAGCTTTACCTGGAGCCCCACGCGGATCCTCTTGGTGAGAGCCCCCTCGGGGAAGGCGGCCTGCACCCGAGGCACTGTGGTGCTGCTCAGCACGCCGCCCTCGGGCCCGATCTGGTTGCTCTCCTGCTTGATGCGGGAAACCACGGCGAAGTACTGCGGGAAGTCCTTGGTGACGATCCGGCAGATCCGCTTCTTCTCCAGCTCCTCCGCGCTGTCCAGCTCTGCAGGCACAGACAGGCCAAACATTCAGGCATACCCTTCGTCCCACACACTTCTGGGCCTTTGAATAAGCCTTAAAATGCCCAAGAAGGTTGGGAGGTTTATAATTATTTATTTACTACAGCAGTAAAAAATAAGCCATTCAATGCTATCAGTTATCAAGCTTTGGTTTTTTTCTGTGAACTTTTGTATAAATCTTGATGATCAGGGCCAACAGCAATAGGCAAACGCACTTGCTAGGACACCTAAATAGTCAGGTATAGAATCCTTTGAACCCCTCAGGAAATCCCTAGATGTGACAGTCTCAGCAGCTGCCACAGAATGACAGGTTTGTCACGCGGCACAGAAGTCCAAGGAGGGCTGAAGGAGACAGTCAAGTTTCTTCTCTCTCTTATTTCTATCTGGTCTTCCAGAGCTTTATTCCCATCCTGTTTCCCCGTATAGTTCAGACATAAAGCAAACCACAGGAGACCACAGTCAGCCCATGGCCTATCTCCCTTCATGCCAGGTGTGCAATCCAGAGCTTGGCCACCTGAGCCACTTGAGACAGTTATTGCCCAGCCTGGCATCCAAAAAACCCCAACCAGACACCGAGCTCTCCATGAAACTGTGGGAGCAACAGAGCTGTCTCCCAGCACCACCAGTGAACCAAGAGCAAGCTTCCCTCCCCCATCAGCACTCCAGCCATTTGGTTATTTGTCCCAAAATAACTGCAGGGTGCTCCTCAGTTCCTAGAGAACCTTAGATATCCTCAGATACAACTGAAACAGTCAGGTCATTGACCATTAGTGCTCTCAGTCACATTGCCAGTTTGTAGGGTCACCAGGGCTCAGAAGGTGCATAGAGTACCTATTCCTGTCAATTAGTTCCGTGTTATTGCAGTTGTTCAGCACATGACATAGTTTTTCCCATATATGCACTGGGGAAAACTCTGATACAACAAAAATATAATGACTTTTGCAACTATGTGTGTGTGTGTGTGTATATATATATATCTATATTTGCATCGGCGTCCCAAATGCTGTGGTGAAATCCCTGTGATATAAACACCATAAACAAATGGAGATAATTATGTAACTGCCATGCATTTCTCCTTGTAACTTCTAGCACTTGGCCTTTTTATCTATTGTAATTGGATTTCATTGCAGCACTCCACAAATTTCAGCACTTATTTTCCTCCTTAAAAAGGGACTTTCTAAGCCAAAGTTTGTTCCTCAAAAGATTCAGCAAGAGAAAGTAGGAAGACCAGAAATAATACTAAGACAAAAGACACTTGTAAAATACTCTTTGTGACTGGGGTATTTTCCTCCTCTAAACATGTAAGCTCAATTACAATTCAAAAATAATTAGAATGCAAATTTGGTAAAATGTCAGTTTTCCATTTTAAAACATTCAGCAGATAGTTTGGATTAATCTCACAGTGTTGCTGTGGATCATATGTATCTACCAGAAGTGGATCATTTCTTATCATAATGTCAGCTTCCATTTACTTTGGCTCAGAGATTGATATCTGAAGCCCTCTAATGAATTAGTCACTCTGCCTGCAGCCTCTGGTAGCAATGGCTTGTGCAGGATACAAACTGGATTCCTAAACTCCCAGGCAGGTATCATCTTGACTGCTAAATCCTCATCATCTCCAGTTTGTTGCTAGAGAAAATACCCACTGCAAAATGCTCACAGAGGTGAAGGATAATTAAAATTCTCCTGAAGTGGAAAAACAAAAAGTGATTTGTACAGGAACATTTCAAAGTCCTTTGAACCTGGCAGGCTCTCTCCTTCAGAGGAGGAGGATGGGAAGATAAGAGTGGCAGAGCAACAGTGAGGCATGGAGAGGAGTTGGACTACACATAGGGAGGTTATGTTTGGATAATACATATGTGAGCTACTATATGAAGTTGCCCTCTAACAGAAAAAAAAAGTAAAAAAGGATGATGAGCAATCAAACCATCTCTCTCACTGCCCTGAGAAATGCAGTGTTAGCATGACAGAATTAATGAAACAGGGAAAACTAGTCCTGGGAGAGGTCACGTTTCCCAAACACACCTCATGCCTTTTACAGAGGGAGATATCATCATTACTACTTCCCTCAGCTGCTGACACTTCATTCCTGGGCAGAGTGTCTCAATGATAAATCATGAACCATTTTTTGGTTAGATGGTTGGGTTTTGGAGAGAAGGGGGTTTTAGCCACAGAGCAGTATGCTGTGCACCCATCATGGAGATAGAGAAAACTAAGCATGGAGAGGCAAAGCAGAAAGGTCAGCGGCAGAACTGGGAAGAATCTCCCAATGAAACTGTCTCCCAGGCTTGTGCTAACAGCCCAAGAACTCCTAGAGCCCCACTCAGCTTTAGTGAGTCAAGAGAAAGGTGCTGTGAATACCATGTGTGCAGAAGTCTTCTCCTGCCACCCATGTGTGGGGTACACTTATCCTGCAATGGTTTGGGGCCTGATCTTCCACAGGAGTGATGGAGGAGACAGGAGACGGACAGAGGGGAAGGAGGCAGGAAAAGAAGAACATCAGTGTGTGGTGCATGCTGCCACACAACCATTAAGGCTCCAGGACTGGAGGAGAGAAACCCAGCCATGTCCTCCAAGGTCAAGAGGGACAGGACAGGCTGTCTCAGGTCAAGGAAAGCAATCACACCAGTTCTCTCTGGTGAGAGGCAGCTGTGGATCAAGTTCATCCACATCTAATACCTTTCTTTTTTTACTGTCAGATAAGGTAACACAGGGCAAGAATCTTCTGACTCAAAATAGAACAAGACAAGTCACAGAACACCTGGCTGTTTCATGAGCTTCAAGGTGTCTTTGTGTGGATCTGGTTTCCCTTGCCAGGGCCTCAGAAGAATTTTGCTAGCACTGAAAAAGCAAATCTCACCTGACTGAACAGCTCTGTGAGCTGTACAACCCTGCCCCAGTCCTGGCTGGAGCAGAGCTGACCCTGTCACAGTGCCCAGACTGCAGGCTGGGGTGAGCACAGGGTCCCAGATCCCCCCACACAGAGCTGCGCCCACTCAGGAATTGCTGCACTCAAAGCACAGCATGCAGGAGGCAGCTTCCACACGGACAAAAATGCAGGAGGGGGATGGAGGCAGGGAGAGCACATGGCAAGGGCAAGGAGAAACTGAGGGCAGGAAGGTGCTGGTAACCAGACCCACCCTCCCACCCTCAGTGTTTCACACACACAGCCAGACACTCCCAGTGCCACAAAGATGCTTCGCCCTCAAAGAAGGCAAGGTCCTTTATGGCTATTTTTGTGTGGTCTTTTACCTTGCCATTCACAGCACACAGTTTAACAGCAATATGTTTAAAAACTTTTCTTGGAAAGGTGGCAAAATCACTGCAGAGTGATTTATGGTGGTATTTTAAACTTGAAGCATAAACAAGGTCACACTCTGGTTTGATCTGTCAATTCAGTTATGTAAAAACTCCTGCTTCCCATCTGAAACCACACTGTGCAGCTGCAAGCTTACTGCAGCCACAAGCATTTGCATTTCTTGGCTCACTCCCTAGTTTGCAAATAACTTTTAAAAGATTAGCTACCCCAGTGTGTGCATTTGTGCCCACAATTTGTCTCCAGGTACCTCTAAAGGGTGAAGGAATGTTAAAAGCAAACAGAAGTTATCTATAAAAGGAGCTTGTCTGAAAACATGATGTATTTGCCAATTACAAGGCAGACAGCTTCTTCCTAAAAAAAATACATATATTCCAAAAATACATACATTTTATTTGATTAAAGTATAAATAAATGTAATATGGCCAAGAGCTGTGAACTGCTACCCTTGTGTTTGGAGCCACACTCCTCCTACTCCTAAAAATGCCAAGTTCCCTGCATTTGCCTAAGTACAGCACCATCCTTAAAAATAAAACCTATTTAAGCAGAGACCTGACTGCACCAAAACCAACCGGGCTCTTTACATCATGGTTCACTGTTCTCTCATGCCAATAACCCAGAAGTCCTGCTGTTATTTGAAGGCGCACCAGCCCTGGAGCAATGCCTCCTGTCTGGGATTCTCTGGGGTCTAGGACGGGGTTTCCCAGCAGATGGTGCTGCTCCCAGCACAGAGCAGGCTTTTTGTGACTGAGGCACGTCCTTGCTCTCATCTCTGCATGCAGAATTATTTCCTAAATGATAATTTTATTTTCTTTATATTTTCTGTAGGATTCCCCCCCCCCCCCCCCCGCCCCCAGGAAACCTTCTCAAGGGTGATTACTGGCGAAATTCATGTTTAGTTTTTATTCAACAACTTACTCCTGATTACCTAAATGCTAAATGGTAGAGCTACACTATAAACCTCATAAGGTCCCCTGCAATATTTGCTGAGAGTTTTTCAGAGCATGTTTGGTTTTGATCTTAAGGGGGAGAGCAAAGCAGGAACCACCACAGAGAGCAGCAAACTGCACCACTAAAGCTCAGCCTGTTAAGGAGCTGCAATAAAGGTCTGATTGACCTCCTGCACTACAGGCTAGGAAAGGACTTGTGATCACAGCAGCTTTGACAGAAAAGCTGCCATTAACAGAAAATGGGCACTCCTGCAGCATCTCCTGGCTCCCAGAGATGATTATGCAGATGAGTTTTCTTGCAAAGACACACTAAATTTCTCTAAATGACTATGTGGCTGCTTTTTATTTAAATTAAAGCTTGCTTCTGCCTCCAGAGTTCATACCTGGAATAAAACTTCTCCCAAAGTTATGTCTTCTGAGATACAAGATACTCCCCCTGAGCGAAGTCTGACTTTGGTATTTTGTAACAAAACACCAAAACTCACTCAAGTCTACAAATTTGTAATTTTTTGGCCATTGCTTGGAAGACATTTTACATTGCAAAGGTGTCATTTAACTAGAGTGGAATTTTGTCAAAACCCTTGCACTATTTTAACGCATGGTGGGGTTTTCTTTTTTTTTAATATTTTGCTTTCCTAGCTAGAGAAGGATTGAGCTAAAACAAACGGAACAAATAATCACTACAGTGAATGTGTCTACAGTGTTTTTCTCCTTTTCCTCTCACAAAAGATTGCCTGGATTTGTAGAAGCCATTCCTGAGGTTTGGCTTTTAAGGTGTCAAATATTTTCACTCTAACAGAATAACGTCCATCATACTTTGTGTGATTATTTGGCTGCACTTACACCCACCAACCTCCAACAGCAGTTCCCCAGAAGGAAAGAGCCACCTGAAACCCTCAGTAGATCAGAAAGTTGTCCCGTGGCTCCATGTTGTGAAGTTTATTATTTTAGGCTCTAAGTACTGAGGGCTTCACGCTCACCTCTCTCAAAGTGTTTTTATTTGTTGAGCTCGTCTCTGTAAATTGTCAATTCATCCATGTGTGAGCTCCTCTGTAAGTCCTGCAAGCTGCAGCACTTCAGAACAACATTTCTGTGCCCAGATTTCCCATTTCCAAATCAAACTAAGCTCAGTTTGAGAAGCACATAAAGCAAATAAGCAAGCTGCTGATCAGTGCTGACCACCCCACCCCTGTCAAGGCACCACTGCTTCACCCAAACAGCAAATCATCACTTCTGATCCCATGCCAGTGTGCAGAGAAGGAGGGGCCGTGGTGAGATCTTTCTTTTTCAAGGGCTGAAACTACTGCATTCAATCCTGCAGCAATCATAATTCCCCAAGCCATACCATCCTGGACCATGTCTATCTCTTCCCTGTTCCACTGCTTTTAGGTACCCTTCACTGGTGAGGTTTAATTTATTTTTCCACATCCACTGGCAAAACATTTGCAGTGTTTCTGTCCTCCTGTCTGGTTGGTTCTATTACATTTATTTTGAAATAAATAGCTACAATAGATCCTCATGAAGCAAGCAGATCTTTGCTGTTGCTTTGTGTTTGTACAAGATCAGGTGCAGTTCAAATACTTCAAAGTGAAGCCTTTCCTGTTGCCCCCATTCCCAGAAGATCATGAAATTGATAAAAAATGCTGTATTTCAGATGCCCAGGGAGACCCTCACAGCAGCACAACTCCCACACTCCCAAGGCATGCCTTTTGCTGAGGCTCATCAAACAGGGAGAGGCCAAAATCAAAGGCAGAGCTGCCCCACAGATACTCCCAGAGCAGCCATCCATAGCCTCATCATTTCCTTCACCTGCTTGTGCTGATAATGAAAGGACTTTCCTGCAGCTTGTACCCACACTGTGACTTCCTGTAGGTTATCCAGGATAAACCCTTCCGCAAAACCAAAGCTCGCACCACAAACTGTTTCATCCACACTCAGATGCAAAGAGCTTGAGCAATGGTTTATCAGCACGAGTATTGAAAAATGATTGCTAGGAAAGGAAAGCAGTGGTGCCAAGGGATCACTGCAGCCCCACAGCCTGGCTTTGCCCATGATTTGTCTTCAGGGACCATCTCTGACAGCATCTTCTGATGGATTTGTACAGCTGGGTGCCCTCATCTTGAGGGACTCTCACACCAACAGCAATGCTCAAGCAAAACAAGGGAGCCAGACTCCCCAGATGGGCACCAGGAAGGCAGGCTGTGCACGTGTGGGAGGCAATCTCCAACACCACCATCTGAAATCAGAATGCTCTAGGGGCCAAGCTCTGCGTCCCTGGGAAGGCCCCACAGAGCTGCTATTTACACTTCATTGTTGGTTTGCAGTGACCTTCCCGTGGCCCTGCCTGAGCAGCACAGACACGTGTGCCTCCAGCTGGGTGCTATTCCCAAATTCATGCTGGAAAGCAACTGTGCAAACTCTGCTTAAGCTTGGCAGGACTTCAGACCAAAATTCACCACTCATTTCAGGATGTCTCCAGGCCACTGCAGAACAGCTTCTCCTTACACTCTTTCCATCGGTTTAATATGGAACACACACTGTATTCCCTGAAGTCAGACATCCCCTGCACTGTTTTATTTTAGTTTGCTTTAGTCAGCCCATGTTAGCAAGCCTTCACAAAGGCAAGGCCAAAGCTTTGAGAAAATATTTACCTTCATCCATGCCATTAAGTATTTCAGTTAAGTCTTCATGTTTGCTGTCATACTGGTGCTCCTTCCACGTTTCACCGTTCTCGCTCCGGAGGACGATCAGCTCTCGCTCCTTGCCTCGCATTGATCCAAAATGTGGGATTTCCACTATCACAGGGCTAGGGAAAAAGGAACCATGTTATTTGTAACCCTACATTACCTCACTGCCCTCAATTTCCTATGGGTCCTTAAGAAAACTACAGTCATTTTTAATAGTAAACACTGTTACGGTAAAAATGCTTTTAAAATTGCCAAAGCTGCACAATCCTTTATGATTTAAACTATATTAATGGATAAATCAAAAATACTAATATATAGCTTGGTTTTAGTGCAAATCTTTTGAAATATCTGCCTCCATGAGAAAAATAGTGACAACTTTTAGTAAGGAGAGTCCTCCTTGCTCATTTATCTGAGGGCGTAGGTGATGCAACCTGCCTCCAGCACACACAGCACTGCTGACTTTTAACTGGCATTAGCACAGTCAAAGTTTGGATTTGGCTCAGAGAGTTTGAAGGGACAAAGTCAGTTCAGAAGCAGTCTGTCTATCCCAGGGCATGCAACAGCCACTGACTGTAAGAGGAACCATGCATTTATGCAGATTTTGAACTTCAAACTAAGTCCCATAGTTTTCAAAGCTCTCCCTGGCTCTCTGTGGATGCAGCTCCTGTGAAATAAAAGAGACTGTTTTTCTTTAGCTCCACTTTCTGGTTCTCATGCCCAGCATCACAGCTGCAACCTCTGCACAGCAAACATCACAGGGGAATCGTTAGATCCTTTCAGAATGGACTTCTCTGGGTTGAACAACATCACAACCACATTGCTATTAGTTACTGTCAAACATTTTGGGGGGAAGGAAAGGGAATGAGAAGGTGGTTAATAATACACCTATGTCACCAGACAATGTACCTTCAACAGAGGACTGCAAGTGCATTACTGAACAGTTTGTATGAACAACCAACAGAAACCACCATTCACTTCATGTGCCATTCCTCAACAAAACAGACACTGTTGCCAAACACTTCACAGGCAGGATATGCATTTTAAAGTATGCTAAGACAAACCGACTGAAATCACACAGTAAGTGAACATTTATGGATTATGCAGCTTTAAGACATTTAAATAGACAGTATCATCATTTTCCTACAGAGGTTGTAAAGGGTTTAACTGCTTTGTAACAACTTGGTTAAAAGCAGCATCACATGATGGGAGAAGGGTGCAGCATTTCTGTGGTACTGTACATCTGCCACATGTTGGGTGCACTGACCAATCCATCACTTGAGCATGAAATCAGCCATCATGGGGAAAAAACAAACTAGCCTGAGGCCCAGTTTGCACATTAAATTCCCAGGGAGAAGAGTTAGTGTTTTTTTCCCCATGAAAATAATAAAAATAGTTTAATTAATATATATTTTAGATGCTTTTAGGAACGCCCAGTCTATTTTTCAACTCTCAAGTCCTTTAACAAAAAAAACAGGAATGTAGCTGCTCTCTCCCATTGTGCACAGTAAGAAAACACCAAAAATTCAAATACATTGCTTAAAATATTTACTGTCTAGTTCAAAAAGAGCACAAGCTGAAAACTAAGGCTGTAGTACAATCTTTGCAGGCTAATATTTCAGATACTGTCTCTGTAAATATTTAGAAACTACACAATTTTGTGCATGACATTTAACAAGAATACTCAGTGAGAAGGTATTGAACAGGTTTGGAACACCAAACACTCACCAATATTTTGAAAACCTAATGCAATAAATTTCACAATGTGGTTTGGAAACAACAGTCAAAAACATACGGAAACATCCTTACATGTTTAGACTATACACAGCAGTCCCTTTGGGTAGCATACTTGGCTTTGTAAATTTATTTTAAAAAGATGCCTCTTGCAGGTTGCAAAGATTAGTATTTCTCCAATCTTGCTGAATCAATTCATTCACTTGATAACATTTTTTTCTGAATAATCTTTCATAAGTAAAGGACTTTATGTGATCACATTTTACAAATGCTCTTCCCAAAACAGTCTCACTCGAGGCCTGTAAATACCTTCTCTACCACAGGGTTG
Source organism: Melospiza georgiana (assembly GCF_028018845.1). Classification (NCBI taxonomy): domain Eukaryota; kingdom Metazoa; phylum Chordata; class Aves; order Passeriformes; family Passerellidae; genus Melospiza; species Melospiza georgiana. The sequence continues at coordinate 8,805,729 of NC_080437.1, read as the reverse complement.
AACTTAAAGGACTGCCACTGTGTATTAAAATGTATTTAATGCAGTAGAAACACTTCAAATTTAAAAAATTACAAAAGCACAGAAGTTATGAAAGCAGAATGCTGGCAGTGAATTTTACATGCCTATAAGCACAAGGTAGTAGCAGAGCTATATTAAATCAAGCCACTATGATTTTCTTTCAGTGACATAAATCAACTGAAAGTTTTAGGAAACTTAAAGAAAATAATGGGATTAACAAAAAATTGGAAACAAAAGAAAAACTGTAGACATTCTGTATCTTTTCCGTACATATCCTACCCAATAAATTTTGTTCCTTGTGGACCAAGCTGCAGGATTCGGCTAACCATGCTCTCACCCTCATTTAGAGGGGGAGGACTTTTAGGAAGATGCAGTTTACTGAATAACATCCATGCAGCAGGAAGAGAAACGAGAAGGGGAAATTAGGAACAAGCTGTCATTCCCGGCAGAACCAGCAGTTTATACCAGGGTGCCACTCACGGTAATGAACAAAATTTATAATTAGGAAAAAAATAGGCCACATCATAGTGGATTGTTTCCCCTGTTTTAAGCTTTAAAAACAGTCAGTTCCTAGCACTGGTACTACTTGTACCACCACTCCACAGCAGGTCACTCCAAGTGGTTTTGCTCCACAGGACGGAGACAGGCAGCTCCCAACAACTCCAGAGGGAGCCGTGCACAGGTTGGGAACAGAGCTCAGTATCTGGGTCCCTGTGGGTGTCTCCAGACAATTCTTTGTGGTAGTGCTGTTTCTCTAAGTACTCTACAAGCAAGAGGGTCAAAACCTGCTCTGGGTTTTCAGTGTGTGACTCCTCCTGACCTCCAAGGCAGGGTTGCATGAGTAGATGGCGGTGGGACCTGGCATTCCCATGGCTTTCCTTACCTTCACCTCCATCCTGCAGTCATCAAAGAGGCAAAATTCTCCTTAAAATGCAAGGGTTCTTTACAGGAGGAATGGCAGGTTGGCATTTTTTAATGTTTTCAGTTAAGCAGCCTGTGCTAGATGTTAAGATGAGGCAGAGTCAACATTTAACTACTTAGATCCACAGGATAAAGGGAACGAAAGGTGCGACATGAGCACAAACAATTAAACTCACAGAAGAACTCACCCTAAGAACTGTGCCCCTGCTGGCCCCATCTCTACAAGCCGACTTGCCAATCCTTCTCCTTCGACCATGGGCGGCGGGCTGGCCAGCTTGTGCCTCTTGACCAGGCGGCAGGTGATGCGCGTGGGCGCCGTGCACTTGCGCGGCGGGATGATGATCCGCATGCCATGGTGCCGGCTGCCCCTCATGGAGCCCCCGCGGGCATCCACCATGAAACTCACCAGGAAACTGCGCCAAAATAAAGCAAACTCTTCAGTGAAAGGCCTCTCGAAACAAGCACAAGGTCAGCAACAAGTCACAGACTTCAAAACGTTAGGAAAGTCATCCCGATCCCAGCTAAACTAAAAAGAACATGAAGATCCTTTTAAAACTTGTACTTGCATGTTAACTACTGGTTATCAAAAGCAGGGATTGCTAAAGCTCTAGCAACATCATGGTGAAATGACCATGTTCTACCAGGCAATTTGGATTAAAAGTGTACACAAGAAATGTATTAGTAGTGGTTTGTTAGAATTTTAAAACATCCCTTTGTTGCTGTTAGCTCTATTGTCCAGAAATGAGAGCAATTAGCCTCACATGCATAAAGCAACCAGACAGTGTAGAAAAAGGAGAATCAAAAATGCTTATTATTTTAGGAACCTCAGTCTTTAATGCCTTCCCACTGTCTCAGTATTTGCAAATATTCTTGATGGCTGCCAGAGCAAGTGCCAGCACCATGGGTGAGAGTCCAGGCTACCAAGGGCTTCCACTGATGGGGAGGATAAGTGATGACTACCAAGTACATAACCCTTCAGGCTGTTGGCTCCCTGGAGGAAATCATGCCATCACTTCTCTTTGAAGATAAGATTCATTAGCAAAAAAAAAGGGACATTAAAGAAAAATCGCACTTGCTAGTGTCATTCCAATGCATAATTTTCCATTTTTTCATAAGGCAGTAAGAAATTATATTTGTAAATGATGAGTGGTATATTTTTAAATAAAATTCTTTCTATTAGCATGGGAATAATTGAAATTAACAATTCATATTAGAATAGCTTCAGGTAGAAGATGCAATAACAGGCTGGTAACAAGAGGGATACAAGTTACCAGCTCAGTCTTGAAGTCAGTACAAATTTTGTTTTTTCCTTCTGTACGACAGACACTGACATAGCTGACACATCTGTCATGTGGCTTCACTATTTTCAAGGCTGTTGCCAAAACTTCCAGCTTTTAAGAACTGAACCTTCACATGACTAACAGGTGAATCCATTCAATTTCCTGGCTCCTGACAGCAAAGTGAACTAAGGGTGTCAGCCAGTAATCCAGGGGATTGTGATGGCTCTTGGAAAAAAGCCCCCAAGTGCTCTGAATTATGACTGGGAATTTGTGCAACACAGTTCCATTTGCTCTGAGACCAGCAGGATATCAACAGCAGCAGCTGACAGGCACTGCAAATAAACTGTATTCAGAAGTCTGGCCAACATGGGTGAGAAAATCCTGCACAAAAGCAGGAGAGAAGTCAGCATTTGGTATTTAGCGGTCTGCAGGAGAGAAGTGAGCAGGGACACAAGCTAGAAATAGTGGGAATATGGTGGAAATGTTGTCCAGCTGAATTCCAGATCAAGAAGTTGCTACATTGCTTTTCTTCAAATTAAAATCCATCAGTAAAGATGGGGAGGTAAAAACTGCTCCCTGAGATGACCCTAGCCCAAATTTACAATTTCTCATGTGCCAGCCTCTTTACAAAACTGAGGCATGATATTTCACAGTAGTTTTCATACAGAAAAACTGTATCTGCATTCCATGTTTCTCTCCTAGATAAATGCACTGCGCACTCCAACAAATCCAAATGTTGCCACTAGGGTATCCCAGCTCCTCACAAGAGGAATTGTTTCAGCAGGACAGGATCTTGGCTAACCAAACACCTTCCCTAAACATTGGGCCTGTGTCAGAACCAGTATGATCAATCTTTAAATTACAGAGTATAAAAGTGATTATAGTCTTATTATTGATGGATGCTTAGCTGGCCTTTTGGAAAGGGGCATGGTTTCTGTGTGCAGAGGAGCTGGGGCCCTTCCAGCCTGGCAGTTTGCAGGGCGCAGGGATGGATGCCCGGCTGGAGCATCCCCTGGGCTGAAGCTGCAGCAGCTCCAGGGAGGCACAGCTGGCCAGAGCACCGTGGAGGAGCCTCCTGGGGAGCCTGGCAAGGCTGGCTCGGCCTGAGGGCCCAGCACAAGGCAATGCTTTGGGGAGCTGCCTATCATGTACATGGTTACTGGCTTGTTAAGCCACCTCAGAATTCATAATGAAAAGGAGGCTTTCATCTCGTGCAAAAATGCCAAAACCTACACTCAAGTAAGATGCTGTCTTCTGTACCCAAACTATTTAAATGATGGAAAGAATGAAGTGCCAAAAATCTTCAGGCAACTAAACCAACGGTCTTAAATTCATAATTAAAAAAAAAAAATCAATAGAAGTTAAAACTAAGTACCTACAAAAATCAGTCCCTGAGTTACCAGGGATGTTTAGGCTGTAGATTTTAAGGTCAGTCCAGCCTCAGCAACCAGGAGCTTTGCACTGTGAATAACCCTGGGCAGGAGGCTGTGGCCCAGGGCAGGAACCAGCCCTTTCCAGCCTGGTGTCTGCACCAACTGCAGCCTCCAGCAGACCAGCCCTTGTGCACATTGCTCCAAGAAAAGGGCAATCACTGTCAGTAGCTTATTAATTAATTGTTTCCTTCATTAATTTTCTGGTTAGTAACTTACCGTGTAAAACAGTAACAACTCCAAACAGTATTTCATGCATTTTCTAGCTAAAAACATTAGTAGCTGATGCTTACCTAAATTAATGTTGCACTAATAATGGAAACTACAGTATGACCTCTAAAACACAATGCTAAAGGCTAATGAGCATTTCTACTTGGATACATGGAAGGGATGAGGATGTGGTTGGATGCACTACAAACATCTACACACACTCTGTGGGAAAAAAAGTTTAAAAAAACAAAATAAAATGAGGATTCACAGAAAGCACTGAGTTATCACCTTGAATCATACTGGGGGAGTGGAGAGGAATAGCTGCAAAATAATTTAGAAAGCAAATGGGAAAATTAATGTAAGATAATTAGAGGCAAGCAACAGAAAATATCAATAATAAGTGCAAAGAAAAAGTAACAATCAGAAAAATAACAAAAGCAACATATTTGAAGGCCAGCTTTAGAAATTATTTGGCTTTTGCTTCACATATTGTGACATATGTCATATAAAATATGATACACATGGGAAAAAAGTCTGAAAGGGAGGGTTCATTTAATTAGTCAGCACAACTCTAGAAGTTCTCTGGAAAATGCAGAAGCACAAGGAGAAAAGCATTTGCTGTTTACTCAGTCGGCAGAGAATTTATTGCAACACAATTTCTTCATTATATTCCAAAAACATGCTCCTGTGTGCCATGGAAAACCAGTTCTTGCACTTTCCTAAAGCAGTTTGTTTTCCAGAGCATAATGTGCAAACATATGTGTGGCAGGATGCTTGAAAGGATTATCAGCCCATGCCATCAATTGCACTGCTGTCAAAAATGAGTTCTGTGTGTACAGCAGGCTGCAGTAAACTATATACAGTTAATTTAATTTAAACTACATATAGTTAATATAATTTAAAATACAGAAAGCTATAAAGAATCTGATTTATTCCACTTTGCAAGACTGGATCCAGTATTTCTGAGTTTTTCACTATTGTTAGGTAATGTGGCACACTCATTTCTTTCAGCTAAGGAAATGAAGGAGTTAAAGGCAACACAAAGAGACAACACCCACATTTGACTTTGGGAAAGCTGCAGGAGTAAGCTCACATCTGACAGCTGAAGGTCATTTTGGTGAGGGTCTCTACCCTTCCAGAGGCCTCAAGATTCATGATGCATTTCAATGTACTGCTTACAATGGACCCTGTTCAAAACATATGCTGGCAAAACAACTTATCTGAACTCAAGAAGAAAAACATAAAACATTCTCTTGGCTTGAAAAAAGGAAAAACCAGAAGAGTTGAAATCACTGCCAACAATTTCTCCTCCTTTCACTGACACACTGCTGGATCTCCACATCCTGCTCCCAGCACTCCCCTTCTGCCTGGGTGAGGAAATGAGAGCAAACATTGATGCCTTCTCCTGGCAGTGGGGAAACGGGGAAAGAGTGACCTGAGGCAGCAGTGCTGCTCCTGGCACGGCACAAGGGGAGCCCTGGGATGGTGCAGATGGCCAAGAGCAGCGGGGTCAGAGCCTGGCCAAAGGGCCACCACAGCCCCTGCCCCAGCCACAGACAGAACTGGGGACAAGGACAGGGATGAAGCACAAAGCACCCCAAACAAGCAGGAAAGGATGGGCTGTTTAGGAACAGACTGGCAGAAGAGATGTGAAAAGTCATGGTGCTCTGCATATCAGATGTGTGCACTGGAAGATTAGAAGGGAACATCTGTTGATTGCCTCTAGGTGAAGATAACCAGGAAAATCAAGCAGGATATTATAATATGGGGCCACAACTGAAAAGCAAATAAGCAACGAGTGAGATTTGGAGTTTTTTTTCCTTGACAAAGGAACTGGATCCTCAGAGTATAATTTCTGATTGATGTTCTATGTCAAATAAGAAATGTAGCGGGCCAGAAAAGCCTTAAATGTTTGGAGAATATTTTGGTTTATTCCCATTTGGAGAGGTATACATGTTTGGAGGATATCTGTCCCTCTCCCTGCCACAGTTTGCTCCCCTCTGGGCAGCAGCTTTGCCACCTCTGCATTTGAGAGGGCCCATGAACCAAGGGAGCAGATCTCATGTGGAAGCCCCCATATCCACAGAACATATGTTTTGGAGGGCTGGAATCACTGGTGAACATGCTGAAGACCTAAGGGCAGGCAAGTACTGTCCCAGAGGACTGGCAGGATGAAAACATCAGACCTATCTTCTATCAGGATGAAAAGAAACCAGAAAATTTTTAGACCAATCAGCCTAACCCAAATCACCAGGAAATATTCAGGAATAAATTATTTAATAATCACTCTATAATGGCCTAAAGGATCAAGGTAATTAATCAAGCTATTACACCTTTCCTACCACCAGGCTCAAAATAAAAACAAACCAAAAATATAAGTGGCAAGAGCAATTAATGCCAAATGAATTTGGATTCCTTCTTTGATGTGTGGAAGTACTGCCTAGGTACCTCAGCAAGCAATGGAGGCACAGAACAGATAAGGTAAGTGCAGGATCACCTGAGCAGTTACCTCAAAAGAGATACCATCAGTGCTTTCCTGCTACACTGAAAGGCAACTTCAAGGGCATATCTCACTCTGCTGTCCGGGCACAGGTACCTGGCTAAACATCTTCACAATTTCAGCACAGAAAAAAGGTCTGAAAAGTCTTTGGAAAAGAGGATCAGAATTAAAAGCTCTCTTGCTAAAAAATGGAAAAAGGGGTTGGAACCAGCAAACTGAAATAACCATAGAGACAAATGCAAACAGAGGGGAGAAACCAAACACTTAAACACAACAACACCAGTAAAAATTAACCAAGCTTCAGGATTTCAAGAGAGAGCCAAGAAATTCTAGCAGATCACAAACATTCACCAACAGAAACTGGAATTACCAAAGGGATAACTCTCATTGTGGGACTGCTTAAGTGTGCTATGTGTCAGACCAAGGAGGTGGAGATCATGGCTTACAAACAGGCTCCCATCACAGAGGGAGAGCTGGGGCAGAGGCATGGGGAAAGCACCACCAAGGAGGGTCTGGGACATTTTGGTCTAAAATACAGGATTACATGTCTTCAGACGTAGAAAACAATTGCTGAGAGACCAGTAAGATCTTGTTCTCCATGCCCACTATGGACATGACAATGGATATCCAGCATGGGTAAGAAATAGGCTGAGTCTGCAGCAATGAAATGTTAAGCTGAGCATTAGGGGAAGTAATAGTAAAACAAAAGATAGTGGGCTCCTGAAGCTGGGGGCCTATAGAATCTCTTATTTTTAGCAATTATTAGGACATTAAGCGTCTTTCAGAAATAGCTTGGCTACATTTTATCCTACAGCAAAGGAAAGGGTTGGGCTACCAGCTCTCTGAAGACCTCTGCCAAAGCACCATTCCATGATAACCAACAGTCTTCAGCTTTTCATACTGCAATTCTTGACATTTTACATCTAGCACTGATCACGCGCAGCGTTTTATCAGCTTGGGACCTAAAAATCCACTGCGGCATAGATCTGTTCTGCAGATGCAGGTGCAGATGTGCATTGTGGGACTGTAGCTTTAGGTTTGTGGGGCTTGCTGTATTGGAAATGAAATATTTTGATATGTGCCACACTCATTTTTATGATAAGAATGTAATTAGTCACAAAATGGGGAAGTAAATTAAAGCGGATATGAGATTTTATGTCCTGATCTCAAAAATTAAACAAATATTTACACTAGACAATCTAATAATATGCAAAGATTACTTACACATTCATTTGCAAATTTTTACAATATGCATTCAGACATCACTACTACTGCATTTAAATCAAGTCTGTGTGGCACTGTCAAGAAGCACCTAAATTACAGTGATGACTCATGAGTAAACAAATAGCACCACCAAAATCAAACTACAGATATTGGAGACTAGGCAGGAGCATGAAGTATAAATAAAATAAGAGCCCAAATTAAAGCCCCCCCCCCCCGTTTTTTCCTCTATGAAAGAACAGAAAACATAACTGATTTCATAGTCCAAATAATTTAACACAATGCAAACAAAATAATTTATGACACTGAAAGCAAAGCATAAGCAACAGAAAAAGCAAAACAGGGCTCTTAAAGAGAAGCCTGCAGGATTACAGTGTTTAGGCATTTGGAAAATTAAGTTCAGAAGCACGTTTTTGGTTTGATATTCAGGAATTTAGACTGACTCCTGTTATTAAGCACCCTCCTTGAAGTGAGTGTGAATTTTGCCACTGGCTTCAAGTGGAGCAGGAACAGACATGTTACCAGCCATTACAGCAGGCTCTGTTCTGCAGCTAACAATACAGTTCCACATCTACAGATAAAAGAAAACTGCTAAGTGACCTACCCAGAGTGGATGGGACTGGAAACAAGGTTAACATTGTCCAAGGTGTCTGCAGCCCAGCTGTAGTGCCTGAGAGAATCAGAATCAAACTCCCTTTGAAACGTCAGGTGCTTCAAAACAAAACAGATACATCGAAAATTAAAATTAACATTAGAAACACTTGCCTTAAATACAAGCTTGTTAACATAATTATGTTAAATTCAGATCTGGTCCTTTCCATTTAACAGTGCTGATAATTACTGGAAATCCTGCAACAGAAACATGAAATACACACACAAACCCTTGTCTCTTCAAACATTCTTTTTGCCCACTTTTTGCACTTCCTCCAGTTTCAAGAATGTCTCTCCCCAGTCTTTACTTACTTTAGTGTGCCAGGTTAAAAAGATTGGAAAGGTTGGAAAAAAAAGGAATTACCATTTGTACTGCAGTCACACACCACACAGACAGGCAGTGTAACACCACCCCTCAGAGGGTGCCATTGGATAGATCCTTATTCAAGCAGAACCTGGGAATAACTTCCCTGGGAGTTTCAGCGGGGCTGTGAAGGCAGGAGGAGGTTGGTTTCACACAACCAACACGGGCACTGTTTCGTGGAGTGCCACTGCCCCTACTCATGTGGCCAGAAATAGCTTTAACCCTGTGGGGCTATAATTAACTCCCTGAGGTGTGACTTGTTCCTCCTGCTGCCCACGCACACGGGCACTCACACATCCTGTGCCCCACAGCATCCCCCACACTGCAAACCCTCCCACTGGGCACCAAAGCTATTCCAGCAAAACACTTGCCTCGCTTTGTCTTTCTTGTCTGAGGAAATTAAACCAACTAAACTTCAAATACTGCTTCCCCCTATTTCCAGGGTGATATCAAAGCCACTCCCCAGTTTAAGAAGCACCATCATAAATTACATTAATACAAGTAAGCGAAGAAGCAACACACAATCTCCCCCAAGATGGTGTTAAAAATGTACTGACATTTCCTCTAAGTTTTCTCTAAGTAGGTTGTTTGCTGCTTAGAGGCAAATGCAGCTAGAGAGAGCAGCCTGTTTGCACTGAAACCTCACGGGCTGCTTTCAAATCAATTTCAATGGGTTCAAGTCAAACCAGAGCCAAGCACACACAATAATAAAATCTTATTATTCCCACCTGGTTTTTTTTTTTGATATGTTGACACATGCTGGTAGTGGAAATTAATGATTTTGAATAGAAATATCAGCATTAGAAGTAAATCTGGCAAATTCAGTCATAAACACACAACAGTTCTTCTCTTGAGAAGCGTCCACAAGATAAGCAGGCAGATAGCTGCTGTGTTGCTGGCCAGAACATGCAACACTCCCATCACTCTGGGCTTTCCAAAAATCTGCACTCTTTAGGCATTTCTTTCATTAGAAATGAGGTTTTCTTCCTAGGTTTCCTTCCAAAAACTATTGATACTGTAATTTAGTGCTCTTTGACAGAAACCCCTGCAGAGTGCAGCTTTGCTCTGTCACTCCTGGCTCGGTGCCTCCTCCCTTTCCTAGCTCAATGTTTCTATGAAGGATCTTTTGTTAAACTCTGGGCTCTAACAGATGTACTTGAGGCCTCACAGTTCAAGCACAGACAACAACAATAGAGGGCAAACTTGCATATGCTAAACAGCATCAGACATAAAAGGTAAAATGAATGCTGTCAAAACAATGACAATTAAGCATCCAAAGCGGACTTAATTGGTGCCATTTGAAATATGTGTTGTAATTAAGTTTAATGAAGACAGTTTTCTTAGTCTTTCCAATAAGACACTAGGGATTCTCCAACATTTCCTGGAGAGCCTGTGGTTCAGGCAGGAAAGCCAACACTGTGAGTTTCTGCTGTTCCAAGTGATTTGTATGAGCTCACACTGAGCACATTATTACTTTTGATACCAAACAGTGCAAGATTCAGACAGGTTGTCTCAGGCACTGTAAAAATTCAGATAAACAAAAATAAATGTGCTGTTTTGCTCAGTGATAAACTTTATCATCAAAAATAGGTCAAAGTAAAGAAACACAAGAGATGGGCCAAAAGGAACAACAAAATTTGGTGTTGGTCCCTGAAAGGCCTGCTAAGCTGTACAGCATCACTGCACCGGGGTACAGGACACACATCAACAAATAAATGTGGGGTCAGGTGTCCTGTAAAAAGGATGATTTTTCACACAGATAAAAAATGCTTATGTTCCCTTAGCAGTGGGATATGGAAAACTAAACACAGAGCCATATAAATTCCAAGGAAATACCATCACTCCAAAATAATCAGAAGCACAGAGGTGCTTCTCCACCTGGATGTGCTCTAGGTTTGCCTCCACACCTGGATGGGTTCCTCAGTCCAGCTTCATGCCCTCAGACATGGTCTGTACACCAGGTGACTGGGTTTTTATAAAACATTCCTTTCTGACCAAGCGCAATCAAACAGATCTTTTGGACATGTGCAGAGCAAGCAAAAGCCCAAAGTCTGCAGCTAATAATTTTGGTGGAGAAAGGGGGTAGGAAAAGCTGATAGCTGGACCCACTCATCTTACACACAGCACACATCTGTGAATCTCATTTTTTCAGCCTGTTGAGGTGCTGGATTTTCCATGCAGGCAAAAAAAAATTTAAAAAAAAATCTTCCTGTGTAAGTTGCAATATAAGCAGTCCAGAAGATACTACAGTGTCAGTGACATTAAATCACAGGATCCATTCTGTGTTTGGTCAGGTCCCAGTGTTCCCTCCTTGGACTGAGGGAGATTAAAAATGCATTGCTAAAGGGTGTGGCAGCCTTAGATGCAAATGTGTGTATAAAAATACTGAGGGTTCTGCTGGCGAGGATCCTGCTGCTTGCATAACTGAATATCCAGGCTGTGTAATATCAAAGTTCAGCAAACAGAAAAAATTATGCTTCCTCCCAGATGAATTTATCCAGACTGAAGTGATTCAGCAAGCTGCTATTTAATGGACAGCCCGAGTCATCCTGCCTTTGGCTGATTAAATTCAGAGGTTGATGTAAATTATTCCATGGAGAAGTCATTTGGATTTAGTCTGAGTTGCTGCATCCAAGGGAACACGCCAGAACACAGAAATTTTAACTTTGCTCCAGCCAGGTTATGAGGTACAGTGTGGCCCGGATTCAGAGCTCCCTGTGAACAGGGTCAGCAATAAACCACCAAATGCAAACAATGGAGAATAACATGACTTCTAAAGAATTATTAGAAACTCTTCTCTAACACTCTGTGTGCTATGCTGGCAGTGAGGTTAAGTAAGAATGGTTTCAAATCTTCATTTGACTCTTTCCAGTCTCCCAAGTCTACCAGGGATCCCGGGGAAAGGTGATGGGACCTGCTGTCTTAACCAGACCAAGAGGCAGGCAAATGCTCCTTTCTCTTTTACATACTGATGTTTGTGATAAAATTAATTCCCAATAATTGTCTTTGCTGCTGCCATGAACTCCAGACAGGTCTGAGCCGTACAAAAGGAGAGGAAATGGCATACAGAGACAGGCAATGATCACTCTGTTTCAGAGCAGTGTGATTCCCAAAATAGCCTTAACTCCTCTCAGTTCCCAGACAGACTTTCAGAATATTGATTTCAAACCACAAAGATCCTTGCTCCTGTGAATCCCATTGGTGGAACACAAATTGGTGCTTTTTTTCCCCTGCTTTGTCCTGCCATAGCAGAGGTTATCTAGGAGCCCATCAATGTACAGAGGGATGAGAAAGAGGGGCAGGGTTATTCTCCATCTCCCAAACACACTTCTCCTGTTTCAGCCAAAAGCTAGGGCAGGGCTGGGCAGGAAGCCACAGGAATTCCAGAGGATGGATATATTTTTGTCAGGACACGGAGGTTTGGAGGAGTCCTGGCAGAAAGCTTTACCTGGTCTCCCATTCTCATGAAGATAGTTTGTTGCTCTCACGTTTGTTTTGCAGAGAATCATGGCTTCACTGACCTCTCAAGACAGGACTAATATTTTTTCCCAGTACCACATCCTTTGAGAGTTGTTAAGCACAGAGCTGGTTTTAAGCCTTGTTTTGTGCACCCTAGCTGCTCAATCCATGCCATCTGCTTTAATGGGAATCACAAACATGGCCAGAATCATAAAATGATGCAATATATTCTCAGACTGAAGAGTCTTCCTCTCCTCTGAAACTTCCGTTGTATCAAGAATGCTTAATGAAGTCTTACTATTAAAAGGCATCAAATCAGCTTTAGGTGCTCAGCCCTGATATAGAATTTCCAGCACCAGTAGCTGCAGATTTTGTTTTATGACTTCAAACCAAACAAAACCACAAAATCACTGCTATGCAAGCTTTAGAAACTCTCCTTAGAAGGCTGTTGCAAATTAAGGTTATTGGAGGTTTACAGCATTTCACTTAAAAGTAACAATCTAATGGTAAACATTCTGTTGCTAAAGAGAACCCAATTTCTGCCATTCTCATAACACTACCAGAACTGTGTAAAAGCTGTAGTAAAACTGGACAGCTTATCCCACAATAGAATTTACAGACTAATACAATCAAGGTTTAAAATGTACAAGTCCTGTTTTGTGAACCCTTTTCCCCATAAAAATATCCTCTGAGATCAATAACCCCCCACTGCAGGAATGCTCTGTGAAAACAGCAGCAGAAAAGCTCTGTTTCGTTACAATCCACCTTATACTCTTCCAGGGCATAAACAACAGTTCCACTCCACTCCAGTCCTTTCCAAGTAAGGATTTTAATGTGAATTTTCATCCAGCTTCCTAGCAGGTCTTTGACTTCTGTGTATCAAGAAACTCTTGAGTAATTCAGTTAGATTTGGAAATCTGAAGCAAGTCCACCAAGGAAAATGCTGGGGAACTCACAAACAAAGTATACTGTACTCAACCATCCCCAGCTTTTGGGAAGGCTTTCCCACGCTATCATCAGGTCAAAAGATGCTGCTTTTGTTGCATTAGTCATTGCACAAGTGTTTGGAAGATATATAAACTGAAGAGTCTACACTAGCTTAATCTTTACAAGGCCAAATTCTTCCCAGGAGTGAAAAAACAAGGACAGCAGTTGGGAGTCCCCTCCATGTGGACAGGGCAGGCAAAGCAATTCCCAGTGCGTGCAGTACAAAGGTTGCTCAGTGTCAAACTCATTGCTCCCAGCTTATCAAAGCACTCTGAAGACACACAGGAGCCTCACAGGAGCACCCATTGACCTCAGCCAATAACACTCAGAGACATAACTGGTCCCTTAAGACTCTTCTGGTTTGGGCCCCCCACCACCTGCCCCTTGCAGGATCAAACCCAGAGAATGGCAACCCCACCATCTCCCGTCCACAGCTCCTTTCCTGCCCCTCTTCCCAGCTGAGAGAGCAGCCAGAGCCTCTGGAAGCACGGCTGGGGCCTGCACACTGCACAAAGGAAGCACAGCTGCCCTGTGGCAGGGACACAGCACGTACCTGGTCCTTGGCTGGCACCAGCAGCTCCTCAATCATCATGCTGTCCCGGGCATAGGAGCTCCTGTTGAGCGTGTAGGACCTATCCGAACTGAAGGAGCGGAGGCTGTTGTATTTACCAGTTATCAGAGAAAGTGCGGGTGACAATGAGGTGAACAGAAAATAAAAACAAAAAAATTAATACATGCAACTTCCAGGGATAGCATCAAATGGCAAAATATAAACAATCTGTGAAATAAAAACAAGGAGGAAAATGGAATAAGAACTATTTGACTATAGTTAAATATTCCCTACGATATGCATAAGCAAAATCTCAGCAGATGCTGACTGCTTTGGCAGTAATGTTGTGGCTTTAGAATAAATCTAGAGAGGTGTATTCAAGTATTTAGATGAGCTTTGATAAGTATCTCCGTGCCCTAATCCTGAAGGGGACCCACGAGGGCAGGTCCCAGGGGAGCTGGGGGAAATCACAATGCCTGCCCACAGAGCTCAGGTTGCTGAGGCAGGTTTAACTCAGAGCAAGGTTACTGTGATGTCACTCTCTTCGTGGCTAAACCACTTCTGACATTGTTACAAACACTGTAGTTACCCCTGTAGTTAGAAAGGAAAGGGTAATAAGTTTGAAATGAAAGGAGAAATAAATTTGCTTAATGACAACTAAGTACTGATTCTGATGTTTGGGAATTATTTTGTGCATGTTAAACTATTCAGAAGTACTCTTAACGTGTTGCAATTAACCCAACGTAGGAGTGTTTTACATTTAGCCCTGGAAGGTACATTATGGTATGTGCTAAAAACATGCTGCAGGCCTAGACATGCTTGCTACGTGACAAAAAATAAAGTAGTAAAAAACGTGAATTAATACAAAGCAACATCCACCAACATACTACACTTTTGAACTAGCAACACTTTTCACACTCAGAACTCTACAAGGTGTTTCATGCATTTAGTAGCTGCTAATTGAATTTCTCTAATTCCTTAGCACACGGTTCCCTTCTTGTGCTGGAAGCAAAACTGGGATCTTAATTACACACTGTAGGCATATGTTAAGCAGAGTTTTACATGATAAAGGGCATAAAGAATTTAAGTTATATTTGTTATAACAGAGGGATACTCTCTAGGGCTAAACCCCCTGCTCCCCAAAATAAAAGCATGTCACTTTCCAATGCTAAATAAAATGAAGATGAGCAATGGCAGCAGCAGAAAGATGAGAGAGATGTAACACGATGCCATGCCTTCTTACCTGACTTTTGGACTAAAGCAATTTACATTGGAAAAGAAACAGGAGAAATAGAAAGCAAAGAATCAGACAAGAAAAGCAAGATGTTATGGCTGGATGGCTTATATATTTAATGTGTTCATTTCTTAATGTTACACTCAGAATCAGCAGTAAGATACATCCACAGAATATTTTTTTTTTTTTGCTAAATTAAATACTTCACAGAAATAAAACACTGTATTTGTCTCCTCTGAGCATAACATGGGCAACGCAAAAAATGAGCTAGGCAGCAACAAATAGTAATGGCACTGCTAAAACCAGAAGCATGGGAATATCAGATTCCTCTCAAAGAAAAGGTAACGTGGGGCTGAACCTCAGATCTCCCTAACAGATGGTGACTGTGCAATCTGCTCTCCCACCTGCACAGCCTGTGCAAGCAGAGAGCTGCGAGGGGTGAAAGGGCTCGGGTAAATCAGTGTGGGCTCTGCACACAGAGATGCTCCCTCTGCATCCCCAGTGCCCTGCTCCAGCCCTGGGCACAGTGGCAGGGCTCTGTGATCACCCTGCTCACACCAGACTGGAAAGCAGCATGTCAACTTTGCTAATTCACTTTACTATGACACGAGATTCTCCCTCCAGATCTGATTTGCTGATTTTCTGGCTAATGGACTACTTAAAGCATCTTGGCATTTCTCATGAATGTACTATCTCATAAATACTTATTAACTTCCCTAAAAATTGTAAATCAAGCACAACATGACCGGGGACTACTAAAGAGCAAATTTCCACTGCGTGCTTGCATTTTTAATGTGGCCATAAGAAACACAACTGAAGGGTAGACATCTAAGCTTCACCTTATGGGAGTTGCCATTTGCTGTTAGACAATGAACTCACTTTTTAAAACAGATCTTTAAACTACAGCATAGGAAAAAGCCCTCAGGGCTCCAGCTTATGAGGTTTAATTATTAGCTTCAGTACAATTCAACTGTCAGTAACTACACTGCAAATCCACAACTATGGAAGCAATCTCTGCTCACACAGTTTTAACTGTTTTGAGCAACGCACACTGAAGGCTCTAGCAACATTCAAAACTAAAATCTAAAATGTTGATCTGGAAATACCTGCATTGAAATTAACATGAGTCAGACAACACATTAAGTTACAATGTTTTATCAGGTTCACAGGAACTTTGGCCTGTTTTTAGCAACATGTAATCCATTCCCTGTCAAAATAAATCCGCCAACAAATTAAGGGGAAACTTGCCTTGCCCTTTTTTTCTTTTTTTTTAGGAGGGAGCAGCATTTTTTTTTAAATGTTGTCTTTCTCAGTTGGATTACTCACTAGCACCTTTAAAGAAATAAAAGCACCAAGTAGCAAAATGATTTGTCATTCAGTTTTTCTGGCATTTACATTCTTCAGCAAAACACACCCATTAAGGAGTCCTCTACTGTGAGCATCAGTCTGACCACTAGTAGCCTAAAGAAACCAGGCTGGATCAATTTCTAGAGCAGCTGCAGACTGCTAGCAAAGAGGTGCCTTGGAGATGTTCAGAGCAATGAACAGAGACCAGAAAAAGTGAATAGCTCAGTTTTATGTATCGCTGCCATAAGAAGCCAACATGAATAAAGAGTATGAAATAAAACTGCCATGAGCATATGCTTCAAAGGATGTACACCCCCTCTAGTTCACTTCAGAACAGACTGCAGAGCTGTGTGGAAGAGTAAAGACTCGCTCCTGGGGCGCACACGAACGCGAGAAGCAGCCAACACAGTACCTGGCGGAGCGCGCTCCCAGGCTGAAGCCCATGTATCCTTCAGCAGGCAGGGAATCATCTCCCAGCTCTTTCAGATCCTGGGGTCCGAGGTACTTGTCTGTGTCGCCTGTCATTGCATCCTCACCTGCCGGGACAAAAGCCAGGCTGGAATCAGAGCTACACGTAGGGCAGATGTTTGTGCGCTTACTAAGCCATAACGCCCTTCCCTGCTCGCCAATAAGGAATCAATCCAGTCACCCCCACTTTCCCTAAGGCTCTTTCCACGTTGGATGTTAATTATCCACCCTCTGAGTCTGCCTGAGAAAATAATTTTATTGGGGGACGAACGAAAGAAGCAAGATTCCACCTTGACGTAAGCCCAATAAAGTTATACGAGCGATGACTTTTGCCCAATCGTCTCAGCAAGCTAAAAGGCTCCTCTGTACTTTGCATCGTTGCGCTCACTTTTGCTTTCCTTATGAAAAAAAAGAAAACAACCCGAGCCGACAAAGTTGGATCACTCCGTGTGAAAGAAAAAAAAACCCAACAAAACAACAAACCAATCGACAAAACCAAACCAACCCCCAGCGTGTTTGCCACCAGTCCTGAAAAGTGCAGCAAGCTTGAATGGAGGCTGAGGAGGGGAGGAAGAGGCCCGCCTTCCACCTTGAGTATTTCTCAATGCCTTTTGCACGTTTGAATGCAAGACGTGACTTTTTAAAATTAATTGATTTATTTTTAAATGAAGCGCTCCTCGCTGCCAGGCCGGTGTGCGAAGGTGAGCGCTGCCCGCACCCCGCTCTGCCCCATTCGCAGCCCCATCCCCGCGGTGGGGACACAGCCGGCACACGTGGGACACGGCCATCCGCACGGAAGGAGGTGCTGAGCTGGTCTATCCAAAACAACCCCAAGAGGAAGCAAAGTTCGATGTAGGGAGCGGCGGGCAGGCGCCGCAAAGGGTTAACGGAGCAGCTGCCCGGCGGGGAGCATTTGCATGCCATTACATCACGCGAACCTACATTCCTGCACTGACAGAGCACGGCCAAAATATGCCTTTTGCCGTGTTGGGTCCCCCCGCCCCGCTCCCACAACAGCACGGAGCAGAGAGAGATCCCCGCCAACTCACGGCTTGCCGACATCCACTCTGCCCCTTTGTCGGGAACCCTTTCAGGAGCGTTGGGTTTAAACTGCACAGCAGAGAAGTTTAACAACAACGCGATCCCGAAGGTAAGCGACTCCCGAGCCCAGCCTCACGTTTCCCGCTTTCATTCAAGGAGTTTGGACTGGTTTCCATTCACCAAACTCAGGAAACCACAGGCGAGCTCCGGTTTTAAACTAACAATCAAGTCTAAAAATACCCCTTCAGCTACTGCTTCGCAAACGGCAAACAAACAGACCAACTTTCTCCTCCAGCCCAGCAACAACCAGCATTTTAAGCAGCAGATAAAAAGCTAAAAAGTCCACAATACACCGTAAAGCATTCAAAAACGCGAAAAAGAAACATGATACATCAAGCGAAACTTTAAAAAGTCTTACTGTTTTGGAAAGCCATTTTCACCAGCCTGGTCTATAAGATTTTTTTCCCCTGGTGTTTCCAAGAATTCCTATTAGTCCTATTAGTCCTTAAGCAGTGATTTAGGCTTAATCTCCAAACCAGCACAAGCAAACTAATCCCTGTGGGTCATATTCGCTTTCCACACAACAACTGAGATCTTCTTAACATCTTGATCTCTTCGCATGTATTTTAGGACATGTGCATCTTTGTCCTCTCAACTCAGATTAAAGTTCTTTGCAAATACGAAACAAAACGAAAAGTACTAAGTTTAAAAAAAATAAAATAAAAATCCCTTTTTAATCACTCTGCAGACATCCCTTTAAAGCTTCTGCTGATTGGATTACAGCCTCCCTTGGCAAGCCTCTCGAATGGTGACATAAATGCAGGCACTCCAGTTATTTGTATGTAAATAGGGGTGCTGCGAGGGTGTAGTTTTTCTGTAACCCGATGCCGGGGCTGCGGGGAAGGCGCTGCCTCCGCCCTCCCTCCCTCCATGGCCGGGGCCGGGGGAGGGAGCCCGGCCGGGCACACCCCGGGGCTGGGGGATGGAGCCCACCCTGGGCACATCCCCTCCCTCCGTCTGGGGCTGCTGGACACGGAGGGAACCGCACCGATGCTGGGAGGCGAGGAAGCGAGAGATCCGGGCGACTTTCAGCAACTACCAACTGAGCCACTAAATGTGGAAACTTCTGCCCCTGCAATACCTGGAGAAAAGCGCTACGCTACCGAGGAGGCATTTTCTTTAAGGGCATCGTTTGTCAAAGGCAGTGAGAACGAAGGCCCATTCAGTCGAGCCGTAAAACACATCAGATGCTATCCTGCTCCGCAGCTAATCCAGCCGGGGCAGGATTACTCTGATGAAATGCGCTCATCAAAGGAAAAGCTGCGCCTAGGAGTGGTGATTTCAAAGAATTCCACACATTGTTTGGTGATCGTGGGAGGCACACAGAATGGGTGGTGCACGTTTCAGCAATCCCACTCTGTTTAATTAGGTGCTGCAGCCTAATCCTCCGCGCTCCAGGTAACCCTGAGCGCCGTGTTTGCTCTCGGCACACGGAATTCCTGCGGAGAAGGTCCCAGGAAAGAGTGAACACAAAACTCCGAACGCAAACACAGAGAAATGCCCAACAATGAGGCACCGATGAAAAGACACCAACAATGGATGCGAAGACAGCACCGAGGATGGCAAACCGCACTGCTTTGCTGCCTTTGCCATCCTTCCCTTCCTAACAGGCCACACGTTGAGGAAAGGCGATGTCCCTGCTAATGGTTAAACACAGCTATCACAAGTAGAGGAAACAGCTCAAAGTCCAGGGAAAAACAGCAGCAGTAGTCAAAGCAAGGCCCATCAGTTCTAGTGCACCCTGTCTCAGACAGCAGCCACATCTCACAGCACAGCATGGGAACACGGACCAGCAGAAGTACTCCAGGACATTTTTCTAGCTGGCACTGGTTGGAGCACAGGTTTACAAAACCTGAAAGAGGGTTTGTATAGTCATGAACACGTTTTTGGGTGTTTTTTCCCCTTTTTAAATTCTTCCAGTCACACTTTGAACTCGTGTAGACGTTTTATGCTCCCCACACCAAGGACCCTTGCAAGAAGTCATAAAAGTCAACTACCTCCGGCAGGAGGAGCAGCCCTTTCAAGCTGGATCTGCCTCTTGTGGTTTCACTGATGGCCCATATTTTTAGACTTCTGGAGAGCAGCAAGCACTGCTGCTCACTTTGCCACCCATTTTATGTTCCAGCCTATCCCTCACTCAATTTGTTTGGTTTTATTTTCTGGGATAGAAGGTTTGGAGGTGTTTTTAGTCTTTTCTCCCCAAGAATATTTTTCTTACCTCTTATCATCTTTCTCATCCCAAGTTTTCCCTGTTTTCCTGGTCCCCCAGCATGTCTCCTACAGCTGGGAACTGCAGGAGCACAGGGTTAGGTGTTCTTTTTAGAGGCCAGTGAGAAACACAGGCTTCTCTGGCAGCAGGAGAGAAGGCATCATGTGGCTTGGGAAAAGTCCCAGACAAAATTTAATCATAGGCTGGGATCCAGATGAGCATTTGTCGCTTGGCTCTGCTAAAGATACCTGAGGATTTCGCCACTCCTTCATCACAGCCTGTCCAGAGCTGTCCTGATGGCAGCAGAGGCAGAGCCACAGGGAAAAGGAGGATGTTTCAAGTTGTAGCCAAGGTTTTGGTTTCACAAAGTATGGAGAAAGGCCAGTACCAAACCACTGAAACGTTTATGAACCTGTGAAATTTTATGGAGCCAAAGAAACTCTGAAAACTGAGCTTAAAAAATATAATAAATCAACCACACCCAAAACAACCAGTAACAGATTTTTCATGCATGGTGATGTTCTGACCTGTCTTACATGCACTCAAACTGCTGTATCCCAGCACCTACTCAGGGATCAGGCAGTGTGCATTCACGTTCTGTTAGGACATCTGTCTAATCTTCCAGGGATTGATTAGCATGATACTTATTATCACTGAGGCAGGCATCTCCATTAAATGGGTTTAAAACTGTGTCCTGGTTTACACACAAAAAGTTTGTTATCTCCTGAAGGCCAAATAAAAAATATAAATAAATTCAAAGCTCAAGAATAACTGGTTTTTCATAATGTCTAAACTCTCCACGCCTGATTAGGTTTATGGATGGAATTTTTTTTTTTTTTTTTTTTTTTTTTTTTGCAGTGTAGCAGTTTCCCAACACTTAACCTCACTTGGGCTGACTTGCCAGAACAGTCTAGGAAAAAGAATAAAAAAAAAAATCTCTTCTCAACCAGTTTGACTCCAAACCAAACTGTCCTCAGCAGGGAAGAGAAATTACACAATTCCCATGTAAATACTTATTTAGTGGGCACAGCAAGACATAAAACACAAGGAAATGGTTTCCTGACATTTGTCCCTGAGCTCTGAGTCTCTACTTTCCAAATTTCTCTTATGAGAGAAACCTTGAGGGTTGTGGCTCATTGAGAAGCCATTCAACAAGTCTGTCTCACTGAAGAGTTTTGGCTGATGATATGAACACCAGCCAAGCCAGGGAGAGCTTGGATTTGTTTGCTAAATTTGTGCCTTTCTCCTGCTTGGAAATCAGCTCCCTGGCTCAGAGACTTGTCAGAGTGCCTCAGCATCTTGAACAGATTTGTTTCGACTGGTGTGAGTGGATGCTCTGTATATAAATACCCCACTAACACTGAGTGATGGGCGTCACCGAGTTGTCTTTACAGATCTGCAAATCAGGGAAGAGACACAGGCCAGTGGTTATCGCCTCAAAGCCTGCAATTCATCACAAGCCTTGCAAAACCCTGTTATCTGATTTGTGAGCTCCCTTTCAGCCTGGGTTTGAAAAAGACCCTGTCACCTCAGCATCACAGGACAGCCTGGGTTGTGAGGAACCTTAAAGATCATCTTGTTCCAACTCTGCTGCCACGGACAGGGACACCTTCCACCCGACCAGGTTGCTCAAAGCCACGTCCAGCCTGGCCTTGGACACTTTCAGGGATGGAGCACCCAAATCTTCGCTGGGAAACCTGCTTTAGCTTCTCACCACCCTCAGAGTGAAAAATTTCTTCCTAATTTTGAATATAAACCTACCCTCTTTCAGCTTAAATCCAGGGAACCAATTGTATTCCCCTTAAGGTACCAAGTACAATTGCACCAATTGTACTTGGTACCTTAAATCCAAGGAATCAATTGTACTCCACTTGTCCTGTCAGAACATGCCCTTGTAAAAAGTCCCTCTCAAACTTCCCTATAGGTCCCATTTAGGTACTGGAAGGTGCTCTAAGGCCTCCCTGGAACCTTCTCCTGGATGAACAACCCCAAGTCCCTCAGCCTGGCTTCACAGGAGAGGTGCTCCAGCCCTCTGATCATCTTTGTGGCCTCTTCTGGACTTGCTCCAACAGCTCCATGTCCTTCTCACATTGGGAACCCAAAGCTGGATGCAGCAATCCGGGTGGGGTCTGCTGAGAGCTGCCCATGGTGCTCTGGATGCTGCCCAGGACACAGTTGGACATTTCTGGGCTGCAAGTGCACATTGCCAGGTCATGTTGAGCTTCTCTTTTACCAACAGCCTCAAGTTCTTCTCCTCAGGGCTGTTCCAAATCCATTCTCCACTCAGCCTGGATTTATGCTTGGGATTGCCCCCATCTGGATGCAGGACCTTGCACTTGGCCTTGCTGAGCACCATGAGTTTCACAGAGTGCCACCTCTCCAGCCTGTCCAGGTCCCTCTGGGTGGCATCCCTCCCCTCCAGCATGTCACCCACACCACAGAGCAAACCTGCAGAGGGTGCACTGATCCCACTGTCCACACTGCCAACAAAACTGAAATGGCACCAGCTCCAACACCAGTCCCTGAGGAATGGCACAGATCACTGGTCTCCCCTTGGACACTGAGCCTTTGAGCACAACTCTGAGTGCCCCATCCAGCCAATTCCTCAGCCCCAGAGCTGTCCATGCATCAGATCTCCCTCTCCAGTTTAGACACAAGGATGCAGAGCAGGACTGTTTTGTATAAATGACTCTCTCAGCTCCCCTGGCAACAACATGGGTGCAGAACACAGTCTGCAACATGCAAGGAACCAATTGTACTACCTGCTTTAGTCAGGGACGAGAATAAACCTCCCCAGACTTGGCTTTCAAAAGGATCCCCTAGGTTACAATTGACATTTTTAGCTCCAGCACCCAGGCTCCCCACAGGGTGTTTCTGGTCTGCACCTCTCTGTGCAGAGGGACACAGCAATTCCTGCCCTGCTCACCCACACTGCTATGCATCAGTGTTCCTGTCAGCTGGAACAATGCAGTGTTTGGAGCAGGACAATGGCCCAGGAGAGCTATTTGGGAAACATGTATGTATGGTAAGAACATGATCCTTTTGGAGCTGCACAATGACAGATGGGGAACAAACCAAAAGCCTCGATGCATGAATTAAACAAGAGCTGCACACAATGGACTGAAATATCTTTTACACCTTGCTGCTTGAATGCTATGAAAATTAGAAGTAAATACATCAATAGGGACGAGGAAAGAGAGGTTGACTAAAGGAAAACAAGAAAATGGAGCACAGTCATTTGTTTTTAAAAAAACCCAAGAACATTGTTGTTTCCACCATTACCTTCAACTATCAGCCATTTCTTCCAAAGTGTTTTGATATCTTACCCTCTTGTCCAGTATTTCATTTTTCAGTTCAAACAATAAAACATTTATTCACTTTAAAGAAGCATCAGCAAAATGATTATTCCAGGAAAGTGAAGGTAATTTGATCAAAAAATCATAAGAAATTCAGAAAAAAATGTTAGAGGATTATCAGCAATAGCTCCAAGAATTTTTGAAAGCACTCTTAATTGTAAAGCAGAAGTTATTGTTAGTGGGATAATAAGAAAATTATCCGAAAGGATTAGTTTTCAGATAGATGAAATAAAGGGAAGAGGATTAAGTTAAATATCAGTGCAATACAAAAATGCACAAATACCTTCTTCAACATCAGACAAATATTCAGCATCACTGAGTATTTCAGGGGCATTGGCTTTACGCACTGCATGATTTAAATAAACAAAACAATTAAAGAAAAGCACATACTATTGATGTGTCAACAAAAATCAATGTACAACAATAACAGATGTGCAATGACCATATCCAGCAAATAATGTGTGTTAGTCTGGGGTTTTTTAAACAGACATTTCTTACAACCACAAAGAGTGGAAAAAAAATTAAAGTTTTTAATACCTTCATCATCAGACATATCAAGAACTTCATTCATGGTTTCTGGTACATTCATTTTGTGCTTTTCTGTAACAGTCTGTAATAGAAAAAAGCAATTTTAGAGCATATTTTTTCTTAAAATTCTAGTTATTTTTAAAATTAAATGCAAGATAAGGTTTTTATCTGCAGTTAGAAAAACAACACATTTTTTAGCTTCCTAATCACTTTCTATTTTAAAGACACATTGAACTATAAATTAAAAAGACTACAGAAATAGGCAATATTATATTTGTTTTTTTAATGATGTTCATATTGTCGTAGCAGAAAAAGCTCAAGCAGTAAGCTTAGATGATGATATCAAAAGAAGAATCTAATATACTGAAATGAACTTCATTTTAGGGGGCTTAATAAGGACTCTAGGTAGTAATCTAAATTTTAAGAGAGTAGTATGTCATCTCTAATAAAACCAAACCTTCTGAGCAAAGTATTTCTCCTTGGACATCAGAAGAATTCCGCAATTTGGGAGCAGCTGAACCTATGTGAATTTTTTTCAGAGGTGCCTCAGCATGAATTGTGTGTTTTTCCCACAAATGAGAACAATTGTAACCACATGCAGGCTAAATGATACCCCTGAAGGGCTTCGTGCATGAAAGACATTCAGAAGTGGTTGCAGGGTTTTTATCCCTATGTTTATATTGATTCAGATTCAAAGACCAATATAAAGAAAAACAAAAGCAGAAAAGACAGTTCTGAATGCACCTGAAATCTGTTCCTAGAATACCTGTATCCTGAGAATGACGTGCACATGTACTTTTTACTTTTCCAGCACAACAACCATGGGTAGAGGTCTGGGTCAGACCAGAACTTCTGCAGAGGTATCATTCAAGGAGTGCAGTGGAATTAAAAACAAAACCAACCAAAATGAAACAAAACCACAAAAAACCAAAAAAAAAAAAAACAAAAAAAAAAAAAAAAACACCAAAAAACCCACCAAACCTAACCTCAAACAAAAACCCACTCCCATCTTTATGGGGATTTCAGATTGTATTTTTTTTAACCACCATTACTTCTCATGCTTCATAAGCAAATAAGAAATCATTAAGAAGTTGAGGATGGCAAAATAGCCTTTCCATTTTCACGTATTTTAAAAGATTTCAGTTTTTCTCTGGCCTTATGAGCACTCACTTGGCATTTCATGTTTCTTAGGCTACTGCCATCACTTGATATAGGCAGAAGAGCTCCTCCATGCTCAAACATTACAAAACCTACAGAAAATCCTAATGCAATTCATTTTGTGGGAATTGCAAAGATTTTAAAAACATTATTAAACCAGCAAAATCACAGGACTTTTTTCCAGGTCCTACTGGGTTTTTTTTTAAATTGGTGTTTGAGTATAACTTATAGTAAAATTAGCTACATTAATCCCTGATGCCTTTAAATTTAGCTTTGGGAGTTGTTTAGCCACAAGCCTCAAAATATAAGTCTCAGCAGACAAACTGAATTTTTAAAACCCTCAACTGTAAATCAGATTTCACATCTAGACTTCCAAGATCCAAAACTACACACTGATAAGCAGAATATTCTGATTTTAATGGAAATTATTTCTGGGCTTCTCTTTAGAGTAGGTATTTGAGGTTGTATAGGTCTTTGAGCATCTAACATTTCCTCCAGCACAATTCAGAGCCTGACCCACCATCTCTCTACTCTTCATGTACAGAAGATAAATGGTCAGTCACTTTATGAGGACAAACATTCCCAGCACCTTGGTTTTGAAAGCCAAGAACAGCCTTGTGATATTGAGAGATTTTAGCACAAATATGTGGTTTTCCTGCAGCTACCTAATTAAACAATAGGTAGTCATTCAAGTTTTGCTATCCTGTATAATATTCTCCAATCAAATTCTTCTGTGTGGAAAAATGTTTTGTAATCTTTCTAAAGAGAAATTTATTCCTGAGAAAACAGAGAGAAAATGCATAAGGAAAAAAAAATCAGCATTAATTTCTAGCATATTCCTTTATATTACCTTTTGTGTGGATTTTCTGTAAACTACTGAAACCATAGCCAGGAAGAAAAGGTTCATGCAGTAAGAGAACTAAAATCTGCCTGTCATCCCAAAAGCTCATCATATTGCAACCACCTGCTTGCACAGAGAGACCACACAAAGGGGCAATGGCAAAACATGGAACACACAAAGTAACTCTTTTCCACACCGGGTATGTCTAAAAACACATACATGTGCGTTTTATCTTTTTAATCAGAAAAAGGAAAATAGTTACTGAAAGCCAATATTCTGAATTTATGTTCTTCAGACCAAATTTGGGCTTTATTACTGTGGTAATGCATGGAGGTACCTTGCCTCAGAAAACTTCTTCAGAGAGCAATTTGGCAAAACAGTAGCGAACAAAAGATCCTTCTGAGACATATTCTGGATTCTGTGAGTGTTCCTGACAGCAGGTAATGTTTGACCACTGCTAGTCCCCTCAGTGTCTCCTGGCTAATGCTTCCTGAGAGGCAGGACACACAAGCTGGAGTTCTCATCCACATCAGGGAATGGGGATTTGGGGTTTCAGGGGCTGGCTGTGGCTGCTTGCAGAATACAGCCTCTCACCATCCCATGGAAGGGGCCAGAAACCACACAATGAGGAGCTTTCAAGCAAATTCCAACCATTTTTTAAATATTGGAATGGGTTCTCTTAGGTCAAATTCAAGCCATTAAGCATCAGATGGTCGGGAAATGCTCTCAAGCAGCTTCTGTTTACACAAGCCTGCAGGAGCATCTTTTCAGCAGCAAAATTGTTCCCTAAACAACAAGATGTGTGGACAAACATTGTACGGAGAAACGCTGCAGTTTTACCAGTCCTTTTTCTGCTCAGTTGGTGCTCTTTCTCTGCACATCCTCACAGTGCCTACTACCTTAAAAACAGACAGCTCATGTTTCACTTAATATCGACTTTATACTGCTAAAAAGAAATAGGTGACTGGAATCTTGGTAGTCATGTAACTACACAAAGTTTGGTCATAGTCATACTCTGGCTTTGGGAAAATTCTTCCATTCCCTGCTGAAGTGAGCTGTACTTACAATTGTAGTCATGGTCTCCTCTGTCACCACCTTCAGCGTGTCAACAACTGAAATGTAGCCAAGTCGCTTAGCAATGGCCAGGGCAGTGTTTCCATTCTAGCAATTGAAACATTCGTAACACAAGTTGAACGTTAGCAAGGGGAGGCGTAGGAAATGCTGGTTAATTAGGGAAGATTGTAAAATAAAATAAAAATTGTTTATGTTTTCTGATGGAAGTAAATATTTGGGTAGCAGGATATATAAGTGGGGTGAAATGGGATGAAAATGAAAAGGTTTTCAGATGTTTGTTCTCCCTCTCCCATCAAATCTCTGGGAGAGATGATGGAGCAGAGGATGTGGTGGTGATGGAAACAGGCTTCCCCTGCTCTTTTCCTGTCCCACCAGAGCCCTTTCCCAGGCCAGCACTTACCACAGTGAGCTCGTTGGGCGCGGCGCCGTGCTGGAGCAGGACGTTGATGATGTGCGTGTGCCCCTGCTGCGCCGCCTGGTGCAGCGGCGTGTACCCGTTCTGCAGGCACCAGGAGAGAAAGAAAGCAACCCTGAGGTGGGCACAGCACTCACACACAGCAGGGCAGCCCCCCCAGGGACAGCTGGGACACTCACCTTCGTTTTGGCGTTGACTTTTGCAGAATGCTGCAGGAGGAAGTTGACGATTTTTATGTTTCCGTAGTGGCAGCCAACGTGCAAAGGAGTGTATCCCATCTAGAATGAACAGCAGCAGTTAGTAGAGGGGGATATCACACACGTGCACTGATTTAAAACAAAAAAAAGTTAAAAAAAGCAAACAGGCATGAAACAGGAAAAATCCCATTAAGGTTTAGTTCTTTGGACTATGTGAAAAATCCTCCAGCCTTGAAAAAAACCACACTTCTCACGAAAGTCAATTAAAGTGCTCAGTGAGTAAGTCCACCAGCTCCCTCAGTGCCTTCAAGTGGATCCCATCTGAACCCATAGACATGTGTGTGTGTCTCTAGGTGGTGTTGCAGGTTGCTGACCACTTCCCTTGGACTATGGAGTGGTTCACACAAGGTTACCTAATTTCAGTTGTATTAACACAGGCTAGGAGATGGTAGCTGTGAAAGTTACTTTAAATTTGTGTGTGCCATTCATTTCCAGTTAATGATATACCCTTTGCCATCTAAAGAAACCACTAACTTTGACAACCAGGATGAGTTAATCAGTGCCAGAAACAGCACTGAACTGAAATTCCATTGGCATCAGCAGAATGAAACTTTCTGCTGACTTATGTGAACATTGGATCAGATGCCAAATGACTACAAGGAACTTTCCCTGCACAGAATAATGGCCCACAGTGGTAAGAACTGGAGCAGTAGCTTAAACGTCATCGTGAACTGTACACATGGAGCTCATCTTACAGATATTGTTAGTCTAAGGTTGGCCAAATGACTTCCTGTTCCTAGGAGAGCCTGGAGTCTGACTCTGACAGGGCTCCCTGGGCTGCCCAGAGCCTTGATTCCCCAGCAGAGTGATGACTCACAGTCATGTACCTCAAACACAGCTTCTACAGCCCCTGCCTCTACACGGGCCAAAGATAAACTCAGATTAAAGGATGGCCAAGCTATCCAAACAGTTCAAAAAGCAGAAAAAAAAAAAAAATAAGGCTGTGAGACCTTGTCCTACAAAATCTTAATTCCCTTCTCCCTCTTCAAAATACAGGCCTCTTAACATGACCAGCAAGGTCAAGAAAAAAAAAAAAGACAGCATAAAACCAACTGGAGAGATGAAATCCAAAGTCAAGGACCACCTGCCAAGAACCCCCTGTGAATAACCCCAAAACATTAAAATCTGGAGCATATCAGAGAGCCAAGACCAGCTGATCTCAGCTTTCCCTTTGAAGTGATCTGTAAAGGCTCCTCTCCAGCCTGTAACAATGAATGCTGAGAAAGGAGCTCTCAAACCCCCCATATTTACTGCAGTGCAATGACAGTTTCCTTCTAGAAATGGTACACACAGAGACGTACACATGGTGCCTACAGAAATGGCTGGAGGAGCAATTACTGATGCTCTCTGACAATCCTGACCAATCTGCTGTTTAAATCAGAGACTAAGTGAAACCTTTTGCACTGTTAATTGGGAGGAGAAGGAGGAAATCATGACATTTCCAGGGTCACAATCCAGCTGGATCTGGAGGAGGCTCCTCTGAGGCTCTGATGTTGTGTGTGGCAGCTGGAGGGGTGTGCACTGAAAGGCAGCTCCTGCCACGGGCACTGTACACGTCCCCAGCAGCCTTGTGGGCACCTGCTGAGCCTGCTGGCAAAGCACCAGTCCCCTGCCTGAGGTCCTTGGAGGGTCCTGGGAGCTCCTTTTTTAAGTTTGCTGTAGCCTGTGGTCCCCTTGTGTCAGGTCCTGTTTGGGCCTGCAGCCGCTGACAGCAGAGGGACAGAGATGTGACACAGTGCCACTGCTGGCTGGCCCTCAGCACAGGACATCTTCCTGCTCCCAGCCGCCAGTGAGGGCATGGCCAAAGTGAAACTGGTCAGCAAAATGCCCTCTCAGTGCCTGAAACCTGGGAGGACATCCCTGACTGCTCAGGTGCCTGCACTCAGCTCCTGCCAGCTCAGGAAGGCACAGTGATTGTACCCCAGGATCCCCAATGAACCAAGGTATTCTACTGACTGCTCTGAAACACTCCAGCTGGCTGATTCTGCAATTACACAATTAAATTAACAATAAAAGCAGCAATTCTCAAGGCTACTTGAGCTTGCTACTTTCTTTGTCTACAGAAAGGTGCCTGGGAGGCTAAAATATTTTGCTTCAAAAGATATTAATAATTAACCCACCCACAAACAGACAAAACCCCAAAACAACAAAAACCCCATTAAAATAACCCCAAAACCAAAAGCAGAAACAGAACAAAACCCAGCTCACAATTACATAAATTTCTGCACAGCCATTCAGGCTTAGTTTTAATTACTGGCAAAGCACTAAGGGATTTAGGAGGCACAATAATATTGAAAAAGTTACTTCCAAGAAAACCAGGGCTTTTGTTTAACACAGCTCTAACAGACATCACCTTCTGGCTGTCTTACAGAATGAGCAGCACCAGGGGAGTTAGCAGCTGGGAAGCTACAATAGGTGCCAAGAAAAAAGAAAATCAGAAATACTGAACTTTTCATTTCTAATGGAACACATAAAGAATTCCTTATTCTCTTGCCCTTCAATTTTTACTTTTGAGGGGAATTATCACAAGTCTTGTATATCACGTCAGTGAATTACTTTAATATCCTCCACTGGCAATAACCATAAATCTCAGCAGCTTGAATTACTGCATCTTTCTAGTCATGCTGACTCTCAAGCTGCTCAGTTTTTGTTTTTCTGCCGTAAATGTCAGACAATGAAGCTACAGCATTGTTGTTTACAGAGCTAGAAATTGCTTTAGATCCAAAGATCACAAAGGCCTGACTGAATGAAACAGGCCAACCTAAGTGTACACACACAGACACTTCCCTGCCTTGCTGAATCAGGACCTAACATGCTGCAATACCTTGCAAAGGTTCATTATTGCACATTATCAGGCTGGAAATTTTCATAGAAACTTCTTGCTAACAACTGAGCACATACAGAGAGCCAAGGAGAGAAAGATAATGCACCATGAAGATAAACTGAAGACCTGAATTTGAGTATTTGTGCTGTAGGAAAGCGATTTTCTCTCAATAGTACTTCCCTGCCTCCCTCCCACTCTCCCTGCCTTCTTCTTATCTCTTCCTGCATCTGAGAATTAGATATTCCACTGGAAAAGCTGGATCACTGTTATGATCTCAGGCTGCTATGGGGCTCCTGTCAGAACAAAGCAGGCAGACCTGAATAAATCTGAAATAAAAATCCTAGCTCAACCCGCAAAAGAACATCGTGACCTCTCAGCCACCACTGTCTCCTACCAAAACTACAGTTTTAGAAACAAAAGGCATTTTAATACAGGCTTTGTTTCCCAGACAGTCACCAGCCAGGGACTGGGAGACCATCAGTTCCCCCAGGGGAGCCCCAACACCAAGAGCAGTGTAGAGACTGACTAAAATAAAATCTCCAAACCCTGCTTTTCATCCTTGACTGAAGCTGCACTTTGCTCTCAGTCTGCCTTTGCCAGTCCATCACAGTACTGCTGTATCCCACAGCCACACTCTCCAATGGGATAAAAACAGTGGAAAAATGACATGTGGGGACCTGCTGAGCCATGAAACAATATTTACTCGTGCCAACTAGCAGCACAAAAGCCCTGAAACAAAAGCAACATCACATGTACCAGGACATCTTTTGACACTCAGCATGACCCCCAGAGAAGGGATATCTGCTCACAGCCATGGCTCCAGACTGATTTTCAACTCCCAATATTACTGTGAATGGATGAGCATGCCTTGTATTAAGCATGATACTGCACAGCACATTTTCAGCACCAAAAACTCATTTAGCATACCTAAATTCAGGCAAACAAATGCAATGTCAGAGTAGACAAGAGCTGCTGCCTTTGCTGCAGGACATAACATGCCTTCTGTGAACACCAAGTTCAAATATTAAATCTTTCTAAATTGAAACATGTCAATTTAGAAACATGTCAAACTTTACCACCTGAAGTGTGTTTTCTAACGTGGCTGAGTTTAAACTACTTAACAAAATTTCATTTTCAAGTTGCAGAAGCAGCCTTATGGCCTCTCAGGCACTGGTTCTGCCCTGCTGCACCAGTGTTGTTTACACTTCAGCATTGATTTAGACTCCTGCAGCTCTGGGATTAGAGGCTATTTAGTTAATTGATGCAGCAAAACCAGAAGGATCCCACAACACTATTAATAAATGCACTTCATAACCAGAAGCTATTCTTCCTTTCATGCTTTTTTCTACTACAAAGGTCAGGAAAAAAATTTCTTGGGAGGGAAACCACCCAAAGAGAGACCCACATATGCAACTGTTCACTTCTGAGAGCAATTCTGAAAATGCTCATAACAGGCAGAACTGATCCTAATAATACAGACTAATCCCCTGTACAAGTGATTTTCTGCAATACTGGATTTTTTTTTCTTCCCTGATACAGCTTCAAGATGCAAAATGTGTTTCTGCTCCATCTTCTCCTTTAACCACCTGAAAACCCCCCAGAGTGTGAGCAGGGTGAGAACCCCATGTGTCAGAACTGCAGACTCTAGATGTTTCCCCAGGGAGGGTAAGTTATATATAAATGGTGACTAAAGACAAGGAAGATGATAGTTCATTGGTCCCTACTCAAGAGTTCAATGACCTGGTGATATTAAATTAAATGACATGGAGTGTTCTCCTATTGACAGGTACTGGGCTGGAGTGACACAATCTGTGCTTGCTTATCCTGGGAAAATGAGAAATAGGATAAGGAGGGAGAATGAAGAAATAAACAACAAAAAAAGCACTGCTGGACAGTCATCCACACCCTGAAATCTGAGGTAAGAGAAGCACATGGATGTGAAATGGAGGGAAGAAAACAGAAGGTTAGTGGTGACACTGGTAGCAGAGATCCCCAACGTAATGTCACTCTGAGCTGTGCTGCTTCACTGATTCTAAGGCACGGATGGCCACATCTCTGCTGCTGTGTGTCCAAAGGAATGAATCCCAACTGGACATGCTGGACAGGATTGTGCAAACATGCAAGCATAGCAACAGTGCCTCCAAAGCCAACTCAGCTGTTGCTTATCTTGTCCCCCAATGCCTCTGGTTTTAGAGGCAGGACGTACAGTTAATCCATCTAAATGGGAGAGCTTGTAACTGCAGGGCTGCTATTTTACAGGGCAATCATGTAACCTTCACTGTATAGAACATGAGGTCAAAGTATGGCCTCGTGGAAAAATAACATTTTTCCTTCATGTAGAAATTCAGGGTTTTCCAGGAAGGAATTTGGGTGATCATCACTTTATCCAGAAACGATTCCCTGCTAAAACACCCGGTACTGCATTGGCCCTTTCCTTTATCCCAGGATATATCCCTGTATCAGGCAGACAGCTCCATGTGGCTGGCTCTGTGGAGCCTGCAGGGCTCACTGCTGCACAAACCCAGCAGATGGGACCCTTCAGAAGCTCGTGGAAAAGCACCAAGCCCATGCCAGTGCATGAGCATTGAGCTCATTCCACTCTAACAGAGCCCTGCCAGGCATGTGGGCACCCTCCTCCCACGGAGCACACAGTGCCCTACAGCAGGGAGGGCTAACTAGGAGGACTAACTAGTAGGGGGAACAGGAGGAGAAGATGTTGTGGATGCTCTTCCCCACAGAAGCCTACAGGAGGGAGAATTTCCCCAGACAGGCGACTTCTTATAGCCCAAAGCAATCCTGCTTAAATACAACATAACTTCACCTATGAGTCCCTGAGCTGCTTCCTGACAATTATGGGGCAGCAAACAAGAGTGTACTGGGAACCTATTCTTTATTCACACTAGTTACACATATAACTGAGGAATGAGGGTGAACAACAAGAGATTCACTTCTGTCTCCTTTAAAAGTATATGGCTATTACTGACCCTGTTGCACACAGTAAAATATGACTGCATGTTCTGAATCTGAGTGCAGAGCTCCTGCAGCTGCACCAGGCTGTCCCTGGGACATGCCCTGCCTGCCTCTCAGCTGTGACAGTAGCTCAGAGGTTTCCACCACCCTAATGTGACTAAAAGGCCACTGCAGCCCAGAATGGGATCCTGTTTGGACACTGGAGAGCCAGCAAAGCAAACACGTGTGCCTGCCTGCACCTGTCAGTATAAATGTCCCCTCAGACTGCTTGCTATTTGTGGGACAGCCAAGAGCACTGCACAGAGGGGCACAGGCAAACACACTCAGATGAGTTGTATGGCTTGGGAGGTGATTCAGCTCTGGCCAAGTCAAAAGAACAGGTTCTGCAATGTCCTGCTACTGAAACCAACACCAGGTAGAAATTACCTCTAGGAAGGCAACCACATTTACCTGAAGAAACTGCGCAAAGAATGAACCAGGGCAGATCTCATCTGCTACTGGGTGATCCGACAGATAAGAACCCTGACTGATTCTTCTTTAAAATACAGACTGAGGACATGTTACAAAAGTATAAACCTGGAGATGCTCCTGGGATTTTAACAAAACTCTTTCAGGTTTACGTCAGGATACGTCACTGAAATCAGCAGTTGGTACAGTTGGAATTACACTGTAGAGAAATCAGATAACAATGACTTTTCCCTCTGCCACAGATTATAATCAGCTGAGCTGCAGCCAGACATGATGATGGACTCAGCCCTTTCTGAGCTGTCAGTGCAATGAGATAATATTGCTGGGCAGTCTGACACACCTGGACATTCCTGGGATGCAAGCACAGCACCCAACTTGTGGCATACA
Organism: Melospiza georgiana; assembly: GCF_028018845.1. Taxonomy (NCBI): domain Eukaryota; kingdom Metazoa; phylum Chordata; class Aves; order Passeriformes; family Passerellidae; genus Melospiza; species Melospiza georgiana. The sequence continues at coordinate 8,771,501 of NC_080437.1, read as the reverse complement.
CCTGGCACAGAGCTGTGAAAGCTACTCCTCTGCAACAGAGTGCAGCTCACATTGTGAGACCTGCTTCATTTAGCTGATTTGATCCACTACAGCCCAAGTATTTGATCTGAACTCATTTCTTGCCCAGCTAAAGGAATGCCTCCAAGATCTAGACAATGCATGAGGAATGTAAGTGCACACTGAGATCATTATCATTAAATTCTGTGCACTGTACATCATTAGGGAGCATAAAACCTCTTCTGCAAAGGGTCTTTGCTTCAGGACACGGATCTTAAAAAGCAATACTGTGAAGTAGGAGGTGTCATTGCTGGAGGTCCCAAAAACCATCCCCAGGCACCTTGAAAATCCAGGTCTCTTACTTAGGAGTCCAAATATTTAAGCAAAACTATTTTTAGGCAAGTAAATTTGAAATGGACCACCACTGCACATATGTATTTCACATTAGATAAGAGTTTCCTTACTCAATAACTAGATCAATCCCACTTACCTTCAGTGAAGCACAATAACAGGATACAATCTAAACCTATATTGATCTAAATATTTGGCAAGAAATAAGCTCACTGCTCAAAGGCTGAGCTTGACATTAAACACCCAAGTTTATGTATCTTCCATTTCTAGGATATATTCCGGAATAATTTATTACGAGGAATGTTTCCCTGCTGTGATTTCAGTTTCACCCTGAAATCAATTCCTAGCCCTGTCTGGAGGCTCATGGCTCCCTGGAAGGAAATATTTCATGTGACAGTGGTGCTCATACCTTTGTCTGTGCATCGACAGCAGCTCCCTGGTTAACCAGCACCTCTGCTACATTGACCCTGTCCTCTTGGGCAGCCAGGTGGAGGGGCGTCAGTCCGCTCTGCAAACCAGAAACAACAAATAACAATCTCCAGAGGAGGCACATGACCGCTAAAATGCAAATTCAGGTATCAATAAAACTCTAAACATCCTTAAAGAAGTTACAAATTCCACTTTGTTATCACACTGTTGATCAGCAGGAAAGTACAATTCAAAAGCCAGGAAGATGAGGTTTCTTTAAGACAAGGAACATTTCTCCATGCAGTGTTACATGTGGGATAGCAAATTAGAGCACTTTAAGGAAAAGTCACACAGTATTTTTTCCCTCCTAATTTACTTCCCTACAATGAGTCAGACTTTAAGAGCAATATTGAATCATTGTTTACACTTCTGCAAGTGTTTTACAATTGCTCAGTTTTATCCTTACCTTTTACTCCTCTACTTGCTCATTTTCAGACACAAACACAAAAGAATAAAACTGCATTTCTCTGAGATCAGGCCCATTTCTCTCTGCTCAGGGA